>NC_139405.1:2932500-3492500 GCF_905368555.1 Meleagris gallopavo
AATGAGTGCTCAGGAAAAGGGCTATAAGCTTTGTAAATTCAGTGTATGCTTTCAAGTTTTCATGTGATTTATGTCAAATATGTATGTAGTTGGTCTTTTAAAGCATTATTCTCTTCTTCACTTTTTTTAGTAAAAAGCTAAGTTAGTTTTCTTTTCAGTAGTTTTTTGTTTCCCTTACTACTTTACTTCCTCCCCCAAATTATATTCACTCTGGAAGTTTAATTTCTTAATAAAGTTAATAGGAATTTTGCTTTTGCAGGCTTCGTGTTGTTTGAGGCCATTTGGGAGTCTTTATTTTGTTTACAATGTGTAAATAGAACAAAATGTGTGAAGGCCTAATCTTGAATGCTTATAAAGGAAGAGACAACCTTTCTTCTCCTGTTTTTTTTTTTGTTTGTTTGTTTGTTTGTTCTTTGTTTTGTTTTGTTGGTTTTTTTTTTTTTAAGGACTTCTGGCTACTAGCACTTTCCTTCCAGTGGAACAGCTAACTTTTTAAACAGCACAGGTGAGATTTCAAAGCCTAGATGACAAGACAGGCTTATGGGGGTTCTTAAGAATCTTTGTTTGTGTTGTTCTGTATTAAATGTATTGACAGCATTATAGTTGCAGAACTAGTGAAGCGTTAAAAAATGCATAAATAATTACAGAATATCTTTCAGTCTCTAAGCATTAGCTCAAGACAAGACAGGGGTCCTGACCAACAAGGGCTTCAATAATACAGTTCCTACTGGCCACCAGTCAGCTTATTTAGAAGAAACTTAAAAAGGAAGCATAATACATGTGGAAGTACCAACAGAAGTAAAGATCTAGGGTTTGTGTTCTCTTTCTTGTTTTCTTCTTCAGCAGTGTTGTTCTTAGGTGGGAGCATCGTCACCAGAGGGAAAAATTATACTTGAGCAAGCTTAAGCTCTGGTGCTGAGTTAATAACACTTGAAGTATTTCTACATTCAAATGAACGCTCCTGATGCAACTTCCCCATCTGCTGACTTCTTCTGGCCAAGCTTAAGCACTCTGTAGAAAACAGCAGAAGAAGGTGCTTCTGCTGGGAGATGGCATCTGGCTGTGAAATTAGCAAGCCAAGAATGTAAAGTAGTGCTGTGCAAGGCTCTCATGTTAAAACACAACATGAAAACTTTCCTTTAGCTGTACCATAAGTTAAAAAGAAAAATAAAAAATGTCCTGGTATACTTTAAAACTGCCAAACTTGAGATACAGGAAGATAGATATAAAGTCCTTGAGGTCAAATTTGCAATATACCCTTAGCACAGTCTGGTGGGCTGGTTACAGACACCTGTTTCCTGATCCATTTGTAATGAGAGACCCAATAGATCTGTGTGGGAGGACCTCCACCCCTGTGCAGTGGCCCATTTAAGCATGGGAAGTGTTACGCAGGGAAAGAACCGTGTCTGCACTGATCTAATTATAGGAGTGCAGCCAAATTTTGTGTTTACTGGACTTAAATTTGTCCCCCGTTTGCTCTAAAATCATAACCTATTTACATAAAGTAATGCAAGTTCTGTAGTGACAGAACTGTAAGCTCATTATCTGAGTACGGCAAGATGGTGTTGTGTAAACTTTGTGATACTCTGCTTTTTCCAAGCAGTTACTGGGAGATTCTTCATGTAGAACAACGGTAAATATTAAATACCACGGAAGGCTGCTGCTTTATTAAAGCCCTTACTCACTACGTGTTCATTCTTTCTAGGGCACAGGTGTCCAAGCTTTTGGCTAGGCTGGGCCACACTGAGAGAAGAGGAATTGTCTTGTGCTGTATCTCTATATGTTGCTCCAAAAGTAATGCCTCCTGTTTATTTCCATGGTAAATATAACTGATACAAAGAGCACAATAACAATATTTGATAGAGCAAATTCTCAGCTACAAAACGCTATTTTCCAATATAGTTTGCACCATTAGCTATGCATTTTTGCCAGCAATTAACAACAGCCTCTGTGCCATACTCGTAATAATTTGCACCAGCAAAGATGACTCACTGCTGAAATGCACCAGCCTCTGCTTCACTCTGCTGACCAAAGGCAGCTCCCTCAGCCAGCCCTGGGATGCCAGGTGTGCTGTCTCTCCCCAGCCTGAAGCACTGGGCTGAGCTCTCACCCCATATGGCTGCGTCTTTCCCAGGAGCAGACACAGACTCACAAGGTCCATAAAACAGAGGAACATTTATGGGGTTTGGTAATTTTGTGGGATAGGATGTTTTTTAATATTATTTCTGTGCTTTTTCTTTTCTACCCTTTTCTCTTTGTTTTGAATCATTTATTGTTCAATGTTGAACAGACATCCTTTATTCTGAGCCTCTGAGCCTTCTTCCCAGCAGCACCGAAGTTTTCTGTTTCTCCATAGCAGCAGCCACATCTGTACCAGCTCTGAGCCCTCCTCACAGCCCCAGGCAGCTCGGGTCCCTCCTCCAGACTCCTCCTGTTGCCCCAGCACAGCAGCTCAGAGGATGCCGATCCCTGTCCTCCTTATTCCTCTTTTTGAAGAGATGAGGGGACTTGGTGAGGGAGGGGGTGCCCTGATGGGAAGGATGGGTTCATGGGATCCTTGGCTGCCAAAAGAAGAATTCCCAGGAAATGAATGTCCCATGTGAGCCTGCGGGTGATCTGAAATTTGGGGTTCTCCCATCTAATGGCGCATTTACAGCACAGGATGCTCAGCGCCTCCCCCCACATGGGGGGAGGTGGACAGGACCCCACCCCGCTGCAATGGTGGGGATGGGGTCTGGATGTCCTCCCATGCAGCCTGAGAGCGGTGGCCTGCTGGTGGTTTGTCCCCAATGGAGGCACATTGACCTCCACTGGCTCTTCCTCGGGCCCCGAATCCACCTCCGTGGCTCCTCTCTGCTCTCAGGTGGGTCCACCTCCGTCAGCTCGATGGTGTGGAGCCTTCCCATTAACTGCTGCCTCTTGGCTGGTGGGCACTCCATCTGCCTTCTGGGTAAAGGAAACGCTCTGCTCTGTAGCACAAAGTAGCACTGGTGTCTCTCGCTCAGTGGCTGGAGTTCTGGGCACAGGGACCCCCTATTTATAGGGCTCGGAACCAAAGGCTGACTTCTGACATCAGTAGGGCATGGTGATGCCATTCTAACAATGTCCTGTGGTGACCAAACCATGGAGATGTTGGGAGTTGGTGCCTGCGGCCTGAGAGTTGTCCTGGTGCTGAAGGAGGAGGAAGGAGGAAGGCTCCACCTGCATGTGGAGCTGCTGCTGCCTGTGGGGCAGAAGCAGTTTGCAAAGCAGTGTGAGGGGCTGAGCAGCAATCAACCAGTTGGGCTGGGTGCGTTTGGCAGGCAGCTCTGCAGATGCCGTGAGTGAGGAGATGGGGATCCTCGATCCTTGGTAGAAATCAGATCCCTGAGAGATCACAGCCAGCTTGTTCTGCTACTCGAAATAAATTGTTGAAGCAGGTGGGTAACGTGAGCTGTGGTACCTCCAAAGGCACTTCTGGGTACGTCTACATCTTGTGTGGGTTAAATGTCCTTCAGTCACAGTCCATATAAAAATCACACTGCTAGATGAGAAAATGTTTATGCACACAACTCTGCAAGCCATATACAACCTTCTTTTTTTCTCTGTCAATACTTATATATCAGAATGGGTTTTTAAAAGTCTTCTAAGCCGTCATACAGTTGAATTTAAAAATAATCTTCCTTGTGTGCAGATTGTATTTTTAAAACGTTTTGGGCAATATCCCTGATGACCACAGAGAAAGTTACTGACAGAGAAATACAGTGAATTCTGTGTTTTGAGCAAGGGAGCATGTGTCTTTTTTACTATAGCAAGTAGAAATGCAAGGGACAGAGATATACACCAATTGCAACAAAAACATAAACTAATGGGATATCTGACCTTGTTTCTTTGAAGCTATCCCAGCTGGTTCGATGGCAGTGGCTGCAGTTCTCAGTGGACTCTCAGGGAGTTCACTGGAAGTTTTTTGATAACATTTTGCTCTCCGTGTGCTTCATTCTTGACAGCAGTTGTTTACACATGTACATACTGCCAGAAAGCCATGGCATGAATGAGGTGTGATTGTGAAGCGAAGGATATTTTTGTCCGGGTTAGACAGATTATGAAAATCTATTAAAGAGACATTTATTCATTTTTTAGTTGAATCTCTGATTTCAATTCAATTTATTCTATTTGAAATTTTGCAGGAAATGTATTTATATCAATTGAAAATGGAGGAGCCGCAAATATACCACAAAAATGGATGATTTTTTCAGCAATCTTGAAAGCTGTTCTCAGATTCCTCCATCAAAACAGAAAGCACAGCTGCATATTTTTCACTGTTTCCAAGTCTGTGTTTATCCAGTGTATTAAAAGGCATAACATTATTTGCCATAGCTTGAGTCAGCACTGCACTGCACCCTCCCCATGTCCTGTGTTCAGCCCACTCAGTGCCAACTGCACACCGACGTGTGGCTGTTGCTGAACTTTGGTGCAGCTTTCAGTATGTTTTCACTGCTGTTTGCCAATTCCTTACTTTGCTTAATGCTCCTTCACATAAAGGATTAGGATGACAAACTACTCACAGCAAAAAGTTCCGATTTCTCAGTTTCAGTTAAGCTTTACACAGTGTTTCCACTGCTGTAGAAAACAGAATCCTCAGATAAATTGGTTGTAGTTGATAGTTGTTAAAATCTTGGTCTGAAAACCTAATGGAGAAATGAAAAGCATGGCAGAAATGAACGCTCAGTAGGATGCAACTGGCTGTGAAGTCGCACATCATCATTTGAAATCTGCTTAAACAACAAGATGTTAGTAAGTAAGACATGAGAGTATGAACTGGTGAATCCTGTAGCAAAGACTCTCTCCAACAGATCTGTGACTAACATCTACCGTATGCCATGAACTCTCAAGTGTAGGAGTCCGAGGCTGAAATTTGGGGTTAGGTCTGGTAGTCCCCCACTGAAATGGCGGATCAAAGTATCCATGGATCAAATTATACTTGGCTCCATGGTCAAATCTAAACACTCACCTACTGCAATGCCCATCAACATTTAATGTCATTGGATATCATTTCAGTTGGGAAGCTAAGTATAACTTGAATTTAGAAGCAGTGTATGAACCAAGGAACAACTTAACCATAATATTTTAATTTTATGAATCCGAGACCTGGAAGCTTTATGCAGATTCCTAAACGAACGAAAGCAAAAAAGCAACATTATTCTGGAAAAACACTGTGCATGAGCAGATCATTAAAGTTCCCCAACTTTGCAAGCTGTTCTTTTGGCATTGTCTATGTGATCTCTGTACTTCTTGAATTATTTAATTTAAAACTTAATTCTTCTTGAAGTTGTACTGGACATCAGGGGGCTCAGAAAGGTAGAGGGAATTGACTGGGACTGGGAGAATGGGGTGAGCCCAGGATTTCCTCTTATCCTTTGAAAAAAGCACATTAGCAGTCTTAGTCTTATGGCTCGATAGCAAAGCAGGAGATCAGTCTCACATTCCATTTAAGATCTATCCACACATAAGGAAGCACATTAACATTTGTGTGAAACAGTGACCAACCTGCTGCCAGTGGTTATAACATTTTCTCTTCTTGCACAACGCATGGAGGGGGAGATGTGGTCATTTAAAGCAGTTAGTTAGTTATTTATTCCCATCGAACAAAGGGAAGTTTAAACATTCCCCTTCCCACAGCCATTAGAACAATGATGTCAGACTTTGTGGAGGATTTGGGGCTCTGGAAAAGATCAAAGAAAGCACGAAAGTGTGGGTTGGTAAAGGAACAGTGTATAATGGAGGTGGGTTGACAGCTATTACATTTTGCAGCACTGTGAAACTATTTGATTAATTCTCATTAACTGCGTTAGCCCACTATTTCTTCTCAAAAGCAGCAAAAAGAAGGCCTAATTAGTATTTCAGAACCTTGAAATGTGTTAGTGAAGCATTTGTCATCAGATATTTCAATCAAGCCTTGCTGTATGGATGATAACTTTGTTTTTTGGATTTGAAGCACTTAATCTGCTGGCCAATTCCAACCAAATGAGAGGAGTGTGTTTCAAAACCAGCTTGGAGTAAATTTGACAAAAATCTCCATCTGTTAGGAGGAAGATTTGTTTGCTTCTAGGTGTGCTGAAGCTCCAGAATCCCGCAGTCTATATGCTACAGGCAAGGCCTCATGTTTGCCAAAGGTAACAAAGCAGACATCATATTTTGGGGTTTTTGTCCTCTTTCTTTTGTCATAGTCAAATGGTTTTGCTGCATTGCTAGAAAGGCCACTGTTGCCAGACCTCGATTTCCATCCATTTTCACATTAGATGCTGCCTTCCCCATCCAACCTAGTAGAAATACTTGGTTTTGTTTTGGTAAAATGAATTCATATATGTATTTTTGTTAGCCTGAATTCACGTTTCAGATCTACTTGAACACTTCTGAGAAATCTGTGGTTATTTGGAGAAGTGTGGATCTGGTTGATGTGGTGTTTCTGGATTTTTAAAAAGCCTCTGACAAAATCCTTTGCTTAAGCAAGCTTCCACAAGGTTTAAAAAAGACTTTTGGTAGATTAATAACTGAAGGAGCAAATATAAGAGGAAGAGAAACTTGTCAAGGAAATTCAAAGGGGATTTATGATAGGACTCGTACAAACTATTCTCCAATAGTCAGGAAAAAAGGAAATCACTTGTTAGCTTGCTAATGGTTTTAGATAGCTCTGGGGAGTAAAAGTAAGTGCAACAGCAAAGAGCTACAGCATCTCAAAGTAAATGACTGAACGTTTAAGACAGCTTAAGTTGTGTTATTAAACAAAGTATTTTGCAGAACAAAAGCACACCAAACAATGAAACACAGTGGTGGTTTCTGAATGAGCCATTTATAATTCCAGACTGATTCTGGGATTACTGCAGACAGTTTTGAGATCAATGTGATGCTCTGGTCTGTCCAGAAAAACACTGAAGAGAGGTATGTAAAGAGAAGTGTCAATGGACCAAAACAGTGCAGGCTGCTGCACAACTCCGGCTGTACCAAATATCGTATTCTGGCTCTTCCTCATCTTAAAACAAACACCACAACAAGTGAGCTTAAAAAGCAGATGAATAAGGAGGTGAAAAACCCACTTATGTGCTATTAAACACAGTGATACAGCCTGTGACTCAGGTCTGCCTTCCATGAGCTGAAGAAAATGGAGAGTGCACAGAGGGGAGTAAAATATTATGCACGCCTGGTTCTGTCTTCAGTTTTAAGTTTTAGTCTTGGCACAGGAAGCTGTTCTTGCTGATTTCTGAAGCTCTTCTTACAGATTTCCACAGCAAACACTGACTGAAATCAATCTTAATGAAACTAAAAACTTTTCTGGAAAAAGATTTATTTGTGTGGGCTGGAGAGAGAAAATGGCACGGAGCCTGGGAATCCAGGGAAGAAAAACAAGAAGAGATGAACATGAAAGGTTTTGGCATAAGGAAGATATTGAGCAGAGCAACTTTGACAGCGCCAACCACTCCCTGAAAGGCTCCTGGAGACCTGGGTGCTGCCATACAATGCTTTGTGCAGCAATGTGATGCAGTCGATACACAGGGACGGTGGTCTCAGCTCTATGGCCATTCTCATGGCTGCAATCTAAGCGCTGGAGCTGATGTAGCAGAAGTGTTTTGCTCAGCAGCTGAAGCACAACAAGCTGTTCTAAGCTCTGTCTGAAAGTGATGCTGACTTGGTAACAGCCCAGGCACCCCTGACACCACCCGAAATTGCCTTTCCTTCCAACTTCCCATTTCAAAATGCTTGCTTTTCAGAGATGTTCACTTTCTAGGGACAACCAGAGTGACTCTGAGCCAGTTTATTTAAATTTTGGAGCCACCTGGTACTGTTCCAAGTACTGATGACCAACCCCTTGCTCCATCCTTTCCACTCGAGCAGGCCTCACATCTCTAAGGACGACCATTTTTCCAACTGTGTCTCATCAGGTTTTGGGGTCATCAGATTAATTCATGGCATGGTTACAGGATTTTTAGCATGCATTTGCCAAAGCCAAGGAAGTATAAATCAGATTCTGCATTCATCTCCTGCAGTGTTACTGGAAAGGAAAACACATGGGTGTTGTAGATAGCGGTATCACTGCATGCATGAGGAAATAACAGCTAACGCCTACTGCACTGTCCTGCAGAGCTCTATGCCGAGATTACGAGGTATCTTCTCTGCTCTTTTGGTTCAAGACAGATTCTCCTCTTTCTCCTTGAGTCTTTTAAGCCCCTTTATTTTTTCACCCAGTTCTCAGTACTTTGTCCAGCTTCCAGTTTTGCACCAGGCTTAGCCTTTAAGTTACAACACAGAAATGTGGCAAAAGCAACTTTTCCCTCTCCCTGGAGTTTCTCTGAATTTACAGTCCTATTGTGTTCCTTAATTAGAGCACATTCCTTCTATTCCAAATGGCTTTTTTTTTTTCTTTTCTTTTTTTTTTTTTTGACAGTTGTAACTAACTTGCAGTCAGTTTCACCTTGATCTCTTCTTAGTGGGACACCACATACAATAAATCCCATCAGTTTAGAGTTTCCTGAATCCCAGCTTTAGTCAAGGGGACCTGCATTGCCACAGTCATGCCCCAACACAATTATTTTACCAGGATATAAGCACAAGCAATTTGCCAGATTGGGCCAAATGAAAGCTAAACAGCTCTTTGCTTGTTTCATGTCATGCCCTCCAAGGTTTGTTATTCTGCTGGACGGCTTCATGTTGCACTGTGACAGAAGCTGCTGCTAAGTACATTTAGAAACGTGCCAAAGTCGACCACGCAGATTCAATGCATAAAACCATGCAGCCAGAAGCAAACTATGGACAATTCTTTAGCAGGAGGGAAAGGATTGGTTGCTTAAAGGAATGTTTGAATGTGCTTGCCTCTCTTCCATAATTCATAAATACCTAAATATTGCTACTCCACACTGAAACAGTGAGCAAGCAATCCACTGGAAGAGTTAAAGCCTCAACAACCACACAAGATACAGCCATGAAAAACAACTTTCTTTTTTTTTTTGGCCTTAACTTTTTCAACAAGTTTGAAAATCCAAACAAGGACTTTGTCTGTTGTTTGATTTATCCTGGGCTGGGAAAATAGACCTTAGACTTTTTATTTTTAATAGATATTGCCAAATTTCTTCTCTTAATCAGAATAACATACATTCATATTTTAGCTAATGACTAATTAGAAGAGGAAAGACTGTAGATGTGGTAGGATGAATAATAGTTATTCATAGGTTTGATCCATCAGTCGTATCCAAAAGGGCTTTGAAGGCTTTTCTAAATATATATTTACATGTAATTTTCTAATGCCAAGAAGCACACTGCATGTGGTGCCCACTGAAGTCAATGGGACTATTCCTGAAGTTTGGATAATCTCAAGCAAGTTAAAATTTCATGATTTGTTCCCATTTTGAAAGATAAATCCTGCCCCAAAACTTTCTATGTAGTAGCCATTGTGATAACCTAGGAACTGGAAGGAGACCAGAAGGGGAGAATTGAATAGACAAGTCAGAGAATTGAGAACTGCAGATGAAGATGAAACACATGCATTTACCACTGGAAAAAAAAAAAAAAAAAAAAAAAGGGATAAAATCTGCTGCAGAGCTGGAGTAACTGTTTGAGAGGTCTGCTGCAGATCCAAACATGGAGTGGCTGTTTGAAACTGCCAAGTCCTTAATGAGCAGTTTCTATGCAAGAGACTGATGGCTGCTGAGGGACTGTTTCCCTGATTTCCTACAACGGCAGAATGTGTAGAACAGACCTTTGCACGTTTGCTGTCATTAGATGCTCTTCTGCCTCTGGCTCCGGTTTGGCAAAATGGTGAGGCAGAAAAATCCGTGCTTCAGCCCCTCAAGAGGGGGAAGAAAAAAGACGGTAATGCCTTTTATTCCAGAGTTGGCTGCATTTCTTTCATATCAGAGGAATTATTATGCATTTCAAATAGCTACAAATAATTTGGAAAGAAATCAGCAGGAGATTCCTATGATGAGGCTCAAGTCTATTATTTTGTCTCCCTACAGCTACAACAGTTTCCAGGGATATCTTCAGGAGCTTCAGATATATAGATGGAACAGACTGTCAAAGCTAAATTCTCATGTGTGGATTTAAGACAATTTTGCATTCCAAATCTTAGGCAATAAGGCGACTAAAGAGAACAGGAGGTGGAGAGGGAACATCAATTCTGCTATAAATGATTTTGCAAGGGATAATTTTGGTCCTGTGTTTGACTGCACTCCTTGTAAGAACAGTAACCCACTAGCATTAGCTGTTAAAGAGAGGTCAGATAATATCTTATGAATCAATACCATTGAAGATGAATTTTACTGCCAAGACTCTCATGAACAGAACCACCAAGAATGGAAGGTTAAAGATAGCAACATTGCCTGTATTGAGTCAGCATTGACTGTGTAATAAAGTTTTACAAATTGTACAGGTGCCCACTTCAAACACTTCACAATTGGACTCAAATTATGGCCTCAAGTTGCGTGAAGGGAGGTTTAGGTTGAATATTAGGAACAGTTTCTTCTCCAAAGAGCAGTCAGGTGCTGGAAAGGGCTGCCCAGGGAGGTGATGGAGTCACCGTCCTGGAGATGTCCCAGAGCCGTGCAGATGTTGTACTGAGGAATGTGGCTTAGTGGGGAAATATTGGTGGAAGGTGGATAGTTGGACTGGATGATCTTGGAATTTTTTTCCAGCCTAGGTGATTATATGACTCAATTCCCTTTTCTGTTCAAATTCTTTTCCAAACAGCATAGGCTCACCTGAGGAAATTATCACATGTGGGAATATTGAAACAGAACTCTATCAATGTGCAGGATGTGTGCTTTAGATCACATTGAGCCACCCATCCAACTTAAAACACGTAATAGAGCATTCAGACAGCCTTACTTTAGGGACCTAAAATTAGTTACTTTGAGTCACGCTTCAGAGGAACTTATTTTTGGCCTGTACTATACAGGAAGCTTAAGTTCCTTGGCACCTTACTCAGATGCTGTCATTGCCTTTGCTCCCATCCTCTGAATAAATACATTCTCTGATTTAAAAAAGTTTATGCAATAAGTGTAATTCACCCTTCAAGCTCACAAATTTTTTTCCTATATTTAGGCAGAGCAGTGTTTCTTGGATTTTTTTTAAATAATGCAGAAGAGGTAACAGATGTCTCCAGATGAGATTTCTAGCTACAATCCTGCATCATATGTTGTTTTTAAAGTCAGTGCCCCTGTTCATTTGATTAAAACTAGTGATTTGAATTGCATTCACACGCTTCAGAATATTGTTTAGGGGCAGGAGGGAAGATGAGCAGCAGTAATTACTGCTCTTCAGTGTTTATTCCACACAAGGAATTGCAACAACCCAAAAATCCTTACAGTAACTTAATTTCCCAGGGGCAGGGCAGTAAACACTTCCACAGAAAGCTGTAATTATAGGCCTTTCTCACGTCCTTGTTTGAAGGGATGGAGCAGCTCCTTGCAATGGAAATGGCCTTGTTAGTCTAAAGACTTGCAGCTAATAACTATGGATGCTTCTTCTGGGAGAATGTATGTTAATGTCATCTTCTCTGCAAGTGGGTGAGCAGCATGGCAGCAGCTTCTTGGCTGCCTCTGGCATCTCTCAGCACCTGCTTTGGGTGACTGACCGATTTAGTAACGTGGGGATGAGAAAGTCTGAGGATCTTCACCACTAACAACAAAAAAAAAACAGCTATTCTGCTTTATTTTTGCAGTGGTGTCTTCTGAGGTACAGGGGTATCACAGGGCAGGGTAAATATCACAGAGACAATATGAAGCTCATGTTGGATTGGGTTTTCTTTTCCAAAGTGTAATATACTTAGAAATCTGTCACTCAAAAAATTCAACTTTCAACTTCAGCCAGAAAGTACAGATGGGTCACCAAGGAAAACATCCACGTAGGAAAAGTACCTGACTGACAGCTGAGAGAGCAGAAACCGCCGTCAGAGTCGAGTGACAAGTTTCCTAACTGCTGATGACTCCTGGTGTTAGTTGACCTAAGGCAGCATGCCATCCAACAGGGGAATGTGTTAACAGTGTTACTCAATCCACTGTTAACAGTCGAAATTTCACATGAATGGGAAGACTAAATTTTTTTTCTCAACTACAACACTTGGGTTCAGCAATTCTCAGGATTTTATGCCAAAACAAAACAAGTGACGACCATATTTAGGTTGCTCTCGATTTATATTCCTCCTACTTAATGAGAGAGGAAAAAGCTGTTGATGCAAGTAGCACAGACGAGCTCCTTGTTATGAAAGCTAGTCCTTCATCATATGACTTGGGAACCAAATGTGCTTTTACACACTGCTACAGCCAAAACATATTGCAAACTTGAAGAACAAATGTATTTTTGACTCACTTGGCAACACGTGTCATATTTTTTTTCCTTTTAAATAGCAGAATGCCAGTACACTGGGGAGAAAGGATTAGTTTTTTAGTAATTATCAAATGATTCAATAGGCAGAAAATACTTTGAAATCACAAGTTCTATATGCATGATTACTGTTGTAATTGCTGATGGACTCAATTCTCCTTTCTTCTTGTTTCAGATTCTGAAAACAGGAATCATTTCTGAGAACAACGAGGTCGAATTAGTTAGCAGCATGACTGAGGTGCTGGTAGCACACTTTGCACGTTTTTGCCTGGAAAGTAAGTGTTTAATTCTGGTTGAAGGCAGTCGTGTGCCTTAGGTACAGCAGTCACACATGAGGAGATTCGATGGCCCAGTTAAACAAGCACCCTGAGGCTGGCAGTGTTCATGTTTTTGTGTTTTTTATATATACGTATATATATATATAAAATAATGAAGCTATGAAGCAACAGAGAGCAGCTTTGACATTCCTTATGTATCTGCCAAGTTCAGTTTCAGAAAACTGGAATGGAATTTCAATGTGTTGTTTTTTTTCTCCAAGTCCAAACAACAACATCCATATGCTTCGCGTTTAATAAACACTTAATAAACATTTAATAAATGGCAATTGCTGTTTGTAACAACCGCTACCACATTGTTACTTCGAGTAAAAAAGAATTACCCAGAAGAGACAGAAAAGAAGTAAATTTAGAGTTTTCATTTTCAAGGCACATCTAGAATATTTGAAAAGTATTTTTACTTATCCTTACACATACATATTCTTCATTACTACTTCTAGGCCAGGAACCCAGTTAATCAGAGTTTATGATACAAGTATTCATTTCACAGTTTGGCTTCACCTGCTGTTTATTTCTGTTTTCACCAGCAAAACAGGAAATGTGACAGACTGTGCACACAAATTTGACAAAAGTCAACTTTGATTTGTACCTTGAGCCAGAAAGGGCAGAAATTCACATATAAATTCTGTGCAAAGGGTAGATAGGAGGAAACAGAAAGTGATTTTAATGCTTCTGCAAAAGATGTCAATAAATAAAACCAAGTAAAAATAAAAATGACAGTCCAAACTGTTCGGTAATAATGTAAATGCTGACAGAAATAGTCACAAGAACTTGTGATACAAACTCTTCTAGGAATGAAAAGGCACTGTGAAAGTACTGAGCACGCAACACAAAATCATCGCTTTTCTTCTATTAAAAACATAGGTGTGGGCAAATGAGAAAAAGCAAAATTCTCGTTTGCGGCAATGCCTGCTTGAAAATGTTTGGCTGTTTGTAGTAGAGGAAATAGCAAAGTACTTTATCCTGGTCTCATCCCATAATTCAAAACAATTACTTTCACTGAAGCTTTGAAAAAATGTTATTTGATTCACCTAAAGTGATTATAGACTTCCACTTTCCCAAGATGTTACAAGAAAAATACTTGATGGGAGAGGTACGAAGTAGCATAGAGCCTCCCTTATGTGTCTGGGTAAACCTTATTCACACAGTGTTGCTTTACTGGTACTTTTCTGCAGAAGGAAGTTACAGCACTTGTGCTGACTATTTTGTGATGGCTGTAAATGGAGGTAGTGTTCACACTGGCGTATGGATCGCACACTCGATCATTTCCTGCTGCACTGGAGTGGAAATAAAACTAGCGGGTGGTACAAAAGGCATGTAGAATCAGAGAAACACAGAACATCTTCAGTAGGAAGGGAGTTGTAAGGATCATCAAGCCCAGCTCCTGGCCCACGCTGTGACAACACGGTATAAATGCACTCCCCAGGAAAACACTATGAGAACACCTTAACATCATGGCTTTATTGCACACAGATTTTTGGTAGCATTTCTTCTCTTTGTGGTGTTTTTCAGCATTTAGTTAACCGTTTTTGCTTTTATTAACTGAGCTAGTTTGAGTGTAAAGACCAGAAAATAGGACTTGCCCTTGTCAGTAGCTTTATATCTAATGAACTTGCAGCTGTTCAATGGTCACGATGTAACTCTTGAGGAGAAATTCAATTAACAATTATATTCAGGAGACAGCTGGAGATAACAGCTATCATCACTGCTTGTTCACACATTCATCGCAGCTTTATCCAGCACCCACAGAGGCCAACAGCAGGACCAGGCACCGCCAAGCCCCGTCTCACTGACCAGCACTATTATTTGCCATAAGCTTCTTAGGCAGCCTCACAATCTGCTATCAGACCCCGTGACTAATTATTTCCATCACAAATTCCATCCCCGTTTCACATTTGGGCAAGGAGAAAAGGGAATGGCCTCACGTTGTGACAGGGGAGGTTCAGGTTGGCTGTTACGAACAATTTCTTCTCCCAAAGAGAGGTGAGGCAATGACACAGCTGCCCAGCAGAGCCGTGGGGATGTGCCACTGAGGGACGTGGGCAGTGGTGGCGTATGCTGGGGTTGGACGGGATGATCTCAGAGGTCTTCCCCACATCTCCAATTCTGTGTTTCTGTGACTGACGTTCAGCTCTCTCCCGCAGCCGTTAAGGGCGGTGGAAGAACGGCTTTAAGCCCCGTACTTCGAGATCCCCGCCGCTTGACAGAAGGGCTCTGTAACGAACCGCAAAACCACAGAGAGTGAATTCTGAACTCGAATAGGAACGAGGGCCTTTCCCCAGCGCCGCTCCACAGCCGCGCGCTGCGCCCAGCCTGCCGGCGCCGCCCGAAACCCGCAGCAGGCGCGGGGCGGCCCTCGCGAAATGGCGGCGGCACCACACGGCGCCCGCGGGGCGCCAACGGGCCCCCGTCCCTCGGCCGGAGGAAGCGCTCCGCCGAGCGGGAACCGCCCTCGGCCCCCGCCTTCCGCCGGAAGCGAGCGGGGCGGGCGGTCGTCGGCCGTTTGCTCTCTCGCGGCGGAGCCGACGCGGCGCGCCGCTGCCGGAGCGCTGGAGGGCGGCGGCGGCGGGCCGGGAGGAGGCGCGGGGCCGGCCATGGAGCTACCGCCGCCGCAGAAGGAAATCGTCTACAACAAACTGCTGCCCTATGGCGAGCGCCTGGAGGCCGAGGCGGCCCGCTTCCTCGCGCAGATCAAAGGCAACCTGGCGCGGGCCGTGCAGCTGCAGGAGCTGTGGCCCGGGGGGCTCTTCTGGACCAGGAAACTCTCCACGTGAGTGCCCGGCGCCGGGGGGGTTCGGGCGGCGTGGGGCGGCGGGACAAAGCCGGCCCGGAACGTTGCGAGCGCTGCGGATCGAGCTGGCTCTTCTTAGCTGGTTATTTCGCCCCAAAGCGTTATTTCGTCTTTGTTTGGTTGCTTGATGCCTGCTTGGCCACCTGTGTGACCTCTCGCCTTTCCGAGCGGGCTGTGCGAGGCGTTATCTCTGCTGAGTTGCGCCGTGCGAGTTGCCCTGGCTTCGTCGGTAAACGTATTTCCGTAGTTATAAGTCGTGTTTGTGCCAGGAATGACGAGCTGTGTGCTTACAGAGTCCAGAGAGCCTCTCGTGGAATTCTCCTTTCTGCCCTTTTTTTGATCTTCTTGTTGATCGATAGGGATCCTGCGTTGCATATTCGGTGTGTACACACTGAGCTGCCTGTGTTTGCCAGGAGGCATTCTTAGATAGAGCTACGTCGGTGGTTTCAAAATGACTCACGTGCTTTCGCTGTGTGACAGTTTAACCTGCTTGGAAGCAGCTCAGCCCTGCTTTGTGACCCCCCCCTTTCCCCCACCCAACCACAGGGAGCTCCCACTGCTTTCAGTTGCCTCGTCGGAGTTGTGGTAGAACTCCACATGCTAATCCAGCTGAAGTAAGCCACGGCAGCTCTTACGAAGATAAAGGTCTATGTGAGGCACCTCGGCTAAACATGGCACATAAATCCTTAAAAATCGTGTGGGTTTGTGTTGGAATTTCCCCACGTCCTGTCGGTGCCGTGACCGTTAGCGATTCAGGCTTCAGGGCACTGATTTTTCCTGCTGAGAGCTGCTGCTGTGCCACTGTATGAATCAGGAGACTCTAATTTGTGGTTTCCCACCTGCTCTTTGAAGTTTGAATTCATTGTGTGTTGTGCAACTTGACTGATGCCTCTTAGTCCAAAGATTTCTTTCTGGCCTGTTCTATGCAGTAGGCAAGCCTTGGAGCACATGTGGTCACAGGCAGGGAAGGAAACAGTGGCGCTGGTTTAAAAATAAGCCTGTGCTGAACATGAGAGGTGTTTTGCTGCTCAGCTGAACTTGACAGAGTTCTTCAGCAGGCTTAAATACTTTTATTACAGCTTAGGCCTAGATGAAACATTTCCCAACTATATTGTGTTCTGATTTCCTATCTACGTCAAATTATAGGACTATAGACTAGAAAATCTAAGTTTTGTTGTCTGTTGATAGAAAGTAGTTCATCTCAGTGTCAGCTTAGTCCCTTTCTCCCTGCTCAAACAACTGTCATGAATTTAACTTTTTTTTTTTTTTGGTGGGAGAGTGCAATGGATCTTCATAATAGTAAGGTTTCTGCTTTGCTTGGTTGCTGCAGATACCTGAATCAGAAAAGCCAGTATTCTCACAGCATTTATAATTCAGTCATGTGCATTTATAATTCAGTCATGTCTGACATGTCTTTATTCCACGTACACTTTAAAACGCTAATGCAAGCATTTTTAGATGTACATAGACATAAGTTAGGAGGAAAACCCACTCTACCAAAGACATGAGGTTTGTGCACTAGTGTTGTTGTGTCTTCTCAGGTGCTCTGTAACTTCATACGGTTGTGAATGAATCCTGTAGAGTACAAAGAATGAAAGTGAAAGTCAAATCTTTTTGGATTAAAAATTTGAAATCGGTTTCTATTTCCTTACTTTGACATCACAACTGACCCTGAGGTCTTTTAGTTCTTATACTCTCAGCAGTTGAGAGCATGACTTGCACATTGTTATCTTAAAAGGAGCTTTCTTGTCTTGCTGATGTCATGGACTGAGATGGGGGAGGGAGGAGGAAAGGAGCAAAATTCATCTTTATCAGATAGAATCTATAATCTGATTTGCATAATTTGCATTTTATGCATAGCATTAAGTCATGTAAATGGATCCCTTTGGTGGAATGTGTATACAGAGTGTAGCAAGACAGCTTTCTCTTGCAAAGACAGCTACTTAAGTAACTTATGACTCAATGAGACTTCTTGTGCAAGGGAAAGTGCTTGCCTCAAGGGCTGGCATTCAAATGTAGTCATTACCCCGAGACTCCCCAGACTTTGGCTGGTAAAATCTGTATCTTATAAAACACTAATCCTGTTGTGAAAGCAGAAAACCAAATGTCAGCTGTTGTATAACTTGCTACAGTGTCCAAAAAAAACCCAACAAACCAACAACAACAGAACATGTTGCATCAAAATCATTTGTTTAAATGGACTTGCATCATACTTCTGTTGTTTTATAGGTCAAAAATAGGTTGCCGTTTCAATTTTATTCACTTCTTTACGTTTCATGTTGAAACTTCATAGGCTTTCTTCTAGGGCATAGCCTGTAAATGTGCATGTTAATGCAGCATGAGCAATTAAGCACGTTCAGTTGACTTTACAGCCTGAAAAACACACAAATGTCTTTCTGTGCTTTCTGCTTGAATAGGTAAGGGTGGGGTTTTTAGAGCTGAGGGGAAGGGCTTCTGTTCCTGACAGTGGCATTCTATGTGTTTGTCTATTACAAAATGACATTTAGGTGTAAGGTATGCAAAAATGTGTCTCAGCTGTTTTGGATGATAGGTCACAGCGATGCAGCAAGGGTGATGGCCTCTCAGTGGGACCTGCTGAAGTATTTTAATTGCTATCATAATATAAATCTTTTTTTTTTTATCCCTACCTGTTTCCCTCCCATCATTAACAGAAAAATATAAGCTTTCATTTTGGGTACGCAGTGGTTATGGTGTACACATACATCTGATTTGAGTAGTTTTAGTGAGCATGAGTCATTGTTTTCAATGCAGTATGCCAAAAACCGAGTTTTAGCCCAATTGTAATACTGTCCTCTATGTTAGAAAGCGAAAGCAGATAGCTGGGAATTAAGAGAGTGCTCTATTCAGCTTCATAAGTGAAGGTAATTTTTAACTCTAGTAGGGCAGCCAACTTCTAAGATAATTTAGGATGTCCACTTGATACAGGAGTCCATTTCCTAAAAATAGGCCTATTGTAGTTGTGGAGTGAGAGACTGGGTACTTAATACCTACAGAGGGGGAGGGAATTGAGTTTTGGTCTTTTTTTTTTTTTTTTTTTGCTCACAGAGACCCTGCACTCAGTGCAGGAAAGGTGGAACTGCAAAGAGAATTTTCAGTTCCTAATCACTTTTTTTTGCAGGTAGCTGTGGGAGCAGTTTGGCTTCAAGTAACTCAGCAAAGTGACATCTTTCTGTTCTGTACATTTCTTCACACTTTTTTCCCTCAGTTTCTTAATTAAATAGCACTTGGTGTAGTAGAACTGCTGCTGGCAAATGTCTGGAGATGTGTGTTATGATTGAAAGACAACAACGTGGAAGTTGTTAGAAGCTGAGCTTGATTTCAGAAGCTTCTGTTCCATGGTGAAATGAGCCTTTAGTGCCTTTAGTGTTATTACTAATATAGGTTATTTATCAGACAGATGCTATGAGGGAAGCACGCTCCTGTAGGTGTAGGCTTTGAGATTTCGTCATTGCCTTGACCAGTGCCCTTCTCTTTTGATAAAGGGAAGTAAGGGAAGGCTAAGGGCAAAAAACAGTTGTCACCTATCGTTTTTGGAAGACTCTTTGTATTTGCAGTTCCACGTGAGTGAAAAATCTACGTGTTCAGCTGCTGGTAGTTGTTGTGTTGGTGGGTGCTGCTTCTGATCCACGTGATTTAAGGGCCCGTGGAGGAGGACGCAGTTTGCTTCTATTTCATTTGTTTCCTTGTGTGTTGAACATGAATGAAAACATTGCTCATTTAAGGCAAATCCCCTGATGAAGTCGGCAGGGAAAAAAAAGTGAGAAGTAGTCCTGTATAGGCTTTTTTCCTCTTTGAAAGCCAGTGGTTGTTGGTTTGCCCAAGCCTGCTGCTGTCCCACTGCGTATTCTAAGGAAACAGAAGGAGGATGAATGGGGGGAGGGAAAAGAAAAAGGAAAAAGCAAGGGGATTTTTTTTTTTTCCCATGAATGTATCTATTCAAAGAAACAGGCTTTGGGTAAGATGAGCAGAAGGTGAGAGAGTTTTAAATTGAGGAAGTGGTGGAGTAGAAAAAAGTCGTCAAGCTGTTGAGTCCAAACCCCAGGTGCCCCTGTGGCACCTTGTGAAGTGTGTGCCAGGTGTGCTTTGTTCTGAGAGCTGAACTTCTCATCTAGGCAGCGTCCCACTGCCAGTTCAGTGAGGCCTGAATGTTTGCAGAGGAGAGTGAAGCATTTAAAAGTGAAACAGATCCGGTAATCGACCACATTTTGCAGTGTTGGAGGAGGCAGTTTTGGAAAACAAATTCAGTGATGGAGGCAGTTAGCTTTGTTTTCTTTCTTAGATCGGTGTCTGCTTATGGTTGCCCATCTGGAAGTTATTTAACATGTAGTACCCAAGTATTCTCTTCAGCCGGTCTCTTTCAGCAGTGTTTCCTCTCTAACCTTTTCCTGCAGCAGTTCCAGCACTGTGTTGTGCGATGTGCTGTCCCACATACCAAATAAGTACTGGGAGGGCTGGCATTCTTCACATTACCAGAGCAGAGCCTCGAAGCTTTGCCACTGTGTACTTAGAAACAAATCAACCCAAGCCATACTGAACCTTAAACAAAAAATAATCAAGCCATACTGAACCTTAAACAAAAAATAACCAAGCCATACTGAACCTTAAACAAAAAATAACCAATCAGCTTGACCCCACATTGTTGTTTTAACAGTTCATATCTTGTACGTTTTGTCTAACAGCTGCTCAGAGGACACTATATTGGTGTGACTGTTCAAGAGTAGCTGGAGCAGTCATAAAAAGGGAGTGCACTTCTCAGGTGGGTAGCAGTTCGTAGTTGTGTGAAGTGCAGAATGCTCTGCTGGGGCTTTATAAAGGACCTTAGAATGGTTCTAGCATAATTTTAAGAATTTAACTTTTATGAATTTAAGTGTATTCCTTTCTTCAGTCTCAGCTTGGAAATAGCAAGCTGGCTTTTAAAAATAGTGATTATAAGGGAGATAGCAGTGAGGCATAGCACCAGCAAATGTCTGAAAACATTGGTTAGCCATACTGGAAAGTGTCAGGTTTGGTCTTCACTTGAAACTTCGTTTTAAAGGTGTTTCTATGTTGTGTCCTCTCCCCTCCTCAAAGTTCTCCAGCTGAAAATGAGTACAGTAAAGCTGCTTGTGACAGTTGTGGTGGTTTTTTTTTTTGGTTTGTGTTTTTTTTTTTTTTTTTTTTTTTTTTAAGAAATTAAATATGTGGGAATATAGAGGGACTAAATTAGCTGGCAAATATATTTTGGGCTGAGGTGAAAGAGTATAACCCTTGTATTTGTGGTATCTGGTGTGAACATTATGTTATGCTGTTTCTGGAATCTTGGAAGGCTGTAAACTGTCTTTGTTCTTTCTGGTTATTTATTTTAAGTAATGTTTCCTTTACTTTATTAGTTTAAAAACAAATAGTGCTTTTATATGTAACTGCTTTTTAGCACACTTCTGTTTTTATATAGCTCTTTCACATTTTAAAATTGGTTTTATGCTGGCTAAACCAAGATGGGAGAAATTGGAATTTAACCAATAGGAGAAGCAACACAAATTACGAGTACAGAGGATCCTGTAGTAATTAGGAATTCCACTTGCTAGTAATTACTAATTCTTTCAGGTTTGCACCTTGCAGGTACATAATTGCCTTGTCTTCTCAGCCAGCAAAAAGAAATCTGAAATGGACTGTTAGGATTGCTGATTATAAAACAGGTTTTCTTGATAGGCTTATTCTAATTTCTGAGCACCGTATGTATAGAAGGGCAGTCAGACTATGCCAGAGATACAGTCTGGACATTTGGGTAGGTAGTGCTTTATTTGTCATTCTGTTTTTTTTCCCCATAGTTGATTTCAGTTGTCAAAATATTCCCATGGTTTTCTTTGATTATGTACTTGTTTGTTGGATGTGCAAGGTGGGCTTTGCTTTGTTTTGTTGAGTAGCAAGAGCTGGCTCAGGTCTTAGATAAAATGACCATGTTTAAGAATATTGCTTACTCATGTTGTGGTTTATTTTTAGGTATATCCGGTTGTATGGGAGAAAATTTAGCAAAGAAGATCATGTGCTTTTTATCAAATTGTTGTATGAGTTGATAACAATCCCAAAGCTGGAGATCAGCATGATGCAAGGTTTTGCACGCCTGTTGATAAACCTGTTAAAGTAAGTACAGAATTCTGCTGACTACTAAAATTTTCTTCTCTAAGTAGTTGATCCAATTCACTTGCTTCATATTATGTACTTTAATGTAATAGTATGTCCTACTGTTGCTGCACATAACCTTCTCTGCACAGATGATCTTGGTTTAAGAGTTTGCATTACATGAATGCTGTGCCTCTTTCAAAGCCATGCTGGTGGTCGTGTGAGTAAAAGGAGGGCAGTTGTTTCATATTACAAAAAAGCAAACATCAGAGAGCTAAGTGTTAATACTGAGTCTGAGAGAGAGAGAGAGAAGGCGAAGGCTGTCTCACAACTCAGTAATGTTTATTTCACTTACTCAGACTCTTGCTGGAGATCTTGACAGCTTGAGTTCATGCAGAAATGATGTGTGGCTTGTTTTTTGTTGCCTGACCTTGCTGCAGCGTGTGCCAAATGCTGAAGATAAGCGTGATTCAGAGCAGCATTCCTGGTCTGGAGTGTTCTGGTGTGTGCTCAGTGTACATGTTTAATCCTAAAGAGTTGTATTTCTTTTATTAGGAAAAAAGAACTGCTGTCCAGGGATGATTTAGAGTTACCGTGGAGACCGCTTTGCGAAATGCTGGAAAGGATATTATACTCCAAAACAGAACATCTTGGATTAAATTGGTTTCCCAAGTAAGTCTGCATTTTGAAACACTTGACCAGCAATAAGTACCTGTAATACTTAAAAGTACAGTTTAAAAAGATATTTGGTTGATATTTCAGTGACCTATCTTTCAGTAGTTGCATGTAGGGCTATGCTAAATCGTATGTATCCTTCTGCCAATAACTTGTATTTGTTACACTTCTTCTTCTGAATGTAATCAGGTTCACCACTAAATATTCTGAAGTGAAGGTCTCCAAGTTGCTTTGGGATGATAACCCACAGCTTAACAGATTTAATGTTGACATTTTAAACAGTATGTAAGTTAACTGACTACTGTTCCATGTATTAACACAATAAGGATGTGGGAGAACAAAAAATGGAACTATTCTTAAATATATGCACTGTAAGCATTCCCTGTGTCTGTGCTCTAGATGTAAATCAGAATGTGTATGAGAATAGTGAGATATGCCTTCTGTAGGAAGTAAACACACACATTCCAATTGATGATGTGGTAAGATACACCAGTTTTTAACTCAGTTAAGAGTTTTAGGAATGGTTTACAGATTTTAAGAATAAAAACTTTATTTCTGTTTTCTTTGAGCTGCCAGTCCCTCCCTGTCTGCCAGATTGCCAAAATTAGTTTTTGTAGTAATTTCAATTAGAGGAGGTCCTGCTCTGCAAATTACAAAAGGTAGTCTACAGATAATTCAGCTTATTTGAACTGAAACTTCACATAAAAGTGAGTGAAAGTCCTTATTTACTTTAAAAATGGCTTTCTTCCTTTGAATATTAAAGTCTTATCACTGATTCCTTTTGCTGAATGCAAGATCCTATTGCTGATACGTGACACAAGCAGAAAGTTCATGTAGCTCTGTAATTTGTTACAGAGCTTTAATGCTGTTTAATTAATGTCTACTGGCTATGTAGATGGAAAAATAATTTTGCTAAGTGAACTATCTTACAAGTTGTGTTATTTTGCTTACTGTAGATACTATTTGAAAGTGACAAAGGAGCAGAGCCTTTTCCAGTTTGCTCCTTTCATGCATACACCAGCACCTTCTTTAACTGTCTGCGGGGGTGTTGACTGGTTGCTGTTCATTTACTGTGAGAGAGGCTGGTATGGTGGCAGGGAGACTTCTGCTTAGAGGGAAGGAAGATGAAGCTGGGACAAAGATAGCTGTTTGGGTGGTCTGTCTGAAACATCTAGCTTTTATTAAGAGCTGTACCTATCAGACTTCATATGCAGTGCGATTTGTTCTCATACGGTGCTTTTTCATTTTGTTTAAGCCAACTTCGAAGGGTATCTTTTTGGTGGATGTCAAGAGATATTTTTAAAAGCTGAGTTAATTTGATACGTAGCTGATAATTTAACTACTGTCTTAATTTTATTTATTCTTTTTTTACATTCAGTTCATATCGACCAGGCATGTCTTCACCTAAAACATTTGTGCTAAATGTATTACATAGGTGGTAAGAATGACTTTTTTTGTTCAGCTCTGGCCGATGTGTAATCTTCTGCATGTTCTGTTAGACTGTAACACTTGTCACACAGGTGTAATTTCTGTGTAAATAATGTATTGGAAAACCAACTGTTAACATTACACCACTGTTTATGAGAATGTCGCACTGTATGTAAGCATTTCTAATTGGGAAACAAGGTAGTGTGTGTGAAGTGGCTGATCAAGTGGCTCTACGCTAACTAATTTAACCAGCATATATATTTTAAGAGTCAAATGAAAGATGAATTTTACATTTGAATAATTGTAGTGTCTGAGAACGGGTAAATGAGCATCTGTGCAGGAGTGCATGTCACTGTGCAGGTCTACTTTGCTATTAAAAACCATGAAATCATGGAAAGTGCTTGGGCAGTGAGCTAATAGATTCTGGAAAACATGCTCAGCAGTGACCTTGTCATTGTGAAGTGTGAGACAGAGCTGTGTTGGTAGGGTCTGCTAGGAATTTTTACAGTAAAAACAAAACAAACAGAAGATTTAGCTTATACATAAATTCAGAAATAGTTTTTTAGGGGATCTAAGTGGAAGTGAAGTAGTCCTCAGGGAGAGACTTCAGCCTCGCAGTGGCTTGGATTTGTGTATTTCTTTGGTTTGGTTTTCTTTTTTTTTGGAAGAAGTTTTTAGTTCTACTAACAAGATACTGATTTGGGGCCAACATAGTTGGAAATTCACTGGAATGATGCCATTTGGGAAACTCTAGCCGGTTGCTCTTTTCGTTGTCTTCAACTCTTATAGTGGAGTGTCCACCATAGGTTTAGAATGCCCCTTGAGGCCCGAATCTGTCGTGAGAAATTGGAAAAGGTGCTTTCACTGCTTTTTGATGGTGTCAGTTTGTATGTTGTATGAAGTGAAACATGTTTCTCTTTGAAAAAGCAGAAAAAGATAGGTTTACAAATTACAACACGACCATGCTAAATGAGGAAGATAATCATGTAGAACCAAAATGCTGATTAGTGACAAACCCACGTGGTGTGGTATAATAATGTGATGCTAACCCTTCAGGTAATAAGGAGGACATAAAGCAGAGGGATGAGAAGACTTTTTAATCTCACTGAATGAACACTGCTGGTAATTAATAGCAGGTACCTTTGGTGTGCTGTTGGTCCATGTGGCTTATGTGTGCAGTTGTTTGCTGCTGTGCTCGCTTAGTCCCCAGCTAAGGGTAACGGTGCAGCAGCACACAGCAATTTGCTGGCGCAGTAATTGCGGGTATTTGAGAGGTTCTGTAGTGATGGTTGTGTAAGAAGGATAACAGGAGGGGAACAGAAGCCACTGCTAAGAGATTAGAGAAGGCTGGTTCAACTGATAATGAAAACAGTAACCAGCAATGTCGTGTTCTCCCCAGTTACAGTCTTTCTGTCTTTTCTAACTAGTAGTCATCCAGCTGGACTCTTGTAAGTTTTCTGTAGTTGGCCTGTGGTTTCACTGTATCGTAGATGGAAGCTTCCGCCTCTAAAGAAAGAGCTTGCTGGGGTTTTATTGTTGGTTTGTTTTCCTGTCTTCTTTCTGAATTTGATATTGGAAGACAGGAAAGGAAAGCCCTCTCAGTCTTTCTCTTTTGTTTTCTTTTACTCGCATGCTCAAATTGGACTTAAAACTTGTGAACTTGAAAGATTTATTGATCTCTGGCCATCAGGATTATAAATTCTTTTGTCCTTTGATTCATCACAGTCATAATTTACTTCAGTAGAATGTAATAGTTTAGGAGTATTTGTTTTGCCACACAGTTATTGTGTAGCTCTTTACTTGTCTGTAGGAACGCTGCTTTATCTGCTCTTGGAACAACCATTACCTACTTCCTAACTCTGTCAAGAACAGGACTCACTTTGAACTAGAATCTTTATGAGTTTCTTACAGAGTTTTGTCTTATTTTTGTTTACTGAATGGTTAGTCATTTTCCTTTGTATTTTAGAAGCTGTTAGTAAACTCAGTTTTCATTCTGTCAGAGATAACATTTAATTTCTCACTGGTGGATATAATGTACAGAATTTTGCAACTTCTAGAGTGCTTACTGAACTGGAGCAGTGTTCAGAGGGCTGGGTGGGCTTTTGTTGGCTTGCAGTCTATGTTGAAGTGTAAGAGTTGTGCACACACCCCTTTGCTTTAGGAGTGGTTCATTCGTTTCTGTCTCCCTTAGCTTGTTCAGGATCAGTTTAATTTGTGTAGGACTAGAGAGAGTGTGTGCATGCTCTGTATTGGTGTGTCCTGAAATGACTCATCTAAACTGATCTTTGGTAAGATTCTAAAGATGATGAACTTGTATCATCTTTATTCTGATCAAAATAGCACTTCTGTAGCTTTATTTTTGTGGTGATCTAAAGAATGCAGTTTCTTCTATTAAGGATACATAAATGGATCTGAAAGATGTAAGAAGCTCCTTTGCCTGAACATGAGCTCAGGGAATGATCTTTGGTAAAAGTGCAGCTTAGCCTTGAGTTAGTCTTGTAGTGAGGGGTGGAGCTGACAAACGTGGAAATGGGCAGCTGTTATGGTTCCAGCAGTCTCTTCTCCCTGCCTCCTTTGTTCTTTGAGTCTATTCTAAAGTTTATTTCCTTAATCCTTTTTTTTAATGGCTTGGCATCCTGTGACAATCTATGTTAAAGTGCTGTAATAATTCTAGACTGTATTTTCTTCCTGTGAGTAAAACATTTAAAAATCAGCTGTTAAAGCGTGAGGGGAAGGTAATGAAATAACTATTGATTTGCAGATACTTTGCTTCTCTTTCTTAGAATCACTAAATAAATAAAAATATAAAAATTTTAAAAATCAACAGACTGAGAAGGTCAGATATGGTATATAGACTTTAATAATAACTTCATGAATTCTGTTGCCTTTACTTATCTGAAAAATCCACAAATTTATTTCTGGTCGTATTTTCAACTTCCTCTGAAGGGTTACTTTTGCTTTGCTGGTTATTCATGGATTAAATGCAGGACATTATTTCTTAGAAAGGTTAAAACTTGGTGAATACCATAATGATATCTGAAATGTAGAACCAGGAACTTAGGAAAGCAATTTTAATCTGTACTATTTGGTCTGTGTGAAAGGTGATTAGCTACTGCATGTTCACTGAAGACATCTAATTGCATCAACATTATCTTAAACTCTTGAGGCAGAATCATCAAACAGTTCTTTATTTTATGCTGTCCTAGAGGTTTGGTAATACAGTATCCCTAATGTTTTCTTTTTTATTTCAGTTCTGTAGAAAGTGTTCTAAAAACACTTGTGAAGAGCTGCAGACCGTAAGTTAACTAATTCTTCTGAAACTGATATCTTTAGTATTACTTTGAAGAGGGGAAAGAAAAGTATTTAAAACAAACACAAAGCAACCCACCAAACCCTGTTAGCCGTCCTTTACCTCTTGTTCTTTTATCTCACCTTACGATGTTTGGGTTGGAGTGCAGAGGCTTTTCTGTTTTACTGAGGTTGTGAATGATCAGTACTTCGGGTTCGTAGGCTGCTTAAGGTGGAAAACTAAGGGACAGACATGTTTTATGTTGTAGTGTTTAAAGAAACTGTGAGTATCTTAGGCTGTAACTTTTTTTTTAATAGTGTTGTTTGAAAATCCCTTAATAGCTAATTAAACTAGTATATCACTTGATAAGGCCACGTTGTTTTTCACCTTTTTAGCTGTTACATTTGCTAAGAATGTGTATGCCTGAAGCAGTTTAATTAATTTAGCTAGCAGCTTGAAAGCTGCAGAGCTGTAGAGACTTAAAATGATTTGATCTTATATTGTATTTTGTGAAGGTAAGTGGAGTTGAAGAGCACCTATTTATTGCCACTGTCTTAGTGTAAAACTAAGATTTATGACAAATAGCTAAATGAATTTAAATGTTTAAAACCAAAACAAAGCTATGCCCCCAAGCTCCCCTCCTCCCAGATTTAAAGCCAAGTCTTTACATATTGAATGGTTTCCTTGTTTTCAGGTACTTTCCAGAAGATGCCACTGCAGAGATGCTAGATGAATGGCGGCCTTTAATGTGCCCCTTTGATGTTACCATGCAAAAGGCTATTACCTACTTTGAACTGTTTCTGCCTACTACCCTTCCTCCTGAACTTCACCATAAGGGTTTCAAGTAAGTGTAACCAAATGCCTGTTGGTATAATGTTCTGCTACACCTGATTGTCTCTTACAGGATTTGAAGTCACTCAGGTAAACCAATTTGTGTGGTTTCCTTTAAGTATGTGTATCTTGAATTCATGTTGTAAAGGAATGATACATTTGTTTTGAAAAAGTAGTATGGGAATAAATGAGTGTATCAGAATAGCTGTACTGTACATATTCAAAAGCACTTGTTGTATACAGTCTTTAAATTAAGAATTCCCAGATTTCAATTTTTGCAGTGGAGCAGCATTTGTTTACAATGCTTTCAGAATTGTTTTTCATGTTGGAGATTCAACTTACTGGGATCTTCTCATTCAGTTCTACCTGTTTCTGTTTGAGCGTAGAATTACTGGGGACACAAATGCCTGCAGCCTGGTCTATCAGCAGACCAAATGGTGGCTTTTAATAGCGTTTGTGGAATTCAAGAAAGAAATTCCTTCAGCATTCTCCTTTTGTAAAAAATAATCTGGGGGCATTTTATTGCCTGTTCTGAGTTTATCTTCTCAAGAGTAAAGCACACAATCTACAGCAAAGCAAACTAAATTGAATTAAATGCATTTTGCCTGTGAAAAAATAGTAACACAGTAGAAA
The DNA here is from genome assembly GCF_905368555.1 of Meleagris gallopavo. Classification (NCBI taxonomy): domain Eukaryota; kingdom Metazoa; phylum Chordata; class Aves; order Galliformes; family Phasianidae; genus Meleagris; species Meleagris gallopavo. Next base: position 2,960,954 of record NC_139405.1, read on the forward strand.
TTATTAACCATAACACAATTTTAACTACACGTACATCTCGGGTGTAGCTTCTGATGTGGCTTTCACATAGGCTGAAGTTACAACTGTTACGAATTTGAGAATGAGGTGGAGGTTTTTAATCTACTATCAAGATGTAGAAATGTGAGACAGTCAGAAGTTTGCTGTAGGAAATTAGTTGAAGAATGAAAAAGCATCTTGTCCTTCAAATGTTTCTCTATCAGGATCGTGTTTAAGGTGGGGTTTGAAACATACTAAGTGTGTGTAGGAACTACATAGGTTGGCTAGGGCAAAAGTTATATTTTCAATACAGGATCAGTGAAAACTCTCAAGAAAGGAAATGAAAATGTGTAGGTCACTCCAAAAATAACACCTCCTATTTATTTCCATGGAAACTACAACAGATACACGGAGCATGCTAGCACTGTTTGACAGAGCAAAGTCTCAGTGTGCAACACTTTTTTCAAAATAGTCACCATCACTAGCTATGCTTTTTTTTTTTTTTTTTGGCCAGCAGTGAACAGCAGTCTGCATCCATGCTCATAAGAATCTGCATTGCCATCCAGAACATGGCCTGTCTTTCATGTCACTGTCAGCATTGCTGGAACACATGACCTCACTGTGCTGATGTCCATGTGTTTGGTTTCCATAAATGTTCAGCAAGCACCAGTGAATGTCAGTGGGTGCCATTTTTTCCATATGGAATAACTCAGTTTCGTATCTTTGCTTCACATGTACTTCCATGTCTGATGGCACTCTGTCAGACTGCTCTTCTGCTGCCATCTGTCACATAGAAACAAAATGTAACAGAATATTTTTGTGAAGGTTCAACCTCTACTTCTGTCCTACTGACATCTGCCTCTGGGCAATTGTAATAAAATGTGAAGCATTACTTTCAGAGCAGCCCTCACTGTTTGTGAATGAATTTAAGCAAGGGACTGGCATGGAGGATTTGCATCCTTGGATTCAGATGAATTCAGAATAGAAAATAATGACAATTGTAACCATTGGTCAATAGGGAAAAATGTTAGATTTTAAACTAGAAGGGAATGAAGTGCCAGAATGGCAATATATGTTGAAATGATGAAGCTGAAGTAGATAAGGATCAGAGTTGGAGATAGGGAGGGTACTATAGGAGATGAAGTGATACAAGCATGTCCATGTTGATCACTTTTTTTTTTTTTCCAGTGAGTTAGAAGGACAGGTGAGTTTCCGAGACCACCTGGCAAAATGAGAAATAAATGTCAAGTAGTGGAGGGGCTGCTTTCACAACATAAAAGTTACTTTATGTTCTCTTGCAGGCTTTGGTTTTCTGAATTTATAGGCCTTTGGGTTTCTGTTCAAAATCTTCCCCAGTGGGAAGGGGTAAGTATTGATTATTCATCTCCACTAGAAGAGATCCATTTAAAAATTTCTACTCTATGTTATGAAGTTAAACAATGATATATTTAATGGATATTTTTTCTTTTTGCTGTTACGAGAAGACAATGGTGCTAATGTCATGACTGTTAGCAAGAAGTTATTGGCTGAATAAAAGAGATTTTGTGCTCTGTGAGCATTATTTAATCACCATCTCAGGCAGCTTCCCTTTACCATGGGAATGCTGGCATTTTTTTGCCTGCTAACGTTTACAATGATGAAAAGAGCTACTGTGATTTCTATAACATACGATTCTGTGAAATTGCATCTTTATTACTTGTGACATTCTTCACATCTCTAATTTTGAATAGAAATGGGGTATCTTTCCATTAGAGCTCATATTCAGTCACTCTGTGTTTTATTTTATTTTTTTTCACTGTCTTTTAGCAGTACACTTGCACTGCTGTCCTGAGTGTAAGCAGATGTATACCTAATGCAGAATGTTTTCCATGACTTTTAAGTTCAACTTTACTACCTCTAAAATAGGTACCCTTATTTTGAAGTGCAAAGGAATTTAAATGTAACTCCTGATTTGCAACCCTGTCTTGAATTTGTGTTGAAGTCTTTTGGTCATCAGTTTTTAGTGTGCTTCCCTGCTTGTTCTTGTCTCTGTTAATGAATTAATTTCCTGTAGCTACACTGATGGTGTTCCATTTCTGCACTATACTGATTACATTTTCATATAATTCCCATACTACCTGTATGACAAAGATGCTCTCAAAAGAAGTGCCCTAAGTCTGACTTTCATGCAAAAATGTTTTTGTTTTGAAAATGAAAAGTCAGTCTTCATATCCAGGATGACACTCTAGAATTGTTCTAATTGCTCTACCATTATTATGTGCTTCCATGTTTAGAGTCTGTTTTGATCTTCAATTATCTGTCTTCAAAGACGTTTCGTAGGGGTTAGTTTCTTCTACTTTGCAGTCACTGTGATAAGTTGTTGTCATCTTTATTTTAGACACAATAAAGAACTCTGCTCTCCTTGCCCAAGAATACCATCGGGCTATATCTTTCAAGTAAAATCATCTGCCTGCCTTTTTATACACATCTCATGATCAGATATGAGCTTAAGAAGTGAGAAGAAAAATACTCTCTAGACAACACCACAAGCAGCCTTAGTGCTGTTGGTGTCAGCTGACCTCTGCCTTGGCTTTACTGCAGTAAAACTTGGCAAATTACCAACGTGCCAAGTTGTATGTGAACATAAGCTCATTGACCATCTGGCTTCTTTCACTAATCTCCTGCCTGTGTATACAGGGAAGATTCTCAGTGTCATTGCAGAAAGCTAATTTCCAAAATACCATGTAATATAACCTTCGTAGCCCATTCCGTCTCTGGTAGTTTTTGTGTCAGAAGGCTCCTGTATAGGACATCCTAATTTGAGTTTGGTTTTCTCACAGTTAGAGGAAGGCAGTCTTTGTTCAACCAAATGGCAATTTTCCAGATTTGAACAAGTTTCATTTATCATTGTCTATAGACATTTCTGCATCTTCCTGATGGTTATCCAGAAAAGTGCAATCCTGTCTCATCCTTCTGCCAGAAGGATGACAGCCTGTACTTTTAGAACCATTATTTGGCTCGTTTCTGTCAACTAGTTTAAGAAAAGAATCATCAACACACTTTCATAAGTAAGCAGCTGTCTGTGGTATTTTTCTCTCTTCAGCTGACTTTTGACAGTTTGCTCAGAAAGCACAACATTTTATTTTTTTTTTTCCCCAAAGATCTTACTTCATGTTTCCTTTTCTGTCTTGTCCATCTTCTAAGGACAGGATCACTCTTTTCATCAAGCTTGGATGTAGATCATTATATACGTGTGTTCTGACTGTACAATCCAATTTAAACCTCCGTCTGCTGCAAGCTTTTTCTCAGCTTGCTTTGGCAGAAGTTGGATGTGCTGTTTGAAGGGAAGCTTCAGAAGGAGTTGCCTTTGAGGTGCATGGGATAGGTTGTTGGTTTTTTTTTTTCAGTGAGTATTGTCTTGTATCAAACAAATGTAATCCATTTAAGAAATTGTGAGGTTTGTCTCACTGTTGTGGCAGTTACGACTGTCTTGAATTGAATTTGTGGTTTTCAAAAGCTGTTTCATCCTTCAGGCTTGAAAGGTGAACTGTACTTCTGTGAATCTCTCTGAATTGGGCAGGATTATTCAAGGCCTTTGCTTCTGAGTGCACTATAGTTTCAAAATACTGGTAGAAACATCAAGGTCTTGGATACCTGACAAGTATTTCCTTACTTGAACAAGCTCATAAAAGGTGTGATGGTTGGTTGATCTTCCTCATGATCAGGAGGTTGGAGTTAGACACCTACTCTCCCTCTCTCTGTGTAGTGCTTTTAATTCCCTGTTCTATGGACACTTTTCAGTTCTGTTTTGAACTCAAGAGACACATACAGTAGACTATCTTCAAAGATAGTCACATACTGCTATCTAGTCTGCAAGCTGATGCCTGGGACTTCTACAAGCTGCATAGATGTATAAACTGAAGCTTAAAACATGCCAGCCATCAGCCACAGGCAAGTGCATTTTAAGTAGGATGGGTCCTGTAGAAGCTAAATAGTCCTTCGAGATAGCCTGGTTGAGTTCTCTTTCGTGTCTGTATATAGGCTAGTATACCCTTTGAGCTCACCAAATAATTTCACTGGTGAGGAAGCACCATTAGATGAACAGACAACTGCTTCTTAAGGTGCTCCAGCTCTGAGTACTAATGAATGGCATGGTGTATCACTTACAATCAAGGTTGCAAAGAACCTGGGTAATGCACTGGCAACCAAAGTGGGTTGCACAGGGCCCCTTTTCTTGTTGGAAAGTAATAGGCTTTTGGATAGCTGTGATTTTTCTTTCCATCCCTTCAATGCTTTTCAGAACCTATCTTTCTCATTCTTGCATATAGGAGGACTACTAATTTGTATGATGACATACAGTTTAATTTTTTTTGATCTATCGTTCATCTATTGTCATTTGGAGTTGCTGTAGAACAGTAAATAGTTAAGGAATATCTAAAATGCTGACAAATGCATTTTGCCTTTCATGTTAACATGGAGAGCAGAGCATAGAAAAAGGGAAGGGTGTGAATATATCTTCCAGAAGTACTATGAGTGTATCTCAGCTAAATAGTAATAATAATAGAAAAATTTCAAGACATAGAAATGTGTATTTTGACAGGCTGTGTCTCCCAGAACTTAGATCACAATTAGTACTGCTTTCCTGCTTTGCAGGGGCTCAAAAGAATAAGTTGACCTCCTGCAGGTTGGATTCCCACAGGTGCATTGTGAAATACAGTTTTGGTGGGTCCTAATAGACTGAAATCTCCCTTTGCAGATGTTATAGTGCTATGGATAGCTTTTATCTTGCATCTGTAGATACAAAGGATGAACAAAACCCTTCAAATTTATTCTAATAAATGTTTCCTCCTTCTGCTCTTGTTTCAGCATCTGGTAAATCTTTTTGCTCGCTTGGCCACTGACAACATAGGGTACATTGACTGGGATCCTTACGTACCGAAGGTAATGCTTTTCATTTTATGAAATTATCTTGTTTACTTTCAGTGTTAATATGCAAAGGATGATGCGTATTCCCTTTGAGGGTCTTATACTGCAGAGCCCCAGCTTTTCCAGTTAGATATATTCATTTGAAGACCTAATTTGAGCTGTCCTTTTGTAATAAAAATCTCTGAAAGTTGGTACTGCTATCACCTGACTTAAAGCCCAACCAAAGCAACAAAATACCTTTCCATATAGAAGTGCTGTCTGAATATATGTGTGTGTGTGTGTGTGTGTATATGTGTGTGTGTATATATGTGTGTGTGTATGTGTATATATATATATGTATATATATGTGTATATATGTGTGTGTGTGTATATATATATATATATATATATATGATTAATCCCCTTGGAAGTAAATGCTAATGACATTCATTTGATATGTACCACTTTCCAGTCTTTTCCAGTCTTTCACCTTACAGATTTTTAAAGATGTTCATAGCAGTTACATTGTTTAAAAAAATACTAATTAAGACCCTCTTGTTGAAGAGAAAATTGTACAATTGTAATGTGTTTGTGATATAAACCTTTCTGAAATTGAAAGCTGTTTCCTTGCAAGGTGTTCCTAATACAGATTAAAAAGAGTAATTTATATTTTATCTCAAATAGTAAAAGCAGAAAATGAGACATAAGTACAACCAAATCATTATTCTTCACTTGGTAGCAGTGCTATTAATTAGTGTTTTCACTAACTTGTGTTATGCTAAAAAACATCAAAGGCTTTTGGTTAGTGTCTGCCCCACTATTTTGTGCTATAATATTTGTAACAGACCTTGTGATAATGGGAGGTAAGAAACACAAAATAATGGCATGTCTCAAGGTGTTAATGTGTTATATACTCTGCTGATGAGAAATTTAGATGGAATATTTAAAAATAATAATCAAGGTCTCCAGAACAGTATTTGTATTTACATGATGTCGTTTTACATCTTAACTTCTTTGGAAGAGTAAGATTTAGCTTTTTCTCCCAAATAACGTGGGTGGGTTTTGACTGGTTGCTAAACTCCTTCCTGACAGAGTTGTGGTTTAGCTGTTCTTTTGAGTTAACTTCAACTGAAAAGCTAGTGGTTTTTTCTTTTTGTTTTTAAATAAACTGATAACGCTGACATTTTTCAAGTGTGTATTTTTGTGTTTGCACCGCAGTACTAAAAAGACGTGCTTGTGTAAGGTTTGACTTCTCACTGCTGCCCTTTAGCATCTGTGTTGCTATTGTGGTCCCATTTGTAACAGAACATTTTGGAATTTGGTTTCGTTCCCTGTTATTATTTGTTACATTTAAATATCTTAACTGTTTATTATTTTTTTATGCATCTGTTGCAAACAAGGAAAGGTCCATGACTTTCTATGTTAGTGTTCTGTAGGAAGTGTTACAAATCAAGGTTAATTGTTCCAGTTCCTTTTTGGTGGGGGTAGCGATGGGGAAATGAGAGTTATGAAACAAAATGAAGAGAGATGCATGTGTTTTACTTGTTTTGCATGAAATGTAATGGAAATGGTTGGAAAACTATTCATTCTCTCCTACGTGTGCCACCTCTTCAGCAGTGTGTGAGGAGAATATGTATTGTCTGATGTGATTTCAGCCTATGCATATTTCATTTCATTTTTCTCATGCTGCTAACTTGAAATCTAGACTTCTGAATTTTTCAAGGAGTTCAAGTATTATGGCTTTCTTGTGAAAATACTTTTTCTGTCCTCACTTCACACTTGCCATTTGAAACTATCTGCTCCTAATATTGTAGTTACTTTGCCCAGAAAATATTTGTTCCAAGCAAACGAAACTTTACAGGTAGCTTTCTGCGCCGTTCCTATTTCATGGCTGACTTACAGCATGCAACCTTTTTTTCTTCTTTTTCTTTTTTTTTTTTTTTTTTTTTTTTTTGCAATACAGATTTTTACCAGAATTTTGAGGAGTTTAAATCTTCCGGTGGGAAGTAATCAAGTTGTGGTTCCAAGATTCTTAACAAACGCTTATGATGTAGGACATGCAGTAATGTGGATCACAGCCATGATGGTTAGTAACTTTTTTATGAAGTATAACAAAAACTATTAACACAAAGAACTTTAAACAAGCAAGCATATGAAATAAATGCTCTGTTCAGCTCACAGCAGAAGCACTTTTTAGGCTAACTTTTGCCCAAGGATTGTTTAAAGGTTGATCGTTTCACTGTCTGCTTGGAATGCAGTTCCAAGGTTTATTTCATAGCCGCTGTCCGTGGCGTTCTGGAAGTGAAGAGCTAGTTATGAAGGCCACTGTAAATACCTGCCTAAGACCTGCCTACCAATTAAATCATTCATTTTTAGAATGAACCTCATCAGATCAGCTAGATCTTGCTAGTTAATGCTGAGTTGAGGGTTGCATATTTCATTCTAATGCTTTGAAATATGGCTGTGGTAAATGAGTACTCTCTTTTTCTTGCACTACTGTGTGTTATCTTTTCATTTTAACTTAGCCCACGTAATAAAATTCTGTGCTTTATTTTTCACAGGGTGGACCAAGTAAACTAGTACAGAAGCACTTGTCTGGGTTGTTCAATAGCATTGCTTCTTTTTATCATCCTTCAAATAATGGGCGTTGGCTGGTGAGTTTTTGCATGTCAGAACAGTAACTTTGTTACGACCAAAGCAGAATTGTTGAATCAAACGTGTTGATAGATGCATTATGTGCTGTAGTAGCCAGCTTGTCTGTTGGTTGTATTGTATTTTGAGGATTTAATTTTCAGTTTGTCAATACTGTAATTCAAGTTATACTTTCATTCTCAAGCCAGGAGCACAGAATACCCTTTCATGTTGCTGACCTACCATTTCTAAGCCTGCAAAACCTAGTTTTGTTTCACCAAAATGAAAACACATTTTTAATGCGTATTTAGTCTGACAAAGCCTGACTTTTTTTATGGTGTAGCTGGTTTAGTCTTCTGCTAGAATACTTAAGAATACCCTTGTGATAGCTGGTAAAAGTACAGATTAAAGTGACAGGATTGGTCTAAGTAGTGTCAAAACAGCTGACTTGTTCTAGCATAGAATGTTACTTGAGTGTGATTCTGCAGAGAATGCTCTCATATGTCCTAATTAGTGGTAAGTAATCTTAGTTATTGACTACATACCTTGAATGAGTTTCTCATAAATGTAAGGAAATCATAAGACATTCTTTGGAGGATAATTTTCTAGTATTTTGGGAACTGAAGTTTAATGATAGGAGCCTTGCATTTTAGAGCTCTTCTGAATTTTCATCTTTTGTAGCCATATAGCTTCGAAATACTTATTGTGTGTTGGTCAGTTAGCACTGCAGGGTGACTGACAAGAATTTCTCACATATTTAACAGAACAAACTGATGAAACTACTTCAGAGGTTGCCCAGCAGTGTTGTCAGAAGGCTGCATCGTGAGCGCTACAAGAAGCCGACTTGGTTAACTCCTGTGCCTGATAGTCATAAACTTACTGATCAGGATGTTACAGACTTTGTAGAATGCATTATTCAGCCTGTTCTTCTGGCTATGTTTAGTAAAACTGGAAGCCTGGAGGCTGCCCAAGCCCTGCAGAACCTTGCACTGATGCGTCCTGAGTTAGTAATTCCACCCGTACTTGAGAAGTAAGTATGATCTGTGTTAGCCTCCCTGTTCCCTTTCCAACAGGTAAATACTCAAAAGCACTTGTTAGGTGACATGTGGTCTCCTTGCTGCAATGAGTGCTTGCGGTGAGAGGAGTTGCTAAATTAAGCTTAGTGAGCACTACTGAGCAGTCAGCTTAGGGGGAGGATGTGATTTTTTTTTCTGGGTTTATTTTTTTTGACATCTGGTTAATGGAATATTTCTGGGAGTTGTCCATAGTTTGTGTAATATAGGGTAGTCTCTCAGATTGTCTGCATTTCTGTTATCATTTTCTGAGAGATGGAGGTGAGTCAGCTTAAAAAGCAACTTTGTGTGTATATTTACCAGCCATGTTGTGCTGCCTTGTCAGCTTTGTCTTAGAGCCAAATATGAATGGTGATACTGCATGTTTGCATAATGCTTCTGTTTTGTGTCAGGATGTGTGTGTTATGGATTGTTTAAAATTAGTGTCATTGCTTTTGACTTGGTAAAGCAAATCACTGAAGTATGTGTCCGTATAAAGTCGTTGGTTTGTATGACTACTAATGCCTTGATGCCTGAAATTCCAAAAAACTAACTCCTTCCTGTCTTCAGTGGAAGCTTGCTTTCTAGTCCCTTGCCCTTGTTTCCCCATCAGTCCTTCATATTTTACCAGCTTGTGTTGTAAAACCAGTGGAGAAATGAATTTGTCTTGAAAAGAGCCATTCCTGAGTTCCATACCATACTGACTCAACTGGTTATAAAGTCTTGACTAATCTACTCTTATATGAAAACGGTTCAAGCATAACATTTCTAACAGGGACAGCAGTGAACATCAGTATTGGGTCTGACTACTGCTTCTATTTTGAGAGCAGACTCAACGTCTGCTCTGTAGATAAAGCTATTCCTGATAAGTTTGCCTTGGCTGCAATTATGAATTTGTTTTGTTAAGAAGATGTAGGTCCTTTATGCTTTGAGTCATGGAGGGCAGGGATAGCACTATGGCTCCTGTCAATAACCTACAGTTCAAACAACTGTACAAAGAGTTACACAGTTTGCTGAGAAGTATCTACTGTAAAAATAAATAAATAAATTAGAAATGCTGGTAACTTAACCGATTTTAAATTAAAAAAATAAAATTATAAATGGATTTCAATTTCTCTGTTCATAGGCAGTTGAGGCAAGTTTTCATGCATGCTACACAAACCTTACATTTTTATGTACACAGCTTCCATCAGCTTATGTAGATGCTGCTGGCAGTAGAATGGTGAGAGTTCTGTAGTTAAGGGCCACCTTCTCATTGCTAAACCACCTGCAGGATTCGTCCTTAAAACCTTAAAACAAGAAGAATGTAATAGCATTGAATCTAGGAGTACACGAAGTTACTAATTTCCACGCTGCAACTGCTAAGAAATTACCTGATCCTGAAATTTTGAAAGAAACAGTTTTTAATGTACAAATGTCCATTGGAAAAAGTCCATTGGAAAAAGATTACCAAAAGGATGTTCTGAACCATTGGTTGCCTTAATCTTTTCTTGCAGAAGCTGTGCACCCTTTTTGTAAAAAAAAAAAAAAAAAAAAAAATTATTCACTTTTCTTTGATAAAGCAATGATTTTCCTAATATGATTGCTTCTACACCCTATAGAACATATCCTGCACTTGAGACGCTGACAGAACCTCATCAGCTCACGGCTACTTTAAGCTGTGTAATCGGAGTAGCTCGTAGTCTGGTATCTGGTGGGAAGTGGTTTCCTGAAGGTCCAACACACATGCTACCTCTACTGATGAGAGCTTTGCCTGGAGTGGATCCAAATGACTTCAGCAAGTGCATGGTGAGTGTATCAATCTTACCTCTTCTTTGAATGTATTTAGCTAATTGACTCGGTGTGAAAGCTTTTGCTACATTTGTATGAATGCAAGTAAAACTTGTATTTCCAGAAATTCTTAGCATGATTTTGTTCCTGGCACAACTGTGCTTGCAAAGATGTGATAATAAAGCTTCTAACTTAAGATAATGCCTTTGGCTTGTTGGACACTGCCAAGTGAATCTTTAACACCAGACTGTGATAAGCATTGTTCTGATTTTTTGGGCAGCTCTAAAAATAGATGTTCCAAATTTGGTAGCAAATACAGAAAACCTTTTATTTATTGCTAGGTTTCATTAAGTCCCAGAAGCCCATGTTGTGAGGGCTTCATTTTCCTTGACTATTCAAAAAATTTTAACATCGGCCTCTTTAACTTCAAAATCCCACAGAAAAGTGTTATTTTACCAGAAAATAGTTTTCTTTGTGTAGTTACAACTTCAGTTAGTTTTTAACCCGAAATCAGAAATAATAAGGGGATGTTTTGGACTGAAAGAATCGATCTGTAGAATTTTTTTTTAATGTAGTGATTTGCTTTTGCTGCCATACTTTAATTGGGAAAGCTTTTTAATGTGTGGAATACAGCATTTATTAAAGAGCTGTTTGCAACTCTCAACAGATTACATTCCAGTTTATTGCAACATTTTCTACTTTGGTGCCTTTAGTAGATTGTTCGTCTGTGTTGCAAGAAAGGGATGATCTTTCAGAGGTAAGAGCACTGTGCAGTTGTAAAAATGGAACATAACTTACAGACTTCAGCATAATTTCTAGCAATCTAATTGTGTTCAGAAGCGCAATGTGTTTGCTGCAATCTCTTTTTATGGGTATAAGCTACCTTAAACAAAAAATGTTATGCACAAACTTTATTTTTTTGTTGCATTTGCTTCTACTCAGTGTGGTAGAGCTGATATCAGTGTTGTTGTAAGATACACACTTACCATTTCTAGTTCAAAAGTAGTCCAGCTTAGAGCAGTTTGAAGGGCAACTAGTTGGTTGTCTGGGGGAATCTGGGAGAAATTTGTCAGAAAGGAATTTGTTACTGAAAACTTAAGTGTAAAAGAAAGAATGGGGTGTTTCTTCTTTTTGTAGTTGTTTTCCAGTGAGCTAATACTCTCCTGCCTTTAAGGGCTGTTTCTCTACAATGGGAAACTATTGCAAAATACTTGTACTCTTTGAAGTGTTCCTGTATTTAGGTTTCTCTTTTCTGATTGGGATGCTATTGCTATCTCTTCAGATCTTTTTTAATCTCTTCTGTTGAAGAGACAACATCATTAGACAGTGAGCACCATCTCCCTTTGCTGTTTTAACTTTGCTGCCTCTTCTTTATTAGACTTGGTCTCCCTGCCTGTTTTCCAGGACTGTTTTTAATACTTTGTCCTTTTTCTTCTGCACATAAGAAAAAATACAGGAGGAAATGGGAAATAATTTTTCTATTTCTCTGATTTTTCACTAGATTTTTGATTCCGCTTTTGATAGAAATAATTTGTGTCCAGCATATTCTGAATGTGGCAGCACCAGTATCCACTATGATAGTTGGAACTGCCACATGGGATATTTTGTCGACTGTTTAGGAGACTTCATGTAGCACTGAGAACAGCTAATAGCTACAGATTTTGAATGGCCAGAGTGGTACTGGAATGTTAATTTCCTTGCCCTGAGGCTGCAGCACTCCGGAGCTGACAGTGGAGTTTGTATGATGAATGTGTAATGCAAATATATCAGCAAAGCCAAGACCACTGCCACAGTTGGCACTCACTGACATGCTGCTAGAAAGGAAGATCAGTAGTAAAGGCTAAAGGTTGTATCCAGGGAGATGAACCCCATTTCACCTTGAGAGGCTGTCTGGCTACGTATCAAGGCCAGAATGCTTGATTGAGCAGTGCAAAGTGTATGTAGTAATTGTTTTCGTGTACTCAAAACTATCCAAACTCTGTTTGGTGGGAGATGTAGTCTGTATCACATAAAATTTGAATGTGCTTTTGAAGCAGTTGATAAAGGGTATCTTTATACTATGTTTTCCTAAGAGAAGCCAACCTTCTGTGTTCCTTTTGCATTGGAAAATTGTAGGTGGAAAGAGAGTTGTGCTCTGCAACAGCAGAATTTGAAGATTTTGTACTACAGTTTATGGATAGGTAAGTAAGCTAAAGATAGGTGAAAGCTTGGCATGAAGAACTTAATACAAATTCCCAGTTCCAATTAACTAAAATTGTACTTACTGTACTTCATTTCTTTAGGTGTTTTGGACTTATAGAGAGCAGCACGTTGGAACAGACCCGAGAAGAGACTGAAACAGAGAAAATGACTCATCTAGAGAGTCTAGTTGAATTAGGTCTGTCTTCTACCTTCAGTACAATCCTTACTCAATGTTCAAAAGATATATTTAAGGTATGTAAAACATGGCACATTCTGCAGAACTTTGAATCTTAATTTTCTGTTGTGAGATGCGAGTGAGTTCAGATTCTTCCTGTGTTATCCTGTTATGATCTTATGCATTTTAACCAAGGGAGGGGCTAGGAGAATTTAGGACTTCATGTGAACTTGCTTTGTGATTTTTATATGCATCAGTACAGAGTTCTGAGCAACAGGAGGTGCTCTTTTTGAAGCCAGTGATAATTGCTAGGGTTCTTTCTTACAGTTATCACTTTGTTGTTTTAGGCAGGAATTTCCAAGTCTTTGGATGTTAATGCTGACTTATCCAGTTCCTGCTTTCCTCTTTTTTCCTATCTCCCTTGTCTTCCACTGAGCAAAAGAAGCAGTTCAGGGAGCCATGTGGCTAATAAGATCAGAAAAACAATCTGTATTAAAATCTCTCAGGGCTGGTGTGGGGAATCCATATTGTTACACAGGTGGATTCTTTTCTTGTTGTTTGGGGGTAACACATTTTATTCTGTTTCTATTTTGTAAATATTTTGAGATGCTGATTGTACATTTTGAGTCATTGCTTTGGACACATAGGTATCATTTTGGTTGGAATCTTGTGAAGGCAGATTCTTCTTTTTTCCTTACTGCGTGTGATTATTTTAGTGGTGAACAACCTACAAATATGCTAACTACTAAAATAGACAATTCCCGATTTATTTGTTAAATAAGGGATGTCTTGGCTTTATTTCACTTCTGCATGTGAAATAACAGTTTTCATGTAGGCAGGTTGTGTCTTATCCACGGAAAGCTGCTTTTCTGTATAGTTTCTCAGAAGCATCCCCAAGCTTTGATCAGTCAGCTCAGTGTATCTCACCTCCTTTTTTCTCAAGGTGAAAATTTTAGATGTCTTTCCATCTGAAAGCTGGATATCCCTTTGTGTCATCAATTACAGCACTGTGTGTGGTTTTTAAACTTGGAGAAGGCCCAGGGGAAAGAATACAAACCTTCCTGTAACTGAATGGACTTTAGTGACAGTGGATCATGTCATGTTATTTTTCATGAATACAGTAAATACAAAGTTGGGAAAAGCCATGAAAGTCTGCAAACTAGGAAACTATTTTGATTAACCTTCTTATCATTGCTGCTTTTGTAGCAGCATTTATGTTATAGCTCGAGGCAGTAAGTATGCAGATAGGCATAGGTGCACATAAACTGAGTCACATGTACTGATACCATTAAGATATTTTTTTCCTGAGCAGTTAATTCACACACAGCTTTCTATCCTTTCTATTTTCTAATGTAATTAAATTGAGTGGTTAAGTTTTACTCAGCTTCAGGCATTGTACAGAACTGATTTGTCTTCTCTGTTCTGATTTCTAATGGGAATCATGTCTGCTATCATATATTTAAAAAAACAATATTATATACAGACGCTGCCTTCTATGTAAGACAAAATGTTTTATATTTTTTTTTTTTAAAGCACATGAAAAGCTAACCTCTGTCCTTTTCTATTAATTTTAGGTTGCCTTGGAGAAGGTTTTCAATTTTGCCATTTCAAATATATTTGAGACAAGAGTTGCTGGTCGAATGGTTGCAGATATGTGTCGAGCTGCAGTAAAAGTGAGAGAGGATGCTCTTATTTCACTCTTATTTCACTCAATTACAGTTTTAGTTTAAAAAAAAAAAAAAAAAAGGAAAGCCAAGAAGTCCATACTACTTTCTTACATAAAATCTTTTATATCTTAAAAATACAGGAAGCTCTTAGTATCTTAAAATTAAAAGGTTGTATTTAGCAGTATTTTCTTAATTGCTTTTATGTTAAATTTAATACTGGTGTTAATGAGTGTTTTAAAATTATATAATCATAGAATTGCTTGGGTTGGAAGGGACCTCAAGGATCATCAGATTTCAACCCCACTGCCACAGCAGGGCCACCACCATCCAGATCTGGTACTAGACCAGGCTGCCTGTGAAGTCAGATGGACTCTAGGTTGAATTGTTGTTAATTTGAGAATAGCCTGTGTTTCTTAGTAACATTATTAGAAGATTTGTATCAGTGTCAACACTGAATTTGTGTTGCATCTTTTTAAAAAACTATTTATAATGGCTATTCATAATGCTGTTTCCAGTGCCGTCCAGAGGAATCCTTGAAACTGTTTGTACCACATTGCTGCAATGTTATAACTCACCTCACAGTCAGTAAGTTTTTAATATTTTTAATATTACACTTGCTTTGTTTTGGATTTGCTTTCATTAAGCATGAAAATAATATTTAGAATTTCCACGTCTATTCATCATTTCATCTCAATAATGGAAAATTATTTATTTAATGTTTGGAGACACTTAGTGATTTCCTCAAAGTATTCAAGATTTTAAATGAAGTAAATTTCAGTTGGATGGGGATGAAATATTAGTTGGAAGTTAGCCATAGAGGGCTTGTGAGTAAAATTTTTGGAGCGCAGGCATCTGTTCTATAATGTTACTGGCTTGCAAAACCTGTCCACAGTGTGGTTACAGCAGTGCTGTTTGTTTGTTCCTCTAGATGATGATGTGTTACGTGATGAAGAACTAGATAAGGAGCTACTTTGGAATCTTCAGCTTTTGTCAGAGGTATTGTAAAGAATACTCTCACTGAGCACATATGCCATTGAATCTTATTTGATGCCTCTGAAAGAACAAAATTGAATACTGCTGTTAAACAAAATGTTTTGTGAATGACATTGCATAACTTTCTTCTCTAAATGGGGTGTAGATAGATGTCATTTGAAGGAAATAACCATTGGGGCTGTACATGGAATAATATTAAAGCAGTTATTACAAACAGTTATCAAGGAGTAGAGAAAGAAGAGGGTTCAATTTAGGGAAAAGTGTATTGTGGTAAAGATAAATGTCTTAAAGTGCATCTCAGTATGTATAAACGATGCTAGAAAACTTTGAACAAGATGAAGAGGGAAGTATTTTCACAGTTCTTGTGTGCCATTTTTTCAACAGTAGAAGTGGTAGTTTGTGTGCTAGTTGTGTATTAAATCCAAATTTCGTGTGATATGCTGAATGAAACGTGGTACAGGATCAGTTGAGTGGTGTAATCATCTCTTTAGTCCTCCAGAACACCATCTGCTATATTTACTTTTCAAATGTTTGTCTTTCCTGTTAGATCACTCGAGTGGATGGAAAGAAGTTGCTACCATACAGGGAGCAGCTTGGGAAGATTCTGCAGCGAACCCTACATTTAACCTGTAAGCAGGGTTACATTCTGTCTTGTAACCTACTGCATCATCTTCTTCGTTCTGCTACACTTATCTACCCCACAGAGTACTGCAGTGTGCCAGGTGGCTTTGACAAGCCTCTTTCTGAATACTTTCCTATCAAGGCAAGGATTTTCATTTATTTAGGATTAGAGGATTTGACTTTCGTTTTAAAAAACAATCATACACAATATTATTTGTTTTAATTTGGAGATTTCTGAACATAGGTAGCAGCAATGGAAAGTGTAATTGAAAGATGCTTTAAGCTTTTAAATGTGTAGAGCAAATATTCAAGTTTCTTAAAATTATATTGGTAGCAAAAAATGAATACTGACTTGTTTTGAGTAATTATACAGCATGACATGTTTTATGATGTGTGTGTTTTACAATGATTGCATGACTACAATAAGGTAAAGCAAAAGTTGTCTGCTCATGTTTCTTAATCTTGTAATTATATGATGCATTCAGTTGAGACCTAGCTATCTTGAAATGCAGTGTTAAGGTTGCACGAGAGTTTTACTGTTCACTTAAATATCCAGTCAGAGAAAGCACTGCTGCACTGGAACAAACTTAATCTTTCACCTGCTGTATAGTCTTTTCTTATTCCTTTTCACATAAATGTTATCATCAGATACAACAAGTAATTTTGGGGACATGCAAAAAAAGAGTGTAAGAACATCACTGCAAAACTGTTGCCAAAAAAGGAGATACGGTATTATTTAGGAATTTGCAGTAATGTTTTTGAATTTGAATCTGGCCAAAGAAACAAGAAAGTTATACTTCAGTTACGCCTTAACAGTCCTTTGCCTTTTAGTCCTTCCAGATATGTGTTATGTTCCAGGTGTATGCAGACAGTACATTAGGTTTGGGATTACTATGTTGTTTTTTTCCTGAAGTTCTCTGAATATAGCTAGTTCTTGTGTTTTGCAGTAATGTTAAGTGGTTTTTTAAAGGTTTGGTTTTGTGTTTTTTTTTTTTAAGATTTGTATCATTGTTTGATTAATGAGATGTCTTTATTTAATACAGGACTGGGGTAAACCAGGTGACCTGTGGAACTTGGACATCCAGTGGCATGTTCCTTCATCTGAGGAAATAAACTTTGCTTTTTATTTGTTGGACACTTTTCTTCAGCCAGAGCTCACCAAACTAGAGCACTATGCAACTGGAAAACTTGAAATGTCCAGGTCAGTGGTAATGCATAATACAGAGGAAATGCCTTTATCCACTCATGTCTCCAAGTGGTTACTGCCAGCTGTACTAGCACTGCAGACATTAAGGAGCAGAATGCTGTAATGTTACAATGTCTCAGGATATTCCAAGTACCTTTCCCAGGTTTTTAACCCTTCAAAGTGCATAAAGTTGGAAGTGCATTTCATGAAATTGATAACAGATGATAACAGATTATTTTGATCAGAAAAACTTTTTTGAAAAAATCTGAGGATACTTCATATTGTTGTAGAGGAGTGGATGTTTTTGATATATACCCTAAAATTATGACTCTTAAATTTTAGTCAGCAAGAAAGTTTTTCTTCTGCACTCTCTATTGTTACTTTGGTATAATCATTTGTCTTTCCTGAGGTATGAAATGGGGTGCAGAACCAATTTGGCTTGCAAATAGTTTTAGTGCTCCCTTTACTACAATAGAAAGGATTGAGTCCATGAAGTGGCAGTATGATAACCGAGGAGGTAATGGAGTGTCAGTGGCATAAACAAAGGCGAGTGGAGGCAAGATTAATATTAGCCAATCTTGTTACACTTTGTTAGTGTGAAACCATGGCTTTGAAGGATAGTTTCCTAACCACAAGACAGTCATGAGTTTATTATGTGCTAAAGTATTTATGAGTATCAAATGGCTGAAGCTTTTTACAGTCCTCTCAAGAAATCTTCTTCTTGTATTAAATCCTCCTACCCTTGATATAATTAAATGTAGGTATTTATACTTCATCAGATGTTCATTGTTTAACATCATATCTCATACAGTACAGTGCTGCCATACCTGTAGCAGGGTGTATCAGGCTCCTAAATATATTTCTGTCCTACCAAGGTCCCACACTGCTTTATTCCTGAAAAAGGCAATATATGCTTGACAAATCAGTGCCACCAAATTGCAATTGTAATTTACACTTAGGCTAAAGGAAGAAAGTATGTGTCTCCCTATAGGTCTTTAGCTTATTTGCATGTGTTGTTGTTTTGTTTGTTTTGCTTTCTTCTGTTTCTGTTTGGCACCTTGTATGTAAAGCAGTTAGTTTATAAATTGAGCTTTGAATTGATCAGGGCTCCACTATGCTACCTAACAGAAACAAATGATGATGATCAGGACTATTTAGCCAAGTGCCTGAATTGCAAATTAAATTGGAATACAAGATAGCATAGCTGCAGGAATAGAGAATGCTTTAAGTGGCTGAGGATGTAATGAGTGTGAATAAATGAGGACGCCAGGTGAAACTGCTAGTGCTTTAAATGGCACTATTTCAATAAGTAGCATTTTTGTTGATTCTTACATCATAAATTTTATATCTCACAAAACTCTTCCAAACAATAGCACTAACAAAACACACTAACTTCAAAACAGACAGCTTTACCCCATTGGGTAAATAAATACCTCTCATTATCCTTAAGTTTCCTCTTGCAGACTTCAAAAGCTCCACATGAGTGTTGACAGTAAATAATAGAATCTGATTACAGAAAGCAAGCAGTGCTTAAAAAGACTCTTCTATGAAACATCACAAAACATATGGTTTATCTTCTGTATATTCTGAAGTATTTAATAAGACAGTTACAGTAATCAGTTGTTTTTGTTTGTTTTTTTTTAAGAGATGACGTGCAGCAGTGTCTTGCCATAGTGCATAACTGCTTGATTGGTTCTGGGAATATTCTGCCTCCTCTGAAAGGAGAAAGGGTAGCTCACCTGTAAGTAGATTTTATTTATCTATCACAAATGTCTGTAGCATATTATGGTATTACTTCATATTTTTTCAGTATTTTCTTATTGCCATTGACATCCAGCTGCTTCTAGTGACTTTTTAAGGAACTCCCATACCAGTATGTAAAGATGCAGAAACTTAAAATATCAGTTGCAGAAGCTGTTGCAAATGTTTTTAAAGGGTATGTGACAGCATTGCATTGCTGATGCAATTTTATATGAAGGAAATGGAAGCTGGGCATATATTTGTATGTTTTTTCTCCTCCAAAAGAAGCCTGCCATCTCTAGTAATGTTTGTATCTCCCTGAACGAACGCACATTCTGAACTTAGCTTCTTTCTGGCTGTTTTCTTATCTTAAAGTAGGAAGTAAATCCTGTTCAAATGCTCCTACCCTTGTGGAATGTAATAAGAACTCCAGCAAAGATGCCTGAGTGAATTTTCATTGGGAAGTAACAAGAACAATGCTTGTCGCTTTATAGTAGTTTAGGCTTTAAATAGTCTTGTTTCATAGATTGCTGCTTAAGAACTGACTTGTTTGAGAAACTGTGTTGAAGTATTAATACTGAATTTGATCTCACTGTTCATGTACTTATATATCATGTTTTGAATTACGGAGAGTGTGGCTTATGGCAGAAGTCCTTATTTGGTGATTGGAAGTGCACTTCTGAAATATTTTGGTTTTTGGCTCAAGTTTTGACTGCTAAAAGTCTAAACAAACTTTGGCAAGATTCGGATGTGTTGCTTTGGGTGCTCAGCTGCTGTGAGCTCCTTGCAAAAGTGAGAGTTCTCTTTTGAGAGTATCTAAGAGCATGTGTTAAGCTGGAATGCTGTGCAGAGGTAGTTACCATTGGCTATATAAAAAATCAAAGGAATCTAAGTAATCTTTTACTTAAAGAGACAATGCAAGGTACTCAGCCTGATTTAGGAATATCTTCTGGAATAAGGCCACCTGAAAGGCAGTCATTGGCTGTTCTTGTACCAGTAATGTGATGTGGGACCCGTGTTAGCATCACTGCTTGATTCAGTCTGAATCCTTATCTTGGGACTATGTCTGTGGTTTCATTCTTGGTCTGGGTTGTTTAGGATCATCCTTTAGTATTTTGGGGTGGAACCTGTGAACTCTTCATGTACAGTTCAGGACAAAATTATCATCTTATAAATGTTTTGAATGGAAGATTTGAAGATTTGCTTCATTCTGTTAGTTATCTGTGCTTCCTTATTGAATACATACAATTATACAACAGCATGCTGAAATCAATTTGTGATTAAAGAAATGGAAATCTTATTTTTCTTAAATCTTAATTTTGACATGTAATAATTTGTTCTACTTAATGACTGTAGAGCTTGAGGATCCTTCATTATTTGTACTCTGAACAGGCTTTCTACTTACTGATGAAACAATAAATCTTGCAGCCCGTTATTACATTTACATCAAGGCTTTTAAAAACCATGCTTAAAGCAGTGGATCTTTTCAATCACTATACAGGGCTCTGGATTTTCCCAACTGAAATTGAATGAATTTTGTGTATCCTTCAGTTCTTTCTTTGTGTGATTTGAATAATCACAAATTATATATATATAAAAAAATATATAATATAGGAAATCTGAGGGAAATAGAGTGGATATGTGCACAGATAATTATTTTTTGACCTCTTAAGGTGGATTGAATACTTCAGGAGATCCCATCACGCTGTTTTACAGACTTCCTATCCAATATATGTTAGCTCCTCGTAAGTTTATTCTATATATTTGGAAGGGACAGTTATAAAGATCAATATCAATTAAACATCTTGAGAGGCTGAGTGATCCATCTGAGGCAAATGGTGATCATGATTCTGTGATTCTATGAAATGGTGTTCATTTTGGAGGTGCTTCTTATGAAATGTGTGTCCTAATGGATTACTGTAAGTAAGCAGGCATCACAGAATGGTGCCAAGATGGAATGCATGCTCTTCAGGGCCTCAGCCTTTCCTCTTCCTTCCCTAGGAAATCTCTGGGATGTTTGTAGGGAGGAAGAGATCTTCTTATTAAAAAGCAATATTAAACAGGCTGCTTTCTATGCCACGTGTCCACATTCTGCAATAAAGATTACAAGCCAACTGTATATAGCAAGTTCAGCAAAAGCACCTCGTATTAGAATAGAGAGGGTTTCATCTTAATTATGGTTGTTTTCTGAGTTCTTGGGATGTTTTTTGTTAAGATAGCAGATGCGTGCAGTAGGAGCAGGCTTGAGAACATACATGAAGCACTGATTAGAAACCTAAGGATGTTTGTTGTCAGTGACTAATTCAGTTACGCAGAATGCCTGTTTTAAGTACTGAGTGGGCAGTGTTGGTAGCTAACACTGGTGCTGGTAATATTCACTGTCCTCGTGTGGCAGTGTAGGAATAATTTAAATGCAAGTATTGCTTAAATAATAATAAAAAATCAGTAGTATATAACCTCCATTGGTGTACAGACTGCTCCCTCTGCACAGATGCTCTTTTCCTTTAGTGTCTGTTTTGTGGTTTGACAAATGTCTGTCGCCCAAGTATTTACAAACCTTGTTCTGGGGGTCTGTTTGCAGCCTTGTGCGGGGGACCATGGGGAAGGCAGTGGCAGGAGTGAAGAAGAAAGGAGAAGAGAGATTATTTCAATGTATTTAATTATTTATTTCTTTGTAGAGCCAAAATATACTGATATCTCTTGGCCTTCGTGTGTAGATATGTTTTGTTAAAGGACATCCAGTGAGTAAGAGGCAAATAAATAGCTGCTATATTACAACTCTCTCAGCCTTACTATTGCTGGTGTTTATAAGCAGCTTTCATACATTTTAATTGATTTAATTTGCTAATTAATTTAACTGACTTAGTCATAACAGTGTGTGCGGTATGAAGCAAGATGACTTAAATGAGTGAGGAGTTAATTGGTGGTTTTTTTTAGTTTAAGTAATACAGAAAGCTAATCACAGAAATCTTATGTTGACCATTTGTCACAGATGCCACAGCATGGCTGAATGCTCGTTTCATTACTGGTTGGTGTAATCGACCTGTGGTGTTGCATAGAACTCTCTTGAGGGGTTTGGTTTTGTTTTTTTGTAAAGGTAAATTTCAGTTTGTAGTGTTACATAAATGAGGCAGTCCCCAGGAGGGCTGAGAGCACTGCTTGATCACTGGTCTGGTAGAAGCAGTGAGTCTGCCTTCCTGTCCTAAACCTTGAAAAAACAAATTGCAGCCATGAATACAGCAGACTGCTTTCCACTGACACTGAAAACATTTCCTGCTGGGTGGTTGTTGTTGCTATCATTCTTTTGAAGTTGTTTTACAATAGGAAAACATCTATTGCAAGTGCAGGACCTCTCTAGTAATGTGTGGAAAGAAGCCTGACGTGTTCTGTCATCATACTGTTAACCTGGGATTCTTTTGTTTGATCACAGAGGTGGTATTACAGTTATTTTCATAGAAGGATGCTGATTAATGTTCATCTGTTACACTGTTCACTTCTGGAATGATAAGTTTTCTGTGGAAAGTCACTTGATCCATTTCTAGATGCTTCCCAATAGATTTTATTGCTCCCTAACACTGAGCAACTGAGAGTACTCAATTTCAGAATGTTATTGTTCTTTAATATTTCTCCTTGCTAAGAGGAGCCTTTGTCTTGTATCCCTTCCAGTTTGTGTTGGTGGGAAATGGATTTGCTTCTTGAATAGTTAACATACAAAGCTTTTCTGTTTCTATTTTCTTCACGTTAAAAAGCTTTATTTTCATTGCTTGATAAATGCTAGCTGAATATTTCAAACCTATTGTTTATCTCCAAGTATGTACGTTGGCTTGAGCCTTCTTGAGTCTCCTGCCAATATAGATTAATGTTTTCATATGATTTACTAGTTTCCCTTTTTTAAAACCTTTTGACTGGGAGTCTCTGAACAGGAATAGCAGTGGGTTTGGTACTGAATGCACCTGGTGGACCCAAAAGCATGTATGTATGTATGCTCAGGTTGCTATGAAGTGTTGAGAGTGATTGCTTTATTTAGTGAACTTGAGCTTAAATGGCTTGGATTTCATAACACTCCAGCATTTTCTGAGACCAAGCAGTGGGTAGTTTGTATGATTCCCCTCTCTCCCCCATATTTTTGCCCAAGTTTGTGAGCAAAATTCCCTTGCTTTTTTCTATAATTTATGGAAATAATTTACATCTTTCTGAAAACAACCATCAGAGCTTAACTAAAAAACGCCTCATGCTATTTTAAAAGGCAAAGGGAAGAAAAGAATTGAGGAGGTTACAAGGAGCAATCCTTTCTGGTAGCAGGAAGTTTTGGTGCAGCTGGTCAGAGTTGCAGTGAATTACCCTGTCACAGGTGTGGGAAAATGGCATGCACTTTTTTCCATGCTGGCAGAAACAGTGTGATGGCTGCCCTGCTGTGCAGAGTGTGTGTAGGCACACAGTGCTTCTGTGCAAGTTGTCTACCCTTTTCCCTAAGGGTCTGCTGTAATTGACAGTAATGTCAATGGTTTTTTTTCTGTTGTAATAACTGTAACGGTGTGCAAGTAGAGGTTTTTCCAGATGCAAAGAAGATAATGCTTTTAGAGGTTGAAAAATCTCACTGGTGCTTGGTTGAGTTCATGTTCGCTTCCCATTCTTGCTGCCTGCATATTAACCAGGTAATCCTCAGCAGCTGCTTTAGGGATGCAGAAACAGGGTTAGTCAGGGGACTTTTTCACCACCTCTTACATTCAGCTTGGTTAGTTAGGATGGAGCAGGCTGCCCAGGGAGGTGGTGGAGTCACTGTCCTTTGAGGTTTTCAAGAAAAGGGTAGATGTTGCACTGAGAGACATGGTGCCCATTTAGTGGGCATGGTGATGATGGGTTGATGGTTGGACTAGATGATCTTAGTGGTCTTTTCCAACCTTAATGATTCTGTGGTGCAGTATGTCTGCAGTAATTGATTCCATGGAGCGATGCTGAAAAGTTTTGTTTCTGAAAAGCTGTATCTTACTGCTGAAGTCTTGCTGAGAAAGATGCCTGCAGACACTTGAATAAAATGCTCAGTGAAATGTCTGGAAGCTGTACAAACATAGTGCATCAGTTGTTCTCAGATGAAGATGCTTATGGATTTGCACTGTAGCGAATAAGGGAATGAACTCCTCAAAGTTCTGCTTAGTTGGAATTTTTCTTCTATCCATAGTTGTGGACACTCTTTGCCCTTAAGCTTTCTTGGAATTTGTGTTGATATGAAATGAAGGGTGGTGTTATTTGTACATTGCATGAAGCATTGCAGTGACAATCTTGCTATGGGTATCGACTGTGTGGTTATGGAAAACACATTGTTTTCTTTTGTACGTCCCAGGCAAAGCCTTAAGCTTTCTCTTGACCAGTACTTGAAATGCAGAGTATGGTAGCATGGATCTTTTTAGTTGGCCAACTATAAAACTTTGTTGCATTTTGAATGAGGAATTTTCACCCTACTAGCAAGCAACCCTGCTGAAATAAATGGTTCTGCATGTGGAACGATGTCATGGTTTGTGGGAACAGTCCCAGGCTGGGTCAGGATTGCATAGTACCGTGTGTTGACTTGTTGCTCCTGCTCTGCTGCTCCTGGCTTCTGCCTGGAGGGCAGAGAGATCCTTGAGCATTGTTTTTGCTTGGTTTTAAATGCTGGATTTTTGGCTAGCTGGCAATGAAGGAAAGCTCAAAAAACTGTAGTCTCTGAAGACCAGCAAGGGAAACCTGTTAAATCACACTTGAATTTTCTGTGCTGTCTCATGGATAGAAAAGTCATATGTGAACTTAATTCTTATTAGGGAGAACTGTTTAAAGGTAAAAATGTATTAAAATGCTTGAGGAAAAACATGCTGCTATGAGCTCATTTACCTATCAGCATATCCAGTGTACTGTGCAAATAATTACTTAATGTCTCTCTGCCTGAGATTGTTAATTTATCTGTTACATTTCTTTCAAGAAGTATTTGTGGTGGGATGGTTCACTTTTTCTTCCACTCCTCCTTCAAGATATTAATCTTGGGATTATTACTTTCTTGTATCTTTCCCACCTTGAAAGACCTGACCTTGAAGCAGTTCCTAACAGACATTTTTCTAAGTCAGTCGTGTAGATTCTAAGAGCAGGTTTGAGACCACAGAATCTTTGTAAAAATGTGCTTATGGCCTAAAGGACCATTTACCTTTTATTAAAGGACCAAATTTAGATTAGATATTTTGGAAGTTGTATTAGCAGTCAATTTATTTCTTGAGCACCTAGGATGATGCAGATTTGGGGGCGGGGGGGAAGCTTCCAGAATGGTTTTTCAAGTTACCTTAGTGGTACTGGAAAATACAGTGAGGAAGAGGAAATGACTTGCCTCTTTATGCCCAAATCATTAAGAAAAAGATGTTTGAATTTGACATCTGTTGGTCCAGATATGACCATTGCAAGAGCTGACAAGTCTGTTTATAAAATCTCTGGTTGCAAGGCTTTTCTTGAGATTTGCACCCCTCTATCAAATCAGTGTAGTAATTGTAGCAGTCATGTTTTTAATGAGTTGCTTTTTTTTTTTCTTTTTTCTTTTTTTTTTTTTTTAGAGAAGAAATAAACCTGTTTTCTAGTTCTGACAGGTAGAATTTTTCAGTTGCCTGAAAGTCTAAAAGCTTATCTTAGTATCTGGTAGGGAGTGCTCAGATGTGGAGCCAGGTTTTTCTGATATATTATTTAGCATTTATAATAGGAGTAGATTCACATTGCATCACTTACCTTTGTTTACCGTGATAGTACTGTTGATGCAATTTTTGTGAAAAATTTCTTTTAATAGGGATTACTTGCTGATACTTTTTAATATTACAGTGGTACTTTTTACTCCTGACTTTCTTTCCAAAGCAGTTGGAATAGTTTGTTGTTAAAAGCCTGAATTTGTTCATAGTAATGCAATAGAGGAGAAAAAAGGTAGTTAACATACCCTACACTTTCTTTTCTTATTTCATTTACATTCATTAGCATAACATGATGTCTGAATTTGTACTTTATGGTGGTTATATATGAAGTAAATAAGGTTCAAAATTATACTTTAAAAAAAAAAAAAAAGACCAAAACCCTGGAAAAAGTATGGTTGTTTTTGTTGTTTGTTTTTTTTTTCATAGTTACTGATTATGAACTTGAAGTAACAACAAGTATAGTTCCTGTAGATTATGGGGACCAGAGTCAGAAGAGCTCCATCAACTTAACCTGTCAGGAAAGGATCTTGCTTCAGTGCTTTGCCATTCAGCAGTCAAATTCTTCTGGCCTTCCTAGCCTAAAATGGCTACAGCCTTGCTTGTTGTGATGAGTGTGATCATAGATTTGACAGATACTGAGTTTCTGATAAAGGAAAAATCAAGATTGTGGGCTCCAAGTATCCTTACAGTGTACTTCTCTGATACAGTCTGACACATTAGTAGGGTTTCCTAATAACTGTTAGAGAACTAAGGTGTACACTTAGTTAACCCAAACCTTTTTGGCACTACCAACGTGAAATTTAGCTTGTTAAAATTAATTAAATGTCACTAAAGTTCATGTTGTCGGTGATTTTCATACTGTGTAGTAATATTTGGTTTGTTTTCACACAGAGTACCAAGCCTGGTATCTTTGGAAGAGACAAAACTGTACACAGGTGTTGAATATGGTAAGTAGAAACTAATTCTGCTCAAACAGGCTCAAAGTGTTGTGTTGTTTTCCCATCTCTACTCACCTGTGAAAGCTGTAGATTCTTCTTGAAAGCATAGTTTTGATTATTCTCTGTATTAAAGATATTTCTTGGGCCAAAATGGGATATTTGTGCACACTCCATTTTTTCTTCTGCTATGGTGAAGACATAGATATGAAATAAATACTCGAGTATTGGAGGCTTCTATGGTTCATTCAGAAAAGGAACATTGCTATTAAAATAGCATTGGCTTTCCCTTCTGCCTTTCTAGTACGTTTGAAGACTGAGTAAACTGCTCGAAGATCAAAGGGTCAGTCACACAATCTGGGCACTTAATAGTCACACTTCAATGGTAAAGGATTATTTGAGTCCAATTCTTTAGAGTCTGAAACATCAAAGTTGACAGAGTAGCTTTGTCCTCGGGCTTTATTGTGTTCTTCACTATCTTCCAAGTTGGAAAGTTTAAGTAAGAGTTGGAGGCACAGTAACTGCTTTTCAGATGATTGATTGTAGTTGCTTTGACACTTGTATAATCTGGTCAGTTAATTTACAAGCTGTGAGTTTGTGGCCGTGTAAGATATGTAGTAGAGAATGGGCTTTAAATTAGTCATCTTTTAGATCAATTCAAGATGATCCTGGTTTAAAAGTTTCCAAGAAACTTGCTCATATTACTGAGCCTGTTTTTTGATTCTGTATTTTTGTTCTTATTCAGATCAAAGCTGTCTTTTCCTCTATTCATTGAAGGGAAATAAATCCCCAGTCTCTTATTGGCTTAATCCCCTGAGATGTATCATCTGTGTTCTTTTGGCTTTTTCTTTCACCCTGCTTAGTGTGTAACTCATTAATTTTTGTATGTTAAACAATCTGCCTTATTCTGTGGTTATAAATGAAACCATCTACCAAGGCAGAGGAGGAAGGTCCAATAATCTGTACTGTGTTTTCTGAGTAGTCTGCTCCAGGTTTCTTCTGATGTACTTCAGTATTAATTTTTGTTTATATAATAAAGAATATGTTTAATTTTGTACAGATTTATCAAGAGAGAATTATCGTGAAACTATTGCAAGGGTTACAAGGAAACTGTTACGTAAGTAGAAGGATTCAACCTTTATATAAGAAATGTTAAATTTAACATACTTTTTATGTTAAATTTAACATAAGAAACTTGTTTCCTTTACTTTGCCTGTAATACTTAAGCTTTATAGAAATTGTTTATTTTAAAGCTCTTTTCCTATATGATAATACATTATTTTTTTCCAAATTGCAGGTTACATACTTGATAATTCAGAAGATGATACCAAGTCTTTATTTCTAATAATAAAGGTATACTTGTTATTTTTAGTCCTTAAGACATGACATACTTCTTATTTTGCAAACAAGATGACTTGACTTTGGAAGATGAATATTAATTCTCATTATTTTTTTATCTGCAGATAATTAGTGATGTTTTGCAGTTCCAAGGGTCTCACAAACACGAATTCGATTCCCGATGGAAAAGCTTTAACCTAGTGAAAAAATCAATGGAGAACAGGGTCAGTAATTCTTTGCAAAGCTTAACTGTGTGGGAAGAATAGTTGTTAATGCTCAGGAAGGTTTTTTCCACATTTTCTTTGCAGTCCTAATGAAAATTTTCATGATTTTGAAATATAATTTCTGTGAAAGAATATTGTTTTGCAATATGTTTGTATTTTTATTTGGAAATCTTATGCTTTTAGCATTTTGGAATTGTAACCCACCAGTTAGCATCCTTAGACCAGAATCTGAGTCTTGGCATGATGCTCTGCTCTGACAATTGTTAGTAATTTGTGTGACCAGAGCTTCCTTTGGTTACAAAGGGAACTTATTCCCAGAGAAAATGAAAATAGGAAAATGAAAACCATTACCTGAGGTGGGGAAAAAAAACCAATATATTCTCACAATTTTCTACATTAAATTAAAAGTACCAGGTGGAAATTCAGTCAGTACGTATTGAAATCTAAACCCAGTTATGTATTTCCTTCCAGCTTCAAGGAAAGAAACAGCATATCAGAGCTTTGCTGATAGACAGAGTTATGTTGCAGCATGAGGTAATACTTTCACTTAATACTATTACTTACCCATTTACTAGAAAAGCTGATTTGTTATATTGTCATTTAGTATAAAGTTGCAGTGATCCTGCACTATTGTTTCACTGACATTATTAAAGTCTAAAAATAATCCTTTATTTGTATTCTGAATACAATTCAGTTGAGAACACTAACAATGGAAGGCTGTGAATATAAAACCTCCCACCAGGAGATGATCAGAGATCTTCTTTGTTTGTCCACAAGTTCATATGGTCAGGTAAATAACCATTTTTTGTAGTTCTGAAATATTGTGTTGGTCTTTTTCTAATACTTTTTTCACTTTTCAATTCATCTTCATGGCAATATGAAGCTTTTAATTACCTCATTTATGTTAGTTACCAATTTTGACGTAGTCCACTCTTCATCAAATTAAGAATGGGAGGAAAGTCAGCCTAAGGGCTACACATTTTTGAGCTTATTTTCTAGATTTCAAAAACAATAATTAACAAATATTTCAGTTAAAAATATATTAGCTTGAGGCTTTTAGATGTGATATTTCCAATATGATTAATAACACTGGCTTCCTAAATCTGTTTTTAGGAAGAAGGCAAACTAATTTTTAAATAATAATAATAAAATCTGGAAGAAAAAAAAAATGCATATCTGCTTTGTGTCAATGGTTGCACTATGAATTCTTAGCCCTGTGGGAATTCCATGCATATATAAATTCAAATCCATCCACAATGTCTACAGACTCTTTAGAGTTCTGCATATAGCATTCCTTATGCTGGCTGTTTGCTTTTGAAGTGATCTTAAAAATGTAGTGACCATTTTTGGCAGTATATTTTAGCTCTTCTCAAATAAATGCTTGAAACAAGTTTGTTTAGATACAGTTGTAAGGATAAGGGGAAGCATGTTGTTTAACATCTACAACAAGTAACATGCTTCAGTGCACAAATCAATCTTGTAAATTCTGCATAGGTAAAATAGCAGCACCTTACAAAACATTGATGTAGTGTATATTTTTGGTTCAGAAGATTTTCTAGTGATTTCTGTCTTCCCACAGGTCAGAAGTAAAGCTCAGCAAGCATTCTTCACAGCTCTGGGAACATACAATTTTTGCTGCAGAGATATCATTCCCTTGGTTTTGGAGTTCTTGCGTCCAGATCGCCAAGATGTCACTCAGCAGCAATTCAAAGTACTGTCTCAATAACTTTCTTTCATGTCTGTCTTTGAAAGTGTATTTACAGGGGAATTATTGATTTTTTTTTTTATTTTTTTTTTTACAAGCATGACTCTTACGGTTCTGTGGCAGGTAGCTTAAGCAAACTAACATAAACAATTATTTAGGTTAAATGTATTGTCAGAAGAAATTTTGTTTGTTCCTAATTTCATTGTGTGTTCAGGTATTACAAAAGCGAATGTTAAGAGCTATTTTTAATGGAAGTTGAGGAAGCTGTAGTCCAAAGCCATAAAACTCACTGAGCAGTTCAGTCAACTCTAGGAGTAGAAATGGATAACTCAAAAAACTGATCACCGAAAAACATTTTAGTAAAAGCAGGTAACTTCTGATGTTGTCTGGAAATGGTGCTGATGCAGTGTCTGTCCAGGTGTTCCCTTCCTGGTCAGGGAAGCATTGTGCTCCCTCCCTTACCCTGCACCTCCTCAGTCTTCCTGACCTCAGAGACAAGTTTGGATTCTTGTTGTATGATCAGAGCAACAGATCTAGCTTCTTATCCTACTTTACCTACCTGATGTTTAATGTCAGACAGCGTGGGATTATATTGCTTACATAGCTTATTGCCATTTTTCCATTCTTGTTTCATCCTTGCACCTCTTTCTACATCTTCTCCAAGAAGGAGAAAGGAAGCCAAACTTAGTTACTTTATTCCAGTTGATGCCAGTCTTCCTACATTACAGCATATTTGCTGCAATACTACAATTTGGCATTTCTGATACTGCTACCTACCCAGTCTTAGCCTGTTCAATATTGCTGGCATGGTGAGCTAGATACTATTCCTCTGAAGACTTTACTCAACAGTAAGGTTCCCCCCAAGACTTCCTTCCAATTACCTGTGAAATTAGGCAATTTCTCATGAAGCTCCAATTTAATCACCAGTGAAATCCAACCACTCTTGGTTTCACAACTCTTGTCAATTTCTCACACAACTGTTACATCCACATCATGCTTGGTCAGCAGTTTCAGGTCTGGGCTTAGTCAGCAGCCTCGTAATTTGCCTGCAGCCCCGACATTTTTTAGTGCAGCCAGATGTGAGCATGTTTACAGAAAACCAGGTGTGATACTTAATCATTTAGTAATTTGTTCTATAACGTAACTCAAGAGTCAGATTTCCATTTTGTGAAGTAGTTAATTGTCAGGACGTGTAATTTTGTCAGAACATTTCTTTAGCACAAAAATGATTTCAGAAAATATTCAGTGTTTTGTCACTGGGGCCGTGCAATGGCATATTAATGATTTGGTAACGTGAAGATTAATTTTTGTTCTGTGTGGGTGAACACATGTAGATACCTTATATGAACAGTGCTTTACATTTATTTAAAAATTGTATCTTTAATTTTATAGGGTGCCTTATATTGTCTTCTTGGAAATCACAGTGGAGTATGTTTGGCAAATCTTCATGATTGGGACTGCATTGCACAGACATGGCCAGCAATCGTTTCCTCTGGGCTTAGCCAAGCGATGTCCTTGGAAAAGCCATCCATAGTCAGACTTTTTGATGACCTAGCAGAAAAAATCCACAGGCAGTATGAAACAATCGGATTGGATTTTGCAGTAAGTGACAGATTGCTTGGAGTTAATGGCTTGGATTCTCAGTGAGTCTGATTGCACAGAGTTTGAGACTCATTTATATGATCTAAATTAACATTCTGCTGTTGATTCTGTTGATTTCTGTTACAGAGGAATGTAGACCTGTATCTTTTAATTTGAAGTTTTGTTACTGGAAACTGTAACTTTCTGTTAAACTTCCTTATGAAAAGGAAGTTGAATTAGTTTTCCAGTGTTAATTAGTACGCTTCTTGCTGATCAGGTATAAATATGTGTATTGGTAAAACAGAGTGGTCAAATTAACCTTGTCAGTATTTGTAGCTGTGGCCACACTGTACAGATTTGCAGAACTGTCTTTTTCCTAATCAGTGTGATAAATGACATGATTTATTTTTAACAATAAGTGATAATTAATAGAAGTCTTTAATATTTAATATATTAATTTATAGAAATAGTTTCTAAAGTGTGTCTTTAACTTTAAAGTATGTGCTTGCAAGAAAAAATTCTGCATTGTGAACAGTTATCTTCACTACTTCAAGGGCTCATCTATGCAGACAGGAAATGATATATTCTTCCTATGATTCTCAAGCCTCCTTATTTCAAAGCAGAAACAAACACAAAATTTTCGCAGTTGCTCCTCAGATTGAAATCTGTGCATTTTTCTATCAATAGGTTCCAGAGAAATGTGTTGAGATAGCTGTTCTGCTGCAGAGATCAGGACATCCCAGTTTAGATTTCCCACCACTTCGTTCAGAAGAAATACAGTTAGGGATTCAGCGGCAGAAAGAAAAGAATGCCGAGGCTCTGCGGTAAGTTAAACCTCCCTCATCGCTGGTTTGTACTGTTTAGTGCTAACTGTACATTAATAATCCAAAATTGCTGAACTCAAATAGAAAATAGGGAGGGTCCAAGAATTGTTGCAATGAGTTTTTTCTCTTGGAGTGGCAGCCTCTCTCCTCTACACTTGGATTCCTTCCTCCTCCTTTTCCCTGTCCTGCCAGTTGGTGCTGTTTGCTGCATTGTGTTCATTCACCTTGTAGTGAGGGACTTTTAATCTACTTTTATGTAATTCTGTTAACAGCATCTGATTGATGATAGTTTTTTTTTGTTCATTTTTTTCTTTCTGCGTGCCTAGAAACTATGAAAATTTGGTCAACATGCTGTTGGACTGCGTGGAACAAAGAAATCTGTAAGTCTCCCTTCATGTGTATGAACTGTTTTATTTCTTTATGGTGGATTGGAGTTGAATACAAGAATAAGTATCAATTCCATCAAGAGGTGCAGTTAGAATGACCAGAATTGAGTAATACTTTTCGCCCTTCAGGTGGTTGTCCAAAAGTAGTTTGTCAGTAGGAATCTTGCATAAAGTTGGTTGTGGCTAGCTTGGAAAGTTATTGTTTTTTTGTTTGTTTGTTTTGTAAAAGTACATGCAAGAACTGGGAGGCACTTTTGAATTTATGTGTGGGTTCTGTTTGTCTACACTGAAACATAACAGCCTGTGCAGGGGAATGTTGCATTACTGTCTCACAGATAAATGAGTGACTGAGTCTTGAAGTTATTCTCATTGAGATTTAGACTTATTAATATAAGTTACATCCTGGAGTTCAGCTTTGTCATTGATTAAGGTATATATTTTTGTTGCTGTTTATTGTTGTAGGAAAAAAATGTTTGCAGTCCAAATAGATTTTAATTGGTGGCATCATATTAAAAATCTTTAAAAGAATGACCTTTTAGGTCAGTATCCTACATTAGCGGTGCCATTTTAATCCTGGCATTTCAACTGGGTGTAATTTTAGTTGCACTTGTTCCCTGAGCTGTTGAAGATGTCCCTAGCTGTCAGTGGAGTTCACTGACTATAGCAGTGACATATATTCAGACTGATGTTAAGTCATGTTCTATACGTACATAACCTATGTGATCATTTCTGTGCAAGAGCAGTGCGTACAAAACTCTGCTACTTACTGTCTGCTTTGATTTTCAGTCCCTGGAAGTTTGAGCACATTAGTATTGGCTTTCTGTCCCTGCTCCTGAGAGATGATAGGATACTGCCTGTCCGTGCCATAAGATTTTTTGTGCAGTGTCTCAACCATGATGCAATTGTAGTTCGTAAGGTAAGGCCAACAAAACTACCTTTTTGTTTTGCAGCTCAATGGGTTTTAGCACAGATGTTTGCTGTTCTGCTGTGATGCAGCACAAAAACTGGGGCATGCATCCCACCCACCTTCCAGACATTTGTGTACTTAAAAGCTTCTAATCCAAGAGTCTTGGTGATGCTAGAGCTACACTAAAAGATGGGAAGTCTGTAAACTGTGAAAACATGAAACATGCCAATTTGTATTTATTTAGTTTAGGATCCTTTTATGTATGTGTGTGGTTTTTCTGTTTTCTTTTTGTTTTTTGCATCTGTAACTTATTATTTGAGGCAATTTCATCTCTTCTGTGTTTGCACCTTTCATTCTGCTCCTCTCCTCAGTGAGACTTGAAGGTAATAGCCACCTCCTTGTGGAGCAGGGAGATGTTGGTGCTCTACAAATGCCACACTTGATTCTTGTTTGCTGAATGACTGAAGCTGCAACCACTAGTGTGGTGAAGTTGGCTGCAGTGTTTGTTGGCTTTTTAGGGCAGAGAAGCTGGCTTAAACTCTGTCTGATGAGATGATGCAACAGCCTTCAGGTGGTAAATGTATGAAATGGATGTGGTCATACCTGGTTCTGTCTTTTAGGTGGCCATCTCAGCTGTGGCTGGTGTTCTTAAGCAGCTCAAGAGAACACACAAGAAAGTGCCCATATGCCCATATGAAATAAGTGAGTTTTATTTAAAATAAGAAATGAGATTTTAACAGGTTCTTTAAATTTTTCTGTTTAAATTCAACATGGAATCTCAAGCTTTTCATTTCTCTCTGGTTAATGTCCCATTGGTACAAAATAGGTAATGCTAAACAGTAAATTTTTTGTCTTTTTTAGAAGCATTGTGTATGTATTATATTATTATGTATTAATATACTTTGTGTTGTAAATATTATGTGTATCATTGTGTACTTGTATATATATATTAAACTATTCACTTATTTGTAGTGAGTTAAAACTTCAGAGATATGGTTATGGTCATTCTCCTTTCAGAAAGCCTTGTGCTTTGTGAGAATGACTTGTATACCTTCTTTGTCTCAGCATTTCAAATGGCACGTTTATTTAAATTCATAAAGGAATTTCTACTATTTCTATTGATACTGCTTTTAATCTCACAGAGCAAATTTTGGTACAGATTTGATGGGGAAAAAACTCTGACCAAAGATTAAATAAATTAAACAAGTCACAGTGTTTACTGGAACTGTTGGTGAACAATTTTGATAGAACCTAAGTTATTCTTGAACTAGGTGGAAACCCTAAGCCTTCTAGTATTCAGGCTGGTGACAGACTGGATAACCAGTGGCTGCACTACGACAGTCAGAGCTTACCAAAGACTAAGGAGGCGTGGGAGTCGTGCTGTTTTGTGGAGAAGACACACTGGGGATATTACACCTGGCCTCAGTGAGTACTGTTAACCAGTTGCATTAACTCTGATTATGAAATTCAGCAGAAAAAACAGAGAACTTAAGTAATGTATATTGGATTTTTTTTTTTTTTGATTGAACAAAAGTAACAACAAATTATTTATCCTTTTCTTTTTACCACCTTTGTGTTTTTCAGTTCCTACTTGGCGCTCTTAGGTTTTATTTTATACAATTACTATTAAACTTCTTCCATCAAAATTATACACTGGTTTAAAATTAAAAATGGATATTTGGAAATAGTGTGATTTCAAAATAAGTGTAGCAGTCTATCACTAATAGTTCTGCATTGCTTGCTATATAGCAGTATCATTGTCGTTATAGGCTTAATTTTTTGCTGTAAATTTTCTTGCAAGTTTTGCTTTCTTGAAGTCAATGAATCCTATTTTTAATATAGTGAATACAGAAAATGGTGATAACTTTTATTTTTACTTTGAAACATTACCTTTTTTTTTTTTTAATGTCCAGGACTATGACAGTTTATGCTCCAGTTGAGCAGCAACCAAAGCTTGGACGAAGAAGAGATGAATTGACAGAGGTAAAGATTTTAGTGAATTTCATTTGTGTGGATTTTCTTAATTCTACTTCTCCTTTTTACTCTTTCTTTCTTTCTTTCTATCTACACTTTTAGAATATTGTACACAGATTTATGTAGTTGTGGAGATGAAATTCTCTGTTTTAACCTAAGTATTTTATTTGGAAAATGGCTACATAAAACATCTGGAAACACTTACTTTCCTTGATTGAAAAGATGGAGATTTGAACTCAAATACTGTGTCATGGTTATAATCATGTTGTTAACCAGCCATAAGAGATACTTGTTCTGACGCCTAGATCCTCAAAGAGCATTTTTAAAAGCATTTTTCTACTTCATTTTCATACCAACTGTGTTAGCATGAAGGAAATTACTTTATATACGTTGCATTTTCTCTATCAGTGATCATAGTATAACTGTTAATGAGAATGTCATTGTTAACTTTCAAATCTTTATCAGATTTTGGTACAAGGTAATTAATGACAGTGGGAATTACTTCTTTGTAGGGGTTGTGCAAGTGAAAGGAAAGATGATCTGAAGTCATTAATAGGGTTAAAAATTAGGTGGCACCAAAAACATTACATAATATTCTCTTTAAAACTAAAGAGAGAAATGGATAATCCAGGCATGTTTTCTGCCAGAAGTAGAAATAAAATGGAAATTGGTTCCTGAAGAGATTGTGATATCACTGTGGTGATGAAACACTGCAAAGCTAATCCTCTTTTTCTTCTTTTTCAGGCAGAACAAATTATATATGATCATTTTTCTGATCCCAAGTTTGTTGAACAGTTAATAAAATTTTTGTCTTTAGAAGACAGAAAAGGAAAAGACAAATTTAATCCTCGCAGATTTTGCCTCTTCAAGGTAACTGGAGTTCCATAACTAAATCAAATTCCTTTTTGTAGATAAATATCCCACTGTGAAAAAGTCACACACATCTTGTGTCTTACTGTTGGGAAATATATGTGTTGCTGTGCTTAATTCCATTAACCCTTTCTTTTGAACTACTTATGGAAAGAGTAATTTGGAAGTCTGTAGGATGCAATATGTAATTATATTATAAGAGCATTGTAATTTCTCTTTCTGCATAGTCAAATCTGAAGTTCTTCATTATCATATGTTCTTACAAAGACAATAGTTTAGACTGGTAATTAGTGAAAGCACTTTCACGTTGTCTTTTACAGGGCCTTTTTAGAAACTTTGATGATGCCTTTTTGCCAGTTCTGCAGCCCCATTTGGAACGCCTTGTGTCAGACTCCCATGAAAGCACCCAGAGATGTGTTGCTGAAATTATAGCTGGCTTGATAAGAGGTTCTAAACACTGGACATTTGAGAAGGTGCTGTAGAAGTATTTTTGAATGGCTCTTGAAAGTTAAGGGATAAGCTTGAATTATTAAATGCATTCAACCTATGAAATTGAGGGCTGTTGATGTGTCATTGAAGTCCAAGAAAGGGCTGGAAGAAGTTACAGTATGTAATGCTCCATTGCAGTTCCTAGCTTGGTTAAGAGCCTATATAGGTGATAGCAAAATGCTACAGTGTAAAACAAAAAAAAAATTAGCTCTTAAGGTCTTAGCAAAGCTGACATCTGTAATTTTCCAGTTGGAACAAGTGCTGCTTATGTTCAACTCAGACCTGTACATTTTTATTTAGCTGGACTTTGATGTCTGGTATTTCTATGCTAAGAAGTAATTCTGAGAGAATTAGTGTTTTCATTTGAAAATAAACAAAGTGAGGAGGGGGTGCTTTAGGTGTATAAAACTGCCCTCCTACCAAAAGCAAAGTGTGCATAGTCTGATATTTAAATAGTCTGTGCAGTCTGATTGTATTTAAGTCATTATGATATGGTGCTCACATAACCTGCAGTATTTCAAAACACCTTGCAAAAATTATATATATTCCTGAAATCTTAGCTCTGATGCTTATTCCATTTTACAAATGTTGTAGAATAGCAACTCCTAGAAATAATCTTTTCTCATGTTTTGAGAAGATGGAAGGAATTGGATTAACACAGCTTAAGCAGCCATTAATTACACAAATCTTGTGGTTTGCCTTCTTGCTGAGCAGGTGGAAAAACTTTGGAAGCTTCTCTGTCCATTGCTTCGAACAGCTTTATCCAACATTACAGTGGAAACATACAACGATTGGGGCACATGCATAGCAACCTCATGTGTAAGTAGTACATCTTTAGTTTTGTAGAGTTACATCAGGATGATCAGGTTTCACAGATATGTAAATAGGAGCTTCATGGATATATTTTATCAGCTACAACTAAAAGCTGTAAATACAATATGAAAGTAACATCCACTGAAAATCTTAGAGCTCCTTAGGTAGTTTTCTTCTGCTCATTGCAGTTAGCTAAATGTAACATTTCAGAAAGGAAATAAAGCCTTCATTTTCTACCTCTTCAGGAGAGCTGCATGGGTACGATGGGTGACTTGAACTGTGCTCTTACTGTGTTTATCACTGAGCAGCATTGTTCAAATTATACATTCTTGCTTCAGAACTGTGCAGATGTGGAAAAATTACTTGCCAGTGATCTTCTAACAGTAGCATTTCTGTGCACTGTGGTGGGCTAAGGATTGTCTGAGGAGGAGAGTGAATGTTAGGTCACAAGTATCAGAAACTCTGAAATCACTCAGCAAAGTTCAGCATAGCTTGTCACCCAAAATGCTGACAGTTAATTAGTAAAATTCCTGTGTCAAATGTGATTATTCATGTATGTAGAAAAAAAACAACTAATGTTTCTTCTGTTCTGTATTACTTGATTTACCAAGCAGTTAAAAGCTTATTTTTGTGTGTAGTTTCAGTTCATACTGGATTTTGTTGTGGAAAAAGTATTTAACCTTGCACTTTCTTAAAAAATAAGCCCAAGCTGTGCAAATAAAATCTTTGTCGAAACTTAACTTGTTTATGCAATATTTACATAAAAACGCCTAATGTGCTTCATATTTCTGATACCTGCTTATTTTCAGGAGAGCAGAGATCCTAGGAAACTGCACTGGTTATTTGAATTGCTGTTGGAATCTCCATTGAGCGGTGAAGGAGGATCATTTGTCGATGCATGGTAAAATTAATTGTAACTGTTTGTGGCTGAATAAAGGAAATAAAAGCATGGATGAAATACACTGAGAGTGTATTGTGGCAGCTGACTTGTAGAAGCAAAACTGTTCCTTTTTGGTTAGCTTTCCCAACACAATGGCAGTTTATTCATCAAGTTTCATGCCCTTAAATCTAGTTAATAGAATGTGAAGTTTTGGAACTGGCGTAACAGCAGTACTATTCTTCCATTCTGTGATGTTAACCCATGTATGCACACAGCCCACACAAAGGCACTTCTGTGCTTTGACATGCTCAACACTGAAAACAAGATTTTGGGGTGGCTAGAGAAGGGAGAGACAGTTTGGTATGACTGTAAATGTCTTGTTCTGATTTCTAGCCGACTTTATGTGCTACAAGGTGGCCTTGCACAGCAGGAATGGAGAGTACCAGAGCTGCTGCACAGACTGTTAAAATACTTGGAACCTAAACTCACCCAGGTTTACAAAAACGTCCGAGAGAGAATAGGAAGGTCGGTGTTCTCTTTTGCAGTTCGATTTATTTTTTCTTTTCATAATATTTTGGTAACTGAGCATCTTAATAGCTACACTGAAGTGGTGACTGTTATCTTTGTGTGTGTGAATTCTGCTGGATCAAAATTATGTTATCGTTAACAAACTTGCTTCAGAAACATAAGATGAATTCTCCATTTTTACTTCACGTATATGGCCTGTTATTTTTATGTATGAGATTTCTAAAGCTCTTAGGAACAAGTTAACTTTGCCCAAGTGCTAGTAGGACATAATTATACAGGGAGTTCTTTAAAGAGTGTATTAGTGGCTTAAGAACTACTTGCAGATCTGTTCAGGGGAAGGAAGAGTTGTAGTTCAGTGACTGTTTAGCCCTGCTTGTTTCAATTATCTGCAGAGAGGGGGATTTGGAGAACACTTGTTTTTAAATAAGATGAGAGGAAATGTGCTTTTGATGTTCAGTACTTAATAGTTCAGCAAATTTGTATAAGATCACTTCTAGCTATATTCTTTGAACCACAGTCATGCTAACTGTATGTTGTTTCTTTGCCTTTCTTAGTGTTTTGACCTACATATTCATGATAGATGTTTCCTTGCCAAATACTGCTGCAACTAAGTCTCCTCGTGTCCATGAATTTACTACTCGAATACTTGAAAATCTTAAACCCCTCATGGAAGCAGATGAAGAAATTCAGAATCACGTTATGGAGGAGAATGGCAT
This sequence comes from Meleagris gallopavo, assembly GCF_905368555.1. Taxonomy (NCBI): domain Eukaryota; kingdom Metazoa; phylum Chordata; class Aves; order Galliformes; family Phasianidae; genus Meleagris; species Meleagris gallopavo. Next base: position 3,000,716 of record NC_139405.1, read on the forward strand.
TGGAGAGCAAGACGAGCGAACTCAGGGCATTAAACTCTTGAAAACGAGTGAGTTACTTAATGAGGTTAACAAATGGAGGTATATTACGGCATGATGATTGAGGATTGCGGGTCATATAGCTGCAATACAGAATTTCAGTTCACAGATCTGTACTCTAACAAGGAAGTAACTATTTCAGGTCTGAGGTTTAAAATTCAACTTTAGAGGGTCAAACCTAACTGCTAGCACAGTGTAATATACAACGATCTCCTGTGCTACTCTAGCAAGAAACTTGGTTTATTGTTTATTGTCAGATTATTATTATTATTATTATTATTATTTACCTTGTTCAGTGATGGTTTCTCTTTTTAAAAACAGTTCTGAAGTGGTTGATGGCAAGTGCAGGACGATCCTTCTCTACAGCTGTTACAGAGCAACTCCAGCTTTTACCTTTATTTTTCAAGGTATCTGCTTTAATTGCTGCTGTATATTAGTCATGTTTGATGGAAAAAGTGATGCTATACATAAATCAAAGTTACAAGGGCATTCTTATTTAAGAAGAAAACCAATAATGGCATCAGAAAACATGCATACTGATGAGGCCCGAATGTTTTCTTCTGCTAATGTACACTTATAGTTGGTAAATCTAGTCTACTAAGCGGCTTTCTCAAAGTAATGACTTAAAGATGAATGTCCCCTATATTTATTACTTGCAGGTGAAAAAGCATGTTAAGTTCATGAATGAGGACATGTTATTTCTGTCCAAATCTTTACCTACTAAGTTTCTTCTTTTGTTCCATGATTGAACAGATCTTTCTAGGTGGTAGTACCTCTAATCCTTGTACTATTTAATGAAGTTGTGTAATTTAGTGCCTCATCTACGAAATAATGCATATTTGCATGCTCAAAAACATGTTTTGCTTTAAATAAGCATCAGCCAATTATCCAGCAGTGATATAAATTACCACAAAAAGAGGATTACTTATGCAAAAATGAACTTGAAATAAAGCTTTCAATTTTTGACCTACATCTAAAATAATACTTAAGTTGGATTTCACACCAGAAGAATTGCTATGGGGATTTAAAGCCTTAAAAAGCACCCACTTAATCATCAAGAACTTCAGACTAGTCTGACAGTTTAGATCAATAATATGTGGTGCAATAGAAGTGCTTAGCTCTACCAGGTGCACTTTTTCTGAGATGAACAAAAATGTCAGTTTTACTTCCAAGAGATTATTGTTGAGAGTATAGATCAGATTTTTTCCTAATTTACTGTTCTTTTATGAGATTAAACTTTTTTACTTTCTTTTCAGGATTTTGCTGTTAGCAGTGCTTAATTACCAATGTTAGTTTTTCCCTCCCTTCCCTTTGATCTTGTTCTACAGATTGCACCAGTGGAAAATGACAATAGCTATGATGAACTCAAAAGAGATGCAAAGATGTGTTTATCATTAATGTCTCAGGGTTTGCTGTATCCTCAGCAAGTGCCTTTGGTACTTCAGGTGCTAAAACAAGTGAGTCTGGTCAAAACAACTCAAAGCTTCATGTTATCTGATGCATTTCGTGATGGCTTTTTTGTTGTTGTTTTGCTTGTTTATTGTTATAAATTGTTGTTTAAACAATTGTGTGATTTGGGAAGTAAGTGAGGGGAAAAAAGATTATCTGAAAAAGAAAAGTTACTTTATTTGCAACTTTCCCAAAAGGTTTTTAATATTTTTAGCTTTTCATATGTTATTTACTTTTCTTCACATTTTTGTTTTGTAATATTATTTATTTTTCCTTGTAGACAGCAAGAAGCAATTCTTGGCATGCTAGGTATACCATATTAACCTACCTCCAGACCATGGTGTTCTACAATCTCTTCATCTTTCTCAACAATGAAGAAGCAGTCAATGACATTAGATGGCTGGTTATAAAACTCCTGGAAGATGAGCAACTTGAAGTAAGTCACATCTCTGCTCAGCTGCTTAGCTTCACATGACTGGTTTCTTCACTTGCTCAGGTTTTATGAACAAAACCTACCAGATACAAGTTAGTACAGAAGGTATTTCTAGCTTAGCATTCTTTCTGTTTTGAAAATATCTACAGCTTTATTAGAATTTGTCATACTGTTTTTCTTTAATTTTCCGTTTCAGAAAAACAGCTGTTTAAAATGATGAAAATTTCAGTTGTTCATACTTTTTAAAAGGAATTGAATATTTCTTTCAGTTTTGAGTGCAGCTGAAACAGAGATACTCTCACCCTCTATAAATACTAGCATGGGTGTTGGTAGGAACTTAATTTTCAACACGGTGAAATATCTTCCTGTTTGCAAATTCTATAAAACTACTATTTATTACTCTAGATCTGTTTCCCATTTAATTGCATTAGCTAATTAATGACAAACATTAATTTTACATGCCACTGACTAAAGAATTACTTCTTTACTTGCAATTAGTGGACTTTCCTTTTTTTTTGGAAAAGTTGCATATGTAACAAAGCAACCTAACATACGCTGTTACTGATCTTACATTATTCAAAAAGGTAATCGTTTGCAACCTTACACAGAATCATAGAATTACACTTGTCACTCCTAGGAGTTTTTTCTTAGTTTCTTGAGCTAGTAATACTTCACTGTACACAGACAGGAGGAGATAACATCCAAAGTCTTGGCTTTGGTACTTGTGTACTATTGAAGGCCCTGGAGTGTTCCAGGAGTACAGCGTGCTCTGAGAAGTGCTATCAGGATTGGAAGATAAAAGATAAACATGGGGGATGGGAGGGAAAGGCTGCCTTGGTGTGATTCATCATCTTGTTTGTCAGACTTCCAAAAGCTGGAGAGGAATCACAGAAATATTTTATTCTGTATGACAAATGCACAGAAGTGAAAATTTGTATTAAATGAAGTTAGTTTAAGAATGTTTAGTTGTGTTCAAGCTCAGTGAAGAGCCTTTATTGTTAGCCTTCCATCTGTTCAACTTGCCCTGCAGCATCGTTTTCACTGTCATTCTGTTTTGTTTGCATTGTTAGCAAAGATCAAGGAAATCCATCTTTGGATTGCTTGTGTGCTTTCTTCTTTCTAGAAAAGAAAAGTGAAGTATGATACCCTTCTGCCAAAACCAAAGTCTGCTGTAGTTCCTCCTGAAATTACATTAAAAGCAGCAGTTACACCTGAGATGTGAAGCTTGCTTTTGTGAACAGGGAATTGGAAATAACTTGAAATACATTAATTAATACTTATGGCTGAAAATGTTTGACATAAAAAGAACAACACTTAGATAATTCACTCAGTCATGTCAATATTAATCTTGAGATGATCTTTCATGTCTTTCATGTCACTATTTGTTCTACTGAAAGCAAAGACTGGAAATCCTAGCCAGGCTGTTGCCTGCAAGTCAGAACACTTCATAATCTCATATAATTTTGAAAAATACCTTTTATTCACTTTATTGCACTTTAGCTGTTTTAAATGTACAAAATTATTCCCCTGTGCTAACGGAGGTGCAAATCAAAAGCTTTACCTATGTTCATAACCACTTATAATCACATTGCTATTATGGAAGCTTGAATGTTTCTCTGAAAAAAAGAATCTTGTCAATTATTTTCAAAAATGAACAAGATGAAGTATTTTGCAAAGTAATTTCTGTGTTCATTGAGAATTCTCTGATGCTGGGTTTTGAACATGAGTATCATTTCAGTAAAACCCCTACCTTTAGCTGGTGTTGGGTATCTTTACCCTGGTTTTTGTCAGTAAAGATGATTGCAAAAGACTTTTGCGAATGGCAGGGACTGCATGGAGTGTCAAACAGCTCTGTGACTATTTGAATGCAGATTCCATGCATCCAACTGCAAACATAGGTCTCCTGGATCAAAGGATGCTGGACTCTGGGAAAGCTGTCGTCTTAAAGCAAAAGAGGAATCATGAACCTGGTTGAAGTACAGTGACTGAGGGGGGGGGAAAAAAAAACAAAAACCCAAATACAAAAAAAAAACCCAAAAACTGATGTGATCTTTTAGCTGGCCAAGGAGAAAGAATATACGCTCCAGAAAAATCTTGTCTCTGTGCATAGAAGTGTAACCACTGCTAAATATTGTGTCTAATTTTCATATCACCATAATATAATCATCATATCAGAGCAGGAGGAATCATTTGCAGTTCTATTTATTCAGTCAGAAGTAAAGGAAGAGTGGAAGTGGCTGTATTCAACTTGAGGTTATGTTTCAAGGGATAACCAAGTTTATATAGAAGCATCTTTTCTACAGTTTTGAATTTACTCTAGGAATCTCAGTGGTGGATAGGTGTTCAATTTGTTTCTATTTTTGTGAGTCAATGTATGGAATACATAGAATGCATGCATGGCTTGATAAGCACCTTTCTTATGACACTGCAATATTACAGTAACTGGAATATTTCCATGTGTAAGTTGTCTTCTGCATGTGCTGCACTTAAGTTTTGCTTGTGCTGTTGAGTGATGTTTGTCTTGCTTCTGTTACCTTTTGTTCTGATACTGTTGTGATTTTGTAGATCTTGGTCAGTCAGTTTTGAGCAACTACCAAGAAAATATTCTGCTACTCCTTCATAGCTTTTACATTCAGTGGGCCATCATGCGAGTATGGTGGTCTATAAATTATTTGGATGATGTGATGCATGATTAGTTTTTTAATCCGGTTTTTAAAGCTTTGCTTCTAGATGCTTCTTGCAACAAAGAACTCATTTTATTTAGATTATTAGTTTAGAAATGAAAATAGTTCTAATTTAGCAAATAATGATGTAAACGAATACAGCTCACCTGGGAGCTTGCTCACTTTACAGCCAAGCTTCTGCCTATTTTGGGTCTTGCATTAGCACTTCATGTTTCATTTAATTGCCTAGTTCTTAAGAGACTCACAAAGTGCTGTTCAACAATACTGGCAGACTTTCAGCTCATATTTCTGTATGCTGTTAACAAAGGAAATCATGGTTGAATAATATATCGTAGAAATTTAAATGGCATGAAGTCTCAAGAGCTTATTGTTAACTTACTGTGTTTAATTATTATAGCACTTGCAGCTATACTTACTGCTTTGTGGAGGTTCAGAACATTGTGTTCAGGGATGTAATTTATTATAATCTGCTGCACTGGAGTATTGGTAGATGTTTGTACTTCAGATAGACAAATGTTCTGTTTACAGTTACTTATAACAGTATGTACTGAGCAGTAAATCAGGCAACAGCTATCAGTATTTCAGCAAGTTGATTGAGTTCTCAGTGTTTGCTAAATGTTACAAGGATTTTGTCAGCCTGCACTCATTTAAAGTGGAAGTGAGTTTGAGGGAATCCAGTGGTCTTCTAGTTGAAGTATGTTATGCTTTGGTCAGATTTGAGTAAATGAGGTGAATTGGTAATTAGCGATAGCTTGAAAGTGGGTGATTGAGTTGTCTGTACTTGTAATCCAGTAGCAGTGTAGAGGGGGTTAAAAAGCAGATCTGTTGGCCAATCGATTTAAAATACAGGTTAAAATTACATTAAGTTTTGTTCCTTTGGGCTTCAGTGTTAGAGGAATATTTGTCCAAGCAGTGATTCCATTTTTATTCCAGTAATAAAACAAAAAACAAAAGAACTGGTACCCAGTAAGCAAAGAACTGAATTGTCAACTGTGAACCACTGAAGTTTAGTTGTTAGTGGTTATTAACCTAGTGCCTGTAAATTCTCAAAGAATTCTTGTGTTATTCAAGCTGATTTTGTTCCACCCATGACACTCTGTAAATATACTTTGTGCCTTCTGTTGAAAAAATTATTCTGCTTTTGTCAGTTCTCATGTCTTCACATACATTTGAGGGGTGGGAGGAAGAATGTTTTTGAATAAAATACACCTTTTTGAGTTTGTTTTTTTTTCTGTTGGTAAAACTAACACTGATACAAAGACGATTAATAAAATTGCATAGCATGTTATTTGGGATGGCTCATCTTGTTTTCATTCAAAGTATTTTCAGACTACCTAAGGTTAACCTAGTCTGTGATGGCTATTTCTTGACAATGAAGTTAAATTACATTATTTGCTCAAGTAGTAGCTCTGTTCTGACAGATGTAGAGGTAGCTCTGTATTGCAATAGAGTTATGTTCATTAATTTTCTAAAGAGTTTTGTAGCTAAATAGTAGTATATGATCAATGAGAAAATAGGATAAAAATGTTAAGACTTTCCCTGGTCAATGACTGGTAACTTGGTCTATCTGGATGTGCTTGAAAGTACATTGGTAGTAATAAATACTTGTTTCTTGCTGTGCATGTTTGCTTAGTAATTGTGGTCTCTGTCTCTGGTTGTAGGTGAGAGAAATGGCTGCTACCACACTAAGTGGTCTTCTACAGTGCAATTTTCTCACTATGGATGGTCCCATGCAGACCCACTTTGAACAGCTGTGCAAGATGAGGTTACCAAAAAAACGGAAGCGAGACCTGGGTTCAGTTGTGGATACAATTCCTTCTGGTGGTAAGAAAATGGCTTCAGAGACTAAAACCGTGCATTTTGGGAACAGGTTAGGAATAAATAAATAACTCATGCTATCTTTAAGTGTTTATTCTGCAAGCACTCCAGATGGAATTGGATTTATCCTATGGTTACGTATTTAGAAATTAAAGATAGATCTAAAGAAACATAAGGTGGTTGTCCATGCAAATATTTCTCATTTCTAAGCATCTGTAACCCATAATAAGCAATCACTTGCTCCTTCTATAGCCATTTTGATGGGTATATGGTGTAGTCCTAATCCTTCTGAGGTGCTTTGGGAGTTTGATTTACATTATAAATAAGAATACCATGGCTACAAAAAAAACCCAAAACACTGTATTCCTAGGTTAAATTAACTTACTACTTCTCCCAGAACTGAGACTTGAGGTGGTTCCATTGCCCATGTATGCACTTTATATAATTAAGATGATGAGGGGTAGCTGTTTCCTCTGTAAAGAAAATTCCGTAGCTGCTACAACTTAATTTCATACCTCACCCAAGTTAAGTTCCCTTTCTTATTGTGTCCTTTATTAGGGACTTTGCTTTCTGGCCAAGTGTTTAGTGTCTCTGGTCACATTCTGTTAACTCAGAAGGACTGGGTTTGCAGCCCGTCAAGTAGTTCTGTTGCTGGAGAGAACATTCTTTTAACACGGGAATAGGGAACAGTGGAGATGCACGATATATTACATGTGAGCTCTATAGATACTTACATTCTTTATGCAAACAACCTAAAATAGCTCAGATGCTTGAGCAGTGGCCTGGATAATAGAAATGTAAATAAATGAGCGTTCTGTGATTGCAGACTTGGTGAAACGCCATGCTGGTGTGCTGGGACTGAGCGCGTGTATTTTGTCAAGTCCCTATGATGTACCCACCTGGATGCCACAGCTCTTAATGGACCTCAGTGCCCATCTCAACGATCCTCAGCCTATTGAGGTAAAATCCCAAGTAACATAGCACATCTGAAATATGTTTGACTCATTTTTAGTTCTCCTTTCCTTTAAAAAGAAAGGAAAAAAAAAAAGCTATTAGGAACTTTCTGCTGCTTGCTTTCTTATTCATTATTATATTAAACTGACTATATATAGTAAATAATGGGGTGGACAGTGATAGGACAAGGGGGAATGGTCTTAAACTGAAACAGGGGAGGTTTAGATTGGATATGAGGAGGAAGTTTTTCACTCAGAGGGTGGTGAGGCGCTGGAACAGGTTGCCCAAGGAGGCTATGGATGCCCCATCCCTGCAGGCATTCAAGGCCAGGCTGGATGTGGCTCTGGGCAGCCTGGTCTGCTGGTTGGTGACCTGCACACAGCAGGGGGTTGGAACTGGATGAGCATTGAGCTCCTTTTCAACCCAGGCCATTCTATGAAATCATTGCAATCCCTGTATTATTTTATTCTGCATGTTTTGGACAGTGCTCTCATGGTTTGATTTATTTGAGTAATCCTATGAGAAAAGAGGACTTGGACTTTGATTATCCTTGTGGGTTCGTTCCATCTTGAGCAATTCTATGTTTTCAGTTCTTGCTTTCGAAGTATGAACAGCTGCAAGTGCTGTATCTGTGAGGAAATTCTTTGTAATGTAAAACGTCAATTTTGTGTATATGTACAAAGATAGAATTGAGATTTCCTAGATCTTCCTCCAAATCTATTCCAACCAGAACAGCAACAATAAAACTTTGTTATAAAACACTTTATAAGCAGCTCTAGAAATGAGATTTTTAATGAAATAGTTACTAATTTTACTCTGTGCATTTGATTTTTTTTTTTTCCAACTTTTTCTATGTTAACCACGAGCTTACTGCAGAGGAATTCCTTAACTTTAACCAAATTGACTACGGTGTGTTTTCTTGAATCAGGAAACTGAATTAATTTGACTTAATTTTTTTAAAGGGAGATCTTTTTTTTTCTATGCACTCCCTGCATTAGGCCCATCTACTCTTTCTTGTGTTTAGAAATGAGCCATTGCTTTGAAAAACTCGAGCAAAAAGAGAAAAAAAGGAACATTTCATTTCAATTTATTTTTTTTTCTTCAAATTTACACAATGAGTACTGGTTGATTGTTATGCAGATGACTGTGAAAAAAACACTCTCAAATTTCCGGAGGACCCATCACGACAACTGGCAGGAGCATAAACAGCAGTTCACAGATGACCAGCTACTAGTGCTTACTGACCTCTTGGTTTCACCGTGCTATTATGCATAGCTAGGTAAGATTGCTTCTGTCAACCTATGTCAAAAAACATCAGTCTTAGGAAATCTACTCCACGTTGCCACTCTAGCAGATTGTAGGAAGTAAATCCTAAACCATGGGGAAAATTCTGTTGCCAGATGTAAGTCCCTTGTCCCTCCAGTGATCTGTTCAGCATCAGATTTTTGGGGAATAACTACTGTTGTCCATTTTCTTCTTGCGTCCCTGCACTAGTCTAGTGTTCTGGTAGGATACACACACTTGTTCTGAATATGGACTTTCCTCTCACCATTTTTTTGCCAGTTGCTTGCCTTTTAAATGCCTGGCAGTTTATCACTAGAGCAAAGTGCTTGCTGCTTTGTTCTTCTGATGCCTCTGAGGACCTGAGCCTGTCACCCAGCAGGTTACCAGCTGGGTCTTGTGATAGAGAACAACTGCTACCAAACTGTTCCCTATTCCACAGAGGGAGCTTTGCTACTGGGTGTCTCTTCGCACAGATCCAGGAAGAGTGAATCTATTTCTAGATTTCCTTTGTAAGCTGTAGGGTTCTGAGCTCTATTGTATTGTGATGTCTAGTGACAGTATTTAGAGATAAATTAAAATTTCAGTTTTATTTTATTCTGTGGTGATAGCATGAAGCAGTAATTGTTTTGAATTATTTTTATTTCAGATTTCTCCTGGAAAAATGAGTACCTAGGAGCCTTTCTGCAAAATAAAGGATACTCAAATCGGAAAAAAAGTTGTTGAAAGCTTTGTATTCGAAATCCTGATGCCTAATCAAAACCACTTTTAAATGCAAATGTAGGGGCCTGGTTCTATTCAAGAGAATTTCACCTCCCCAAGGAGTAGCTGTGGGAGTCCCCGAGTCTCCTGCAGTAGTGCTCGCAGATGCTGATTGTGAGTTTATTGCAAGCCCCTTTTGCCATTGGCCTGCGTTACATATCACTCTTGTTTCTGCTTTATTGCACACGGTGACTTACACAGCACATTTCTTGCCCTCTTTTTCTGACCCTTCTTCCCAGCTGTTTCCTGACATCAAAGATACGCAGAACCGGAGAGTGCTGCAAATCAGAATACTCTCAGTGAAGCTCTCCAGTTCTGCTGATGCATCTTGTAATCTAGTCAGCATAAAAGACCAGGAACCTATCTGTCTTTCTCAGAGTTTATTTTTCACTACTTGGATTTGAGTGCCCACCAGGTGAAGGGCTCTGTATCATTCAATCCATCTCAGGACAGGATTGCCTTTTTCTATCTTGTTGACATGTAAATAGCTGGTCTTGTCTGTGCAGTGTAGATTATGGCAAGACAAAACGGGGAAGTGAAAGCTCTTACTGCCTGGCCAGGTCTTCGTAGATAGCTTGTCCACGTGTGGAATAAAAATCCATGATTACCTGCATATTTTTAAGGATTGAAAGACTCTGGGTGTTTCTGCATAACTATGGTATGAAGTTGTGGACTATGAAGCAGTGCTTGAATTTATAGAATGAGTTGTATGCACAGTGTGAAAAGGCACTGAATGGCTGACTGTTTTTAACAGTGTGTGCTCATAAAGCTTGTCGCTGTTTGAGCAAGCATACCTTGTTCAATGATTGTGGAAGCTCTGTATTTTTGTTTTTTGTTTGTTTTTTTTTGCCTGCAGCTTTGTTCAGAGACTATCTATTGGCTATTTAACAACATGTTTAATATGTGTTACATAGTTGTAAAAGACTGTATAAATTGTAGAGGCATTGCATTGACAAAACATTGTACAGTTTGCAACCTTTTACATAATACCATTGTGAGATTAATTTGTAAAGATTCATACTTAGATGTTAATAATGTAGTAGTTCTGGCTTTTGTATCAAATCAAATGCCATTATTAGTTTTCTAAATTATTTTCTTTAACAGAGTATCTCTTCATGTCTAAGAGGCAGAGGTTTTGTTTCAGTTTTCCTGTATCTCATTATTACTGTCTCATTCAGATTTTAATGAACGTTTGTGGCCATCTCTAAATGCTGACATCACATGTTCTGATGTGATAAGCTCATAGAACATGAGGTACATTGAAATAATGTGTAAGCTGGTGTGTTTCAACTTTCATGCAACCCTACAGGAGCACTGGTACATTTCGAGTGATCTACCTGCTGAGTGTGTGACTCATTCCAAACTTCAAAGCACAGCAGTGTTCCTGGTGCAGTATTTAATGAGTGTCAGCACACAGATGTAACCACTGTATAGCGTAGTGCCAAAATTATTATTTCAATTGTGTACGTAGTTTATGACCCAATAAATGGATTGTTTGTAACATCTGCTTTTTTGTGTGTGTGTTTCTAAAGTGGAAATCTCTTATTTTGAGAACATAACTTCAAGTTGTTTACTGTGCTTTTGAGCTTTTTGTATGAGACGTATGTTTTTGAGGAACTTGGCAGTGAGTTACGGCAGCATTAAGGATTAAAGATCTAGTTCTAATTACTGGGAAAACAGCTTTTGTATTTTTACATAAAAACACCCTGTTCCTGGTGAGACTTCAAAAACAAACAAACAACCTGAGACGTACACTTAAAATTGGAGAAATGAGTTTGAAGTGGAAGAAATAAAAATAATAGAACTTCTGCTGCTAAGGATGATGTTTAAAGTACGTGTTGGCAGATGAACTAACCAGTACCATAGCAGACATCATGAGCTCATCTGTTTGTGTGAAAATGTACTGAAATCACAGAATTATGCTCATCTTGATGAAATCACAGAATTATGCTCATCTTGATGGAAAGAAAAAGTGATCAAGCAGGGGAATAACGCTTTAACTATGCTTTTGGGTGGCACAGGTGGCAACAAGATTCACCATTGGTGAGCTGTGTCATTAACGAGCCAAACTGTGTATTGAATTAAAAAAAAAAAAAAAGAGGAAAGGGGATGAACAGTGTATTTGATATGGTACATGAGGACTTGTAATCCTTTCATGTCAAAGTATACACCCTATTAGCCTTTTTACTTCTTTACCAGGCTGCTGGCAGTCCTATCCTTGGGACACAGGGATGAGTTCTGTCAGTTTTTCTGTTAGGCATTCCCAGTGTCCCATCTGTACTCTCCGCTCAGTCTTGCACTTTCTTTCAAAGCTTCAGCATTCCTGGAATCCTGAGACTCAGAGGAAAACCCCACAGCCTGGTAAGATGAAGGGGGGGAAAAAAAGTTGATTCATAGAATGTTTTGCTGACCGCTGTCCCTGCAAGATTTTAGCTTAAATTAGTCTGTATCTCACAGTAGGGTTAGTTTTACGTTCTCGCTGGTGCTGTGCACGTCCATTCCCTGTCACAAAATAGAACCATTAAGGTTGAAGAGGACCTTTAAGGTAATCTGTTCCAACCATCAACCCATGCAGAGACTTTGCAAATAGGGTCCCCAGTAAGGAAGGGAAAGTTAACCTAAACCTGACCTTAGACCTCCACGTTTTCCACAGGGTGGAGATAACCATGCACTGGGGAAGAGGTTTAGTGGGATTACCCCAATGTGGCACTTCAGGCACTAGGGCAGTGGTAATTTCAGTCTGCTGCAAAGAAGTGGGGGTTTGATTGCAGGAGAAAATCAAACTGTGTGGAAGATGCAGATTATTGGTAAGATGTTTATGGCAGTGTGCACAAATAACATGCAAGCTACAGTTGGTTTGCACTGATGTTTTTTTCTCTCTCCCAGTCAACACATGCCTCTGAGTTATTAAAAGATATTTAGGAGGAAAATCTCATGAGTTGATGTGAAGAAAGGTTGCTACCCTCTTCCTAGGAAGGAGAATAACTCTCAGTAAAGCAGTCTTGAGTGCAGAGAGATCTCAGCACAGAATAAGGCTCAGATGGTTGCCTGCAAAGGTTGCTAGCAAAATCATCTGTGATTTCTGTGGTAAGAGCACAGTGTTTAAAGGAATTACCTGTGTCCCACAGAGGCAGTCCGAAGGCAGAGAGCCTTGCTGGCCGCAATAATTTTCAAAATCTAGAGTTGTGTGTAAATTGGTTTAAGGAGGGGTGCAGGAGTATGATAAAGAAGAGTTAATGTTCCAGTACCTTGTGTAAGATGTTGCAAAAGTTGTTGAACCTGTGATTGTTGCTTTCCAAAACCCAGGCTCGTTTCTTCTGCTGCTCTTTTCCCTTGCTCCAAACCTCTGGCAGCCCATTTGAAAGGGCCGGGCCAGTCAGACGCTTTGCTGAGCAAAAGGGACTGCACAGTGTTTCGTGTTCCCTTAGGATCTTTCTGCCTCATCTCATCCCCTTGCTGAGTGAAAGCCTGCGTTCCAATGACCTCTTGTGGTTGCTGCCTCCTGCAGCCTTTGTGGGCATTCAGCTGAACACCCACCACTGATCGCAGCGTTTCAGCGCGCAGTGCCGAAGTGCAGACTTGTGCCATTTTGCACATAAGCAGCTCTAAAACACTTTCAAAAGCACACAGGACCAAAGTCATGCGAACTCCTTTAAACTACGTGGACTTGCAAAAAAAAAAAAAAAAAAAATCTCATCAGGTATTTGCAGCTTTATTTCTATATGTATTTCTATATGCGTGCTTCCACCTGCTAATCTAGTTTCTAAGGGAAAGTTCATCCAAGTCTGAGCATTCAGCCACTGAATGTAACGGAATTATTCAGCCTTTCCTATCTTTTTAAAGGGCTCCTGTTTGCAATTGTGTTTGTGTTGCAAATAAGTGGCACCATAGCAGCAGCTGAGTCTAATGCAGGCATTAGGCATAATGTGAAACTAAGGTAGAAGCTCTTACACAGTGTCTTGCTTCCAGCTCGTGCAGCACATTACCTGCTCTGGAAGGATGTGGATATCATGTGCACATTAGTTTCACTTACACAGAACAAGCATCTCAGTTTCCCCAGCATTAATCACTTTGAAGTAATTGAAGCTTGCATGCCTTGCTTAATCATACAGTTCAGCACTCTCTGGTGTTTGTGAATTAAAAACCTCAAGGAGGGACGTTCTGGCTTGTCCATGGAAAACCCCAACTCATTGAGGGCTCACCCACAGAACTGAGGAACAAAAATGTAAGCAAGAGTGAAAACAGAAGCGGTGGCCAAGCTGGAATGCTTGAAGCCACAGGAAACAATGCACGTGATGTTCTGGATTTGGGACTTTGCCCAATCTTACATGCAGCCGTTTTAAGACCAAAATCATACAATGCCCTGAGCAAGGTGCGCCGCTCTCATGGCTGCTGGTGCTCCTGTGGCATAGCGTGGTACCACACCAGGACTGATTGCCAGCTGGGGGTTATGCTTAGCATGCCAGGCTCGTTGGCCTGGCTGCTGCCATGAGTCACAGGTTTACTGAAAGAAACTGCTTTTAGTTTTAGAAGGAAATGTGTTGAAAAATAAACTACTGATGAGCTTTCAGATGTAATGCTCTTGTCTCTGCCTTGAGGCTTCCACATAACGCTGCCGTGCTTCTGCAGCATTGCTGGGGGTAGAGGTGGGCTACTAAGACAACAGACTCATATATTTGTCTATATATGTAGAAACGTACAGCGTAAGACAAGTGCCAGCGCATAAGGCAGAAGTTCTGCACCTCCTGCATTTTCACTGTACTTTTGTGCCTCGCCTGCCCGTGCTTTCGTCTGCTCAGTTCGCACATAAAGCGATGGCGAAGGGCAGGTAGATTTGCTGCCCGAAGCGCTGACGATCAACAGCACCGAGCCGGTGCTTTGTTGGTGCTCAGCCGGCACGGAGGGACAGCGCAGCCTCGAGCCACTCGCTTGGGGTCTGGGCACGGAACGGTTGCGAGGACCCTTAAAAGCCGGCCGGCCCAACCGCCCCGCACGGCGCGGGGATCGCCGCAGCCCGCAGAGGCCGAGCGGTGACACGGCAGCGTGGCTGAGGAGGCGGCGGCGAGCACGAGCCTCTCCGCCGCCGTGCCGCCCGGGCAGGCTGAGGTCCGGGGGCCGCGGCTCTGCCGTGCGTGTGCGCGGCCGGAGGGAACGAGGCGGGAGGCGCCTCCGAGGCGGCCGCGCCGAGCGGGGAAGGGGCCGGGCCGCGGCGGCGGCGGCGGCGGCGGGCGCCATGGCGGGGCGGGCGGCGCCATGTCGGGGGCAGCCCTGAGGGAGCGGCGGCGGCGGCGCGGCCGCGCGCGCTTTGCGGGGCGGCGGGAGAGCGGCCCCGCCGTGGGCCCGCCGCGGCCCCGCTGAGGCGGCGGGCGGAGATGAACGCCTCGGGGCGGCTGCCGACGGGGGGCGAGGAGGAGCCCCCCTCTGCCGCGCTGCTGCCGCTGGGCGGGAACGGCAGCGCCGCCGCGGGGCTGCGGGAGGGCACCCACACCGCCACCCTGGCGGCCTGCGCCTCGTTGCTGGCCCTCGTCTTCTGCCTGGGCTCCTACGGCAACCTCATCGTCTTCTTGTCCTTCTTCGACCCGGCCCTCAGGAAATTCAGGACCGACTTCGACTTCATGATCCTCAACCTCTCCTTCTGCGACCTGTTCATCTGCGGAGTGGCCGCTCCCATGTTCGCCTTCGTCCTCTTCTTCGACTCGGCCCGAGGCGTGCCGGCCGCCTTCTGCTTCGCCTTCCACCTCACCAGCTCCGGCTTCATCATCATGTCTCTGAAGACGGTGGCGGTGATCGCCCTGCACCGCCTGCGCATGGTGCTGGGCAAGCAGCCGCACCGCGCCGCACCTTTCCCCTGCACGCTGCTGCTCACCGCGCTGCTCTGGGCCGCCAGCTTCACCCTGGCCACCATGGCCACCTTGAGAACCCGCGGCTCCCGCCTCTGCCTGCCCATGTCCAGCTTCGCCCGCGGGGACGGGAAGGTCATCCTCTACCTCTACGTCACCGACTTCATCTGCTGCGTGGCCGTGGTGTCCGTCTCCTACGTCATGATCGCCCAGGCCCTGCGGAGGAACGCGCAGGTGAGGAAGTGCCCGCCTGCGGTGGCCGTGGGCGCCTCCAGACCTCAGCCCTTCGTGGGGCCACCGGCTGCTGGGGCCGGGCAGAATGCCTTGCCCGCCCTGTACAGGAACCAGGGCTCCGGCAAGCCGCAGCACGGCCAGGCTCACGGCTACGCCATGCACCTGGGCCAGCCGCCGGCTGCCGGCCGGCTGCAGCTCGTGCCAGCCGTCAACCTGTCCGCAGCCAAAGACTCCAGGGCGGTGGTGACGTGTGTCGTCATCGTGCTTTCTGTCTTGGTGTGCTGCCTGCCCCTGGGCATCTCTTTGGTGCAGGACATGCTGTCTGGCAGTGGCGGCTTTGTGCTCTATCAGTTTGAGCTGTGTGGATTTACTCTCATTTTTTTCAAATCCGGATTAAACCCTTTTATATATTCCCGCAACAGCGCCGGACTTCGGAGACGAGCCCTGTGGTGCCTGCAGTACCTATCCCTTGTCTTTTTCTGCTGCAAGCAGAAGACGAGGCTTCGAGCCATGGGCAAAGGCAGCCTGGAAGTCAACAGGAACAAGTCGTCCCACCATGAGACCAATTCAGCGTACGTGTTGTCTCCTAAGCCTCAGAAAAAGTTTGTGGACCAAGCCTGCGGTCCCAGTCATTCCAAGGAGAGCGTGCTGAGTCCCAAGGCGTCCTATGGACATCAGCATTATGGACAGAGCAGCTCAACCCCCATGAACACTCGCATTGAGCCCTATTACAGTATCTACAACAGCAGCCCTTCCCAGGAAGCGAGCACCCCAAACAGCTTACAGCCGGTGAACTCAACTTTTGGATTCACCAAATCCTACATTGCCATGCACTACCACACCACCACCGACCTGGTGCGAGACTGTGACAGCGCTTCGGCCAAGCCGATACCCGTACCCTCAGTGTAACCTTGGGAAAGCAGGTCTGATAGCTCATTTAGGGGATGCCTGTCACTGTTTGAGTTCTAAACTCAATGGTATTGCTGTACTGCTGCCAACTTAAAAAAAACAAAACAGTAGTGTTAACATCTGGCTACATGCATTTGAAGTGAATACTAGAATATTACTTTCGTGGCTTTTTCTTGAATTTCTCTGTCAAGTCAGAAGGGGCAACATTTTAGGCTTGCATTTTGAATTGTTACTCCATGACGTGATTAATTACATCATGAGGCAAATATCTCAGAGAACAATCTGAGGCTGTGCCAGGAGTGTTATCTGTTGAAATGCATATTTGCCATATTTTCAGGAAGGAAGAGTTGAGAGGATGTTTGGTAATGCTTTGGTTTAAATTTCCATTTGCTGAAGGTCGCAAGGGTTTGTGATATTTTGATGTAGCAAGTGTCAGTAGCACCAAAATCTCTGTGAATTTCAGATTTCTGGAGCAGGAGGGTTTGACAGACAGTGACGTATTGCCACCGGGAGGGGACTGGAGAGAAGAATTGTGGTGCCATAATGAACCTCTGAAATATACGTATTGATTTCCACTGTACATTTATTGTAAGGATTGGTGCCATTATATATCCCAAAATAATGTATTCAGCCAAGTGTTTTTCATCTGATAGAAATAACTGCCCAGTATGAATTATAGATTTTATTTGAGGACAGGGCTGAATATTGCAATATTACAGTACTGCCACCTGTTAATAATGCAGTCACCTCTGGAATATTCTAATTTGTTCTGGTGTTGTTGGTTGCTCTTTGTCTGTGGCTTTATTTAAGAGTGAGAAGTGGAGAAGTTCGTCCGAGACTTTCCTGAGAGCTATGAACAACTTTTAGAACAAGAGTAACAGGTTGTTGGAGGAGCCAGGCCACTACAAGGCTTTGACCTCATCCTGCAATGTCAATTTGATTTAAAGTTTAATACGTCTACCTATACTCTTTATCTAGAGGTTGACACTGTGAGCAAACAACAGAAGTGAAGTATTTTTAATAAATCCACCCAGTTGTGTCGTGCAGTGTGTTGTGGGACCTCCTTATGAACTGGAATGATCTGCAGGCATTTAAATTCCTGACAATCACTGCTTTGAGCGGACAGATCTTTTCCAAGCAAGCAGTCGCCCCTCAGATGCTGTTGGCTTCAGGAGAGCTGTGCTATCTCCAGAGCAACCGTGCCACAGACTTCTGGTGCCTGTGGTAGGAGAATGGCAGCCCTTTAAGAAAATGGTCGCGATGGGAAGATGAACCATTCACCTCATTGCTGTGTGTGAGTCGTCGTTGGTTTGGGCTATTTGTTAACCCAACTGTTCTCAAGATTTTCCTGGAAGGCTGTTCGTTTATGAACACTGTTCTTTGTTTAGCACTCGGAATTTTAATTAACTTTGAATAATTCAGTACGGCTTTATTGCAATAAAATGAATGCAAACAACTTTCTAATACTAATGTAAAATGGAAATGATTTCAGTGAGTCTTTTCCCTCTGCCCAGACGTGGTTCTTACTAACGTAATTACAAAAAGTACTTAAAAGATGCGTTGTTTTTTTCTCTCTTTGTATTTCTCTTAATTTGGAGGTAAAAATACATGGGATTTTGACCATCTCATATTGCAGAATGTAGGGCAGGGCCTGGGATGGACTTTGTGAGGGTTTAAGATATACACTAAGACTGGTTTGGACACGAAGCATGGAACATGAAGTTTTTGAGTCTGCTGTATGTATGCACACTTCCATACCATGCGTTTGTTTTGGGTCCTCTGAACTTCATCACATGACAGGAGATTAAATCCCTCTTGCCTTTTTCACAAAAGTAGTTCACTGAAGTAATTTGCATTGAATGTTCATGTGGGAGTAAAGAGGAGAGGGTACAGCTGTAATTAAGGAAAAGGAAATTAAGTCCCTTTAAAGCACCTTTTGTTACTGTTCTGCTTTAACCCCTGGTGCCAGCCGTGCTCCTAAAGCAACCAGTGTGTTCATATGTCTGTGTGTCTGATAGGCAAGTATAACAACTTCATTCAAACAATATCTGATTTAAGTTTTTGATTCTATTTAATAACTGTCTTTCTGGAGGAGGTTTATGGATGTAATAAACAGAAGAATGATTTCATTTTGAAAATACATAGCCACAATTTCTTTCAAGCACAATTTAAACTGAAGTAATCAGTTGTATGACAAAAATGACTTCCTTCAGACTCTCCTGTGGTATATCTGGTCTTTTCTTTTCTTTAGCCCACTTGGACTATCAGAACCAGCCAAGTAAAGATCAGTGGTTTGGGTTTGCTCATCTTACAAACAAATCCAGATTGTGCTGCACCAAATGATCTGTTCTCAGCTGATACTTATTTACTGCCAGGACCTGTTTTTCTCTCTTGAATGTGGAATGTGTTAGATCAGTTGATTATTCTTTTATTTTTTCATACAGTGTAAGTAAGTAGTGTTAGGTGATGATGGTGACTAGGCAGAGATAGCACCGAAATGATATGAAATGGATTAGGCTGATTGTGTCAAGTGAAATTTTCTTAAACCTATTATTATAATATTATTATACAGAATTTTCTTGCCTGTTTTTCGGAGGTTTGTGGTAACAGCATTCAGATAAAACACCAATTATTTAACAGTACAGGCTGGCATACTCAGCTCGCTTGTTCTTGGTTGTCTGGTTCTAATGTTAGTTTGCAGTTTTGAAAAATCTGTAAGTCTGTTCTCTTCCACTACGTACCCAAGTGAGGCAGCACCATGGATTTGCATTTGCATCTCTCAGGTGGCTACACTGCCTTTAATCTTCTTGTGCCAAACCACAGAAGGAAATTTTTACCCATATACTATTACAGTTTGTGTTTTTCTTGACTGTAATCCTGGTGCGTTCTATTTGAAACTGTACTAGATTTCAGAATCCGAAGCACTTTGTATTTGAATGACGCTACTTTTCATTATTACTGCAGTAATCTCCAAAAGATAGTTAGGATCTGCAGTGTGACTCAAGCTGTTCTTCCTTTCAGGTGCCAACCACAACATTTTAAGAAATGCTAGTAATAGCTGAAGAAAATCAAGCACCCAGAAATGAAAGGCTGTTTACCAGTGCTCGGGTCTCATCCCTCTGGATAACAACACAGCAGGCTTTGCAGAAGGTAATTGTGGAAACACTTTTATTTGACTGCTGACTTTCCAGGCACAGTCTGTATAAGTCCTTATCTCTCATTCCATCTCAATTATATCCTCATTGGGTCCATTTTCTGCTCTCACCAGCGGTTCGTTGGTTGTTTTTAGGACAGCTGCCAGCTGATGCCAGAAAATCTTCTGTTTGTGTTCTTCAGGGCTCCACTTTAAGTAGGTTTTTCTTTTCAGCAGCTTTCTGAGTTTGCTGAACTTCTGAGGCACGCTGTTGGGCGGGAGGTCTTCCAGCACTATCATAATGAGGGAGTCCTGATTTTCATCCAGGACCCGATGTTCAGCAAAATACAGTTCATACTGACACCAGCAGCTATTTACGAAACTGGGAGAGAGAACAAAAAGGACTTTATGGCTGTTCTCTATGCAGTAAAAAATGTTGCCAAGTACAGGATGCCCTGGTTTGAAGTCTCTTTCGTGATAACATATCTTGAATCCGTCAGTTTCCAGTTTTTTCAGTAGGTTCTCTTTTGTCCAGTCTGCATCGTGCTCGCTGTATGAAATGAAGGCATCGAAGGGCTTGTTTTCTGGCCTCTTCTTGTACTGCTTCCTCTTTGCCATACACCAGTACCAGCCCATTCTCACATACCACAGCCCGTCAAAGCGCCAACATAAGCCAGTTAGCACCAGAACAACCAGGATGGCCATACAAGCTGTAATGGCCATCTGAATGCCCAGGGAGCAGTGCAGAAGTGTGAGATTACTGCTCTTCACCAGCGAGCCCCGTCTGTCTGGTGGAAAGCTGCACCTGAGATCGTCTTTGCCATTTATCTGCAAATGTGGGTTATGGATGTAGACGTTTACAAACCAGTACAAGTCGCAGTTACAAAAGAAATGTTTCCCTTGAACAGTCAGAACACTCAAGCTTGTTAACTGTCCAAAAGTATCCTGCACTATGGTAGTGATGGCATTGTCGCTAATGTCCAGCTCCTCCAGGGAAGCTGGGAGGGAGCCGCGCTGCAGGAAGGAGATCTTATTCCCTGATAAATTAAAATGCTTCAGCATCAGGAGAGATTGCCCGAAGTTGTCAGGGAGTTCTGAAATTAGGTTGTGACTACTGTCCAGGTTAGTGAGTGCAGAAAGTTGGCTGGTGGGTTCCAGTCTGGTGATTAGGTTTCCAGAGACGTTAAGCGATTCGAGGTTCACCAGGGCTCTGGTTAATGTCAGCACCTTCAACTTATTTTTACTAATATCGCATGTTGTTAAAGTCGACGGGAAGTATTCAGGATGCATATCTGTAATTTTGTTATTTTGAATATTAAATACGGTTAAGTTGGAGAGAGATTTAAAGCTAGGGGGTATCATTTTAATATCGCTGTTACTTATGTCGAGGTGCTGCAGAGAGATAGGTAAATCAGGAAGCATGGAAATCCGATTGCTGCTGAGATCCAGAAATAGCAGTTCTTGCATTCTGTTGGCAAACCATTCTGGAAGTTCTACAATGGAGCAGTTGGACGCTTTCAGGTGTTTCACTCTCTCTGGAAGGCTTTCGATGGGTGTACCAGCCTGGTTTCTGACAAAGGAAATGGCACTGATATGTACAGTTCCAGGCGGAGGCCTTGTGGCTGCACTGGAGCTTTCTGGACGTACAGTGTATATGAGCTGATTTCCTTGAACGTACATACGTTCTAATTTAGATAACTTTTTAGCAAAATTTGCAGGTATTGTACTAATGTTTGTGAAGGACAAATCAATGACCCTGATGGTTGGCGGGAGACACACCGTTTCCAACCTATTTATGGGATTGTTGCTGATATTTAAAAATGAAAAGTTGCTGAATGGGAAGTGACAGATTGCTTCAACGTCTATGTTGTTAATTGTTATTCTGTTGTAGCTTGCATCAACAGACCGTATGTCTTTCATTGGCAAAAACAAGATGAACAGAGATAGAAGATCCATTTCTAGGTCGCTGTGACTAATGTTAAACTCCAAAACAGCACCCAGCTTAGCTTGGCAGAGGTCTGCATCCAGTTTTGCTGCCAGCTCTTCATCAGATAGTTTGGTCCTTGATAGGTCAAGCAACCCATTGATTGGTGCTCCACACACATCAGGCCTCAGCGTGGCTGCTGGAGGGGAAGTTGTATTTTCCTCTGCTCTTCTTTGTCTGAACCTTGGGCTAACATTTCCCGGATTGGATGGATCTTCCAAATGTGGCAGCAGTTCAGCTGGTGTAGAAGGCACCAGAGTAGCCTCTGCTGATTTTTGAAAATACATGTAAGTCTGTGAAGGTCCTAAAGCCCCACTGGTTGGTATGAGTTTCAGGTGAGATGCACGACCAGATACCAGAAGATTCTCATCATTAAATGATAAATCCACAGAAACAAGGCTGAGCAGGTTCTCAAATGCACCAGGTTCAATGTCCTTAATGTGGTTGTAGGAAAGGTCCAAAACTTCCAGTACATCAAAACCTTCAAAGTCTCTTTTGGTTATTTTTTCAATTGCATTATGTGAGAAGTTCAGAGCTCTTGCTGTTTTGGGAGCTTGTGCTTCTGATACAGAAGTGAGGTTTAAGTAAGAGTAGTTATAAAATGGGAAGGAAGACATTGGAGATGTTGTCTGAACTAGGAATCCATTGGCTCTACTGAATAAGAAAGAAATGAAGCAGAAATAAAGACTTCCGGTAAGGACCCTCATCCTAGAGAAAAGAAATGTAAAATCCATCATTATAATACGCTCTACATTGCATAAATGGCTATCCTTTAAATACATTAAATTATCCTACTTTATTGGCAAGTACATAAATTGTTTCACTAGTAGCATCTGAATCCCTTGTTATCCACACAACAACGTGTTATTTTGTTCAAGAGGCAATACTAGAAGAGGTGTCGGAAGGATCTGAAGTAGAGCACTATACATTTCAGATCACTGTAGCAAATGTGAGTGTTTGCTGTTGTAAAATACCTTTTCCCCTCCCCAGGCAGTTTGTAAGCAGCCTTCTCAGCAACAGCTTCCCGTTGTGCAATCTGAATTGCGCTTTCCTAAATGCTGTTTGCAGGGGTTTCGTGCTTCTCATCCTGGCTCACAACTGAATTTACCACTGAACATTGATTTAATCTTACCTGTAGGAAGAAGAAAAAGAGAAAACTGGCTCCGAAATTGAAAGTGGTGGATTTGGATATGGCACCCTGCACCAGGAGAGATCACTGCCTGCCGACCCACTCATCTCTGAAGACTTCCCTGAGCCTGGTAAGGTCGCCGCTCGGCTCCTCTCCTGCCCCACGTCTTTCTTGGAGTTTGCTCGCACTGGATCATGCGCTTCCGTGTCTTCTGTTTGTTATGTGGAAATGTGCACCATTAGCAGAGTGATCGAGCCTTAACAAAGCCCCTTTTAGCCACCATCACAGCCACCAGGCCAGGATCCTCACATTTAACTGAGAAGAAGAAAGCAGAGGGAAAGCACAGCCCTTCCAGGTATGTCCTCAGTCCTGAACCAGCCCCAAGACCGGAACCAGGACCAGCCCCACCAAGCACCCCACACCAGTAAGCCACCCCAAAGGTGTCAAAGCCTTACACGGCACCTACAGATGAGAGACAGTTAAAGCCTACCTCGTGTTTCTAGCGCCCACTCTCCTCACAGCCTTGCTGCAGCCTCCGGAGTTGCCCGGCCCCACTGCTGCTTTTTTAGTGCTGGCAGTGGGGCGGGATGGGCTGTGGGGTGCGTGTGACAGGGTTCTCCTCACAGCAAGAAACCTTCCTGCCAATGGGAGCCCATTGCTCCAGGGGGAAATGTGGCGTGGGAGCTGCTTGATTTAAGGCTTAGAGGTTACTCTCAACGACCTGCTCCCAGGGTATCCTCTGGGATTTTGGCTGCTGTGCTGCAGTTATGGTAGAGATAGGAAGGAGAACCAATGGATAGTGGAGGATACTCTAGCAGATGTCCCACTGTACTTTTCTCAGCCTTCCTGGAGAGGGAAGAAAAACCAAGTATCATTAGACTTACATTTGAAATGGGAGAGCTGTTCACGCTGCTGCTGGAAGCCTCGCTTCTGTCTGAGCAGGGAAAAGAACAGGAGATTTTCTTCTTGTCTGTAATGCTGCCTTTAAAGACGTGCTCTTTGCTTACAGCTCGCTCAGGTCAGGATGTTGGTGGAGTCAACAGATTGCACAAGGCACTGAATGCTGTCATTTGCTCTGCTTTTTTCTTCTAAAAAAACAAAAAAAAAATTAAAGATGTTTCCACTCTTTTGTAACCATCAGTGACTGGAAATACTTATGATAGCTCTGAGGCTCCCTGTCTGGTCCTGAGGGATTGGAAATCCCCAGGGTTGTTTGTGTCCCCTTTCTAATCAGACTGGCACTTTCTTGCCCAGCCAGGTTGTGGGAATTGCCCTGAAGCCATGCCTTGCCCAAACAGATCCCTCCCTGCTTTAGCAGGAGACAGGAAATCAAAAGTGGTTTGGACATGTCAGAATTGAACCTGCAGTGACCCCTGTAGATAGCCGTATCTCCCTGGTGAGCCTTCTTTCCTTGACCAGAAGGGAGCCACTCACTTCTTGAAACTCACTCTGTAGCCCTCTCTTTTGAGAAGATGGACCAGCTGTGTTCCAGCACAGGACTGTTCTGGGGATTGTGGAGGAACAGCAGTACACAAGAAAGCCCTGTGTGAGCAAAGAGGCAAAATGCAAGTGTGGCCAAAGAACTGAGGCAGATTTGGGGGGTCCAAATATTAGTGTTGTAATGTTAATGTTAAAATAATACCCTGTGTTTCTGTACCACTTGAGAAAACTGTTTCCAAGCCTGATTGTCTTATTTTGCCTCTCGAGTTAAGTGAAACTTGGCATGGGCTGTTTTGCCACACACATTGAGCCACTGCATCCTTTCAGCTATATCTAGCTTTGCTGATGTCTTACATAAATAATCTGCTTCTTGTTTCAGTCATGCAGATAATAATTTGTGAGTTTAAATGGCAGTTAGGAATTAGCTCTAGAAGGAATCCGTATTGTCTGAAGGCTCAGGGCTGCAGCGTTTGAGCACTCTTTGAGTAGAGATGGAAGATCATTCATCATATGACTCTTACTTTCTACAGAAAATTCCAATTCCATTTCCTGATGGCTTTTTAGCAGGTCCTAGCAGGAAGTGAGTGACTCTGTGCTATATGGGGTTGGGTTTTGTAGGAGTTCACCAGTTTCTGACTCATAAGTGAGCTTTAAGCATTCCTGTACTGATGAGCTGGGGAAAGGGGAATGTCATTAGGTGCTTACTGCTGATGATCTTTTTTTGTGTGGATGAATCTAGTATTCTGGGGCATAAAACAGTTCATTCATTGAGCTCTTCTCATTGAAATAAATACCTTCAATAAGCAGCATGTTTCACTTTCACAGATCTACTTTCCTTTGATGTAATTTCCTTTGACTAATTGCAGATTACATCGGTGCTATTACTGCTGTCTGTTGTTTGAGCTATTTTCCACACTGGTGATTTTTAAATGAGGAAGGAAACAAATGCCTCTCAGGCTGAGGTGCAACTCTGCATACCATCACAGGCATAAATCTAAGCAGATCGGCCCCTAAACCCACAGAGCTCCAGTTCCACTTCGTGCTTTCTGCACACCCAAGGAAGCTCATTTTTTCCTCTTTTTGGTACTGAGAGGCTCCCACATCCCAGGGCCTGCCTAGGAGAGCATCAAAGAAGGAGCTTTTCTTCCAGATTCAAATGTATGAGAACATAAGCTTATGTTGGGATTAATTACTTCCAGCAGTATCAATTCATGATCTGTTGTGCTCTTTGGTTTTTGGTGCACATCTTTCCTCCTCCTCATCCCACACTGGTTCTTTCCCAACTCAGCTGTTAGCAGGGGAGATACAGGAGAGGGTAAAAAAGAAAAGTGTTCTCATCTCTGTGAGTTTGAGTCAAGTCCTTCCTGAAAAAGCCATTTAAGGAAACCTGCGCTGTGTGCTGGGCTTTCCCTGTCGTGTGGGAGGTGTTGCACCACACAGTAGTTCTTTTCATTAAGGACAAGGTGAAGAAATTCTCATGACTTGAAAAAAAATTTTTCTGTGAGCACAGGAAAAACCTGTAGTGCAGCAGTGCTCCTGCTGGGCTTGGAGCAGATGGTGTCAAGACCCTCTGCTGACTTTTACTGGCAAAGGTAAGTGACGTGCACAACCCAGATCAAAAGAGTTAATTTAGGTGTCGGTCTGTCACCCAGTTCCTGTCACAATAAATTATTGGTTGGAGAGATAATCAGTGGTAGTCTTTGGTGGCTGGACAAAATGGGCTGCTTGGGAGAGGAGATGCAGCACGGATTTGGCTCTTAGTCTCTTGGAGGCAAAATACCTCAGCAACCTGAGCTTTAGCTTAGTGCTTTACTTTTCAACTTTGTTATCCAGTCGTGCGCTTTGCTCATTGCTGGAAAAACTTTTTCTTCCTGTAGTTATAAATGGTTGTAAATCTGGTATTGCCTCATGTACCGTTTTGGTATTTGATGTCCAATGAAGCCTTTGTTGTGTAATGCAGAGCACTAATGGCAGAGCCAGAGGCTTGGATGTCATGGTGTTATGCTTGCAGGTATGTTGGATGCAGAGCGGGGATATGTGAGTGCGTTGCTTCCCCTGCAAGGGGTGGCAGAAGCTGAGGAATATGGAGAACTAGATATGTGGTTTTGGCAACAGCACATAAATAGCAGCAGATCTTCCTTGGTTTCAGTGGCATGCTGAGGTGCTGTGGCTGCTTAGTCACAGAGGCTGCACTTCCCCACTGTGCTGGGCACTTCTCTGCCATGAGGGGAAGTGGAATTCTTTAAATTCTGCAGTCTGTCAATCTTCTCCTCTGATCTAATCTACCACAACAAACAGATGTGCAGAAAGGTTTTAGTCTGTTGTGGTTTCTCCTCCCTTGAATGTGACCTAACCCAATATGTGCTGATGAGGTCTGACAGTGTCCCCACACATACAACCTGGGCTCGAGCACTCACTGCTTAGTAGTTCTGCACAGCACTGAGCCACAGTGATGCTGACTTTCCTCAAAGCAGGTAAATAGAGATGGAGCAGCCTCAATTCAGAACTGCCATCAGGGGTTGCACAGTTCTGTCTCACACTTACTCCTGCCGCTGCAGCCTCAGTAAGAGTCAGCCAGTCTGTTATCAAGACAGATTAGAGGAAGCTAAAGCACAACACTGTATTTTCTTACTGTTATGTTGATTTGGGAGTACCCAAAGTAGTTTAAAGACATTTTGGTTGCAGCTGCTCACACTGCAGTTCCCCCTTTGGCATCCATGCAGGCAGTATGGGAAGATGCTGCTGGAGCCTGCAGACTTTCTTCCCCTGTCTGTCTGCACTTTCTGAGACCACGTTCTTAAGCACAGTGCACTGCCCACTTGCAGACACAAACTCGTTGAATCGCGTGTAAAGACAGCCTTTGGTCAGTAGGGGGTCCAGATTGTTAACAGCTGTTCCAGATGCAGTGAGAGGATTGGGCTGTTCAGGCAAGTAAAAATACTTCATGGAAACAAAGTTAAATGTCTAAAGTTAGGTCTTTGCTTCTTATGCC
Organism: Meleagris gallopavo; assembly: GCF_905368555.1. Taxonomy (NCBI): domain Eukaryota; kingdom Metazoa; phylum Chordata; class Aves; order Galliformes; family Phasianidae; genus Meleagris; species Meleagris gallopavo. The sequence goes on from NC_139405.1 coordinate 3,027,794, forward strand.
TCCAGTTTTCTAAAAGCTGACTTAATACAAGATTAAAATTTAAGGATGATTTTCCTCACACTTGAGGGAACAATACAAAATCTGAGTAAGATTCTCTTCCCCTGTCCAATCCAAAATTAGGATGTGAACAGGAAGAATGACTTGTATCTAAATGGCCTATCATCGGGCTGCTGCTTTGTTCTCTTCTGTTGTGTAAGAGAGTAAATTTAGTTGTTAATTGCAACAGTCTCACAGCTTTACTTGATAGTCTGGATAGTACCAGACCAGTCACATGCCAGATGCTCAGTGGATTTCTGCTTGAGATCAGTTATGAAACTCCTACACTTTGCACAACTCTAGGAAAGAGGAAACCTGCAGCTGGCTGACAAACTAATGGCAATCAAGACACTGAGGACATGCCATTTCTGTGCACTGAAGTGTTGCCCAGCTTCTGTGCATCTCAGATCATTACACACCTTGCACAACTCCCCAGCTCATTATGGTAGAACTCAATAGAAAGTATCTGAAAGCATTCAGTAAGTTCTTTTTCAGTAGGAACCTTGATTCTCAGCAGGATGGTGCATGTGCCAAGTCTTACTGCAGGGCTGTGACCAAGACACACAAGTCATCTGGTGTGGTTAGTGTGAACAAGGTTGGTTTGTGATCACTCAAAACAAGTTAGGAATATGGCACTCAGTAAAAGCAGCAAAAGAACTTTCTGCCAGCTCTACAATGTTCTCAAGGAAGGAAATCTTTAGGGGTATGTTGCATGTCAGCTGATCCAAAGCAATCTAGTATTATACCTTAGCTCCCCAAGCAGAACAGCAAGTCTGGTACATGTCAGTAGGAACGGTCAGCAAAATAAATACATTAAGATGAACCCTATGAAGTTAGCAATACCTACAAAAACAACAAAATAAAGAGGACTAAAAAGCAGAAGTGACAGCTGAACAGGGACAAAGTAAGTTAAGAGGCAAAAGGACTGTGATATTGAGACAGGTTCCAACAGTCAAACTGAGGCAGCATTTGCGTTTGGACAAACTAAGTAGTGCATTAGAACAACTAATTCTTGTTGGGGTGCCTGCTGAAAGCTTCTGCAAGAAGCGTTGGTTTCCCTTTTCCCTTCTGTTGGCAGTTGAACTCCTCCCTTGAAGCCAGACCGTGTCCATTTTGCCTTTTGAAAGCTGGTGATTTGTAACTTGATGATGACAATCAATGCAGAATGCCTCACACACAACTCAAACAAGGAGTGCAAGACAAGATTTTAATTGTTAAAAGTTTATCGATAACCTCTTATATACACATAATTATACACAAAGTGGTTCATGAGTCCCTCATCTCGGAGAAATCTGCTGGTGAGGCTGGTTGGCTGAACACTTCTGTACTGGTCGGTCATCTCACAGGCATGGTGTTAATGTAGAAAAGGCCAGCTGGGATGCTGATGGGTATGGCTTTTGTCATCATGGACTGTGCTGTTCTTTAGCTGGGTACTGAAAGGAGCCCGTATTCATCTGCTGTATCCAAAATTTTACAGATGACAGGAGATTCCACCTTGAACACACGAGACCAAAATATTAAAGTGTGAAAATATGAAATAACCGTGAAATAACTTTTACAAGAGACCACAACAGAGATCACAAGATTAATCACACCAGTGGGCAAGAGGCACAGCACATGTCGCATGTCTAAGGTGCCCAGTGGTGACCAGATGAAGCAGCACCTTCATCAGATTTAGTAAGAACACCAAAATGACATCAGTATTTTTCAGTGCATTTGGAAATCCTGATGTGTCTTTCTGGACGGTGTCTATGTTCCCCTGCCAGGGGCAGGCTGCACTGCTAGCCCTGGTTCAGATGGCAGCTGTAAAGTTTGTCACTTGAGTAGAAAAATCAACCAAATTATTCTCTGTGACTAATACAAGCAGTCAATCAAATCAGAACTGATCTCACACTTTCCATGAAGTGGAACGTGTACCCTGAGACATCCTCCACTACGTGACAGCTGATCTTTGGAAAGTCAAGTATGTGTTTACATACCCCAAGGATGTATTGGCAAGAATGAGGCTCTAGCATATATATGGTTACAGCATGAGGTGAATCAGATTCTTTGCATCTGAAAAAAGAAATGTTGCTGTTTTTAGCATTTAAGAAGCACAAAAATAAAATATATTTCCCTACTATCAGCATTACTTTTTACTAAGCCCAGCTAACAGTCATTGCTTTCTGAGCTTTATGAAAGGCAGAAAGATACTACTTTCCCTTATGGAAGAGAAAGCAGAAACACAAAACATCAGTTTACTAAAAAGAAAAAAAAAAAAGTTCACTTACTTCAATTTCACTGTCACCTGCCTTGGCTTGTCAGTTAAGTCACAAACATCTCCATTTCCATAGAAATGAGACACCATCCTGCCCAAAAGTTTGGAAACAGTAAACACAATTTTTATGCACAGAGCTGATTTGTTTTTTATGGTATCTCGTAATTTCAAACATTTAACTTCAACACGTATAACAAAGAAGTAAAATAATGTATTTCAGTATTACAGGAGCAAACAGTTGTTTAGTATTGGAAGAATCTGCCTCATATCCAGTCTTGAATTACCTTTCTTGACATGGCATGTTGATTAGGGGTAAAAAAAAAAAAAAAAAAAAAAAAAAATCAACATGCTTGTAACAGCTTATCTATCAGTAAATATTCATGTGTGGCTGAGGTGGATGTTGGCATTTATTTTTCTCTGCCACACATATGAGAGTAACTCAGGAACTTATAACCAGAGCAGTAATCTCAGTGACTGTAAGCATACCTAACTGTCTGCGTACCATCTTCTTTAAGATAGTACGTTCTAGCAGCATTCTTTCTGGACCATTCAATGTGTTCCTCCTTGTTCCAAGTACCCACGACCACAGAAGTCTTGCCACTTTCCTTGTCCTAAAAAAAGAAAGGCTGATAATGACCTTGTACTATAATTTTAGCAGTGAAGATGTCTGAATGAGTGGAGTGTCATTTCTAGAGCGAGTCTGCTCCTGTCAACATGACACATTCTTGCATTTGGGACAAGCTATGAAGGATGATGTTGTAAGGTCAAGACTCAAGTTGATGGTCTCTTCAGAACAGCCACACAGGCTGTGTAAGCTGATCAACGTATTTCAATGACCAGAAGAGCATTTCCACAAGCAAGAGACATTTTCAGCTTTCATTATCACTGTGCTCTACCTGACGTAGTATCCATGTTACCCTGCATAAACTCTTATGCAGGGCTGACGATTTACATTCTGAAATCCACGCTCCTAAATCAGCCAACAAAAGGATACTGCTTTTTTCAGACCAGATACAGATCCTCCAGCCTCCCCACCACCACCCACAGCCATCTAGTGGCAGCACACAGAGCTACATGCACATACCTCATGATACTGATGAACATACTTGCCGTAGCAGAATTCATACTTCCACCAGCCAACACCCTACGGAGGGATATAATTTCAGCATTAAACCAAAACAAAACCCCCAAACAGCCACTCCCATTTCCCTCCTGACCCAAAACCACTGGTTATTTTAGCTGTAAAACTCCAAACCTATTAATCAGGAATGTTGATTCCTGATTTGCATTGAAACAGAAACTCTTATTAGACTAACTGGCACAGTTAAGAGCTGGAATAGAGGAGTTCAAGCAAAGAGGACCTCAGTTTTATCTAAACTCATGAGAAAAGCTGCAAAAGGACTAAATTCCTTAAACTATTTGTATCCCCTCCATCTTTTTAAGAAATGTTTTCTCTTTCAAAGAGTGGGACAACTTCAGATGCCTTTTCTCTGCTGGCTGTTTATGTTTTATCTGTTCTTTTCTGGCTTTCTCATTATCAAAATCAGCACAACTCTCACAATCTACTCTCATTTGTTCAGTTAAGTCAATTTTCAACAGAAAAAACTGAAGACACCTTTCTAGCATAGAACTTGGTATACAAACCTTCCCTTCACTGATGCAATTATATGCAAAAGAGTGCTGTTATAACATTAACTTGATGTGGCTTCTGTAAGTTATGCACTGGTTTTATTTAGATAATAGAAGAACTGTACGATTGCTTCAACTCTGCATTTAGCCCAGCGCAACCAAGCAAGCATCACTTAATGAGGATCTACTTAAATATCTGAAAGTCAGGGAAATATCATTTGTGAACATTAAGACTTCCAACTCTCTGCTCTCCAATGAAAGCTATAGATTTATACCCCAAATATGTATTATACATATAGCATTACACTGTTGCCTATGGGCTTTGGTCATGAAATGATTCTCAATTGTGGACTAAAAACACTACAGTTCAGGATAGCAACTATTGTGAGCTGTTGCTAGTGATGGTTCGTTGGTTTTTTTAAGCATGCCTACCCATTTCCTGAAAGGTTACTTCTCAAACTGCTGCATCTTATTTGGGGAAGGGGATGAGAATAGGGAACGAGCTTTTAAAAAGTCTATTATGAGATCTTATTTCAGTTTGTTTCTTTTTACTCTCACTGTTGTTTCTAAAGCTGTGCTTTAGACAATGTATTTTGTGTGTGGGATTTTTATTTTATTTTAGATTGCCTGAGGCTCTCAATGTGATTTTAAATCCTGGAGTTATTCCAACAAATGACCATTGAGATTTCAAGGTTATTCTGAAATATGCTTTTCTCTTCAAACACAAAATACTCCTATAACTAGCACAGCAGCACTGCACACACAGAAATAATTGCAGTATTTGGTGGGGAGAGAGGACAGAAAACAGATAGTAGTGCTGGCTTTAAGGAAGGGTTTGCCACAGCACAATGCACTACTGAGATGCTCTAGGCTGGACGTAGCCAAGACAGCATATTTAGAGATCCAGGGCAGGAACTGTGCAAAAATAGGTCTTGAATTTAGCACAAAAGAAAACTTTTAGTTAGGTTGAATCACAGAATCACACAATCACCAAGGTTGGAAGAGATCTCAAGATCATCCAGTCCAACTGTCCACCTACCACTAGTGTTTCCCCACTTAGTACAACATCTGAACGTTTCCTGAACACCCCTCTGGGCAGCCCTCTTCTGTTATGAGGAAATAGCGTGGCCCCCTCGCCTCTCATTGAGGGAGTAATTTCACAGGGAAAAAAAATGTTATACACACTTATAAAATGTTATGTACAATTAAGGAGTAGCTATTTGACTGTATTTAGCTTTTATTTCTTACCCCGTGGAAACAGTAGGAGCCACTGAGAAATTCCTTTATAAGTTGGTCGTCAGTCAGTTTGGAGATGAGGGTTGTTCCTACAGTTAATAGTTGATGGCTACCAATAGCAACAGGCTTATGAATGGAAGAAAACTTCTCCTCTTTTGTTGAAGGTGTCTCTTCCTGAAATTTAAGTATATACAAATACAGTACATAGATTTAATATGGAATCATAGAATCACCAAGGTTGGAAAAGGCCTCCAGGATCATCCAGCCCAACCACCCACCTACAACCAGTATTTCCCCACTAACTCACATCCCTCAGTACAACATCTGAACAGGTTTTGAACACCTCCAGGACAGTGACTCCACCACCTCCCTGGGCAGACCACTCCAGCACCTGACCACTCTTGCACCAAAGAAATTGTTCCTAATGTCCAACCTCAATCTCCCTTGGTGCAATACATGGCTCCCGTAGAATCATCTCTACTATAGGAAATTACTTAACACTATGTGATGCAAGCTGTGCAAAAAAGTATGAAAGCAGTGACAAAATGCTTTCACTGTCTTAGGTATAGCTGAATTCCAAGGATCTTAGCAACTCTGCAAACTGCAGGCTAAGAAGGCTACAGAAGTTTTCAGTCAGTTGCCCAAATTTAACTGAGATGTCTTCCTTCCAATAACTAAGCTACCTAAATAAGCAACAGACTTACAGACTGTTCCAAAGTCTGACATGGTCTCCTAATGTAGATTAAAACACCCTGATCCACTGAGCTGCATGTTATGTGTATTGTAACATCAATAGTAAAAACTTTCAAACTTAAAAAAAAAAAAAAAAAAAAAAAAAAAAGAAACCACCTACCTCTTTAGCTCTTCTTAAAGGCATTTTCATCATTTCCTGCTGTTTCTCCAGCTGTTCCAGATTATGGGGTTTAAGTGGGGATCCAGGCAGAGACTGACAAAAGATGTCATTCACAGGGGAAGCCCTAAACCTGTCAGAACGATTTAGGGATGTATCACTTAGTATGCTTTACAGACAAAACATGCTTTTTTCTACTGTTCTACATTTCTGACTGGCTTGAGGCAGTTATTTTTTTCCTTCAGTTACACCATCACAGATAAAGCCTCAATGTTCTCACAATTACGATTGTGTATGTATGTATTGATGTAAGTTCCTACAGAACTAAAACATAGTGTCTTTTTCCACTGCATATAAGCCATCATTCCTCTAACACTCTTAGTTAGCTATGCAAACAGCAGCTCATCTCAAGAAAGGAAAAGCAGAAGGCTGAAGCAGGGTTGCAGCTGTCTCCTCGCTTTACACAAGGCAAGGCACCATTAAAAAAGAAAAAAACATTAAAAAAGTAAAACTGTAACCAAAGAAGTTCCAATGGATATTTGTCTGCTAAGTTAGTGCAGCTGCATCACTGGATAAGATAGTGATTGCTGTGTCTGAAGTACTGCTCAGAGGTGTCTCATGGAACACTGCAGGAAAGTGCCCTTCAAACAAGGTTGGTTTGTTTGCTGTGAGCTCTGCTGACACTGAGCAGCAATTCAAGCCCGCTATCTCCATCTATCTTTGTTGACTAAGATGATACAACTGGGAAATATCCTGTTGTATTTACTTTCAAGTGTTTCTTGCCAGTGGCCAGAAATCCTTCCACATCTGGGAGGGATTAGTGGCTGAAGGCAGTATTCTTATCACATAGAAGAACAACTTGCCTTCCCCTTCCAGTTCTTCTGCTGATACATATAGTATACATACAGAACATATGTGCAGTAGTAAGTGCATCAGATAATGCACAGATCCATCCACGTGGAAAAAAAAAATAATAATTGATTATTGGAAAATAACACAAACTGTGAACTCTTCGTGTGAAAAATGACTGACACAGCAGAAACAAAGACACTAAACCAAGACAAGCACAGGTGGGAACTCCCTAAGCTGAGAGAACTGGTAAAATAAATCTTACTAAGGTTATAGTTGAAGACAATACTCTTGTTTTCTGAAATTAAATACAGAAGTTGAAGTCTATGCACACATATATAGCACACGTACAATGTGCAGTATCTGAATACCATGCAGATGGTCCCCAAAGAGCTTGAAATCATAAACTAAGAGAAGAGATTGGGTATTCTTAATCTGCCTGCAGCCTTCAGGCCCTGGTTTGTACTTCTCCAGAATGACAGGGTTAGAAACTTACCTGTTGAAAATAAAGTACTTTCCACCTGCTTCTCATATGGAGTCAACCAGCAGACTTCCAAAAAGCAAGTATGACTCAGCTTAGAATGAAAGCTTTTAAGACTTGGCAAAGTTATACTTGCCAAAATAAGTACATACGAGTGTCACAGCTGCATACCAGAAACCACAGGTGGATAGAAGGCTCATATAAACGCATGCATGGCAGCTGATGAAAATTTGGAGTTAGCCAAAATTTGAATACTGTACCTATATTTAGGATGGTTGCATAACAGAGGTGTCAATATAACCACCTCATATTCACAAGTTGTAACCTCTGCTACTGAAAGAATCTCGTGTTTAGCTTCTGGATGACAGATGTACATGACTGTACTCGATCTGGGGAGGTTTTGTCTCAAGCTGCAGGGTGTGCCATTTCCCATTTCTACAGGATAGTATGGAGTCATCTGCCCCTCTATGTTTTTTGTGGGTATCTGTGTGAAAGAAAGTAGGAGTTAGGAATTGCAGTAAAACTCCTTTGATTCTTCTGAAACAGCAAACACTGTAACATTGTGCAGAGTCAGCAAACCTGGACTGAAAGCCCTGCTTGGTGACTTGGTTTTACTGTAACATCCAAACACATTCTGGCTTACTGCCTCCAGCTCAGTGCTGCACAGATGCACTGCACCATGTGTGGTCTGATGACAAGCCTAACTGCAAAGGCAGCTGCTTCCTGTGCACTGGTTGCCCAGAGCTGCTGTTCTAAGAAAGCTTCTCAGCTGGGTGCAGTGTTTTGGAAGAGCTCCAAAGCCAGCTGTGTTCCCCCTGCAGCCTCAAGATAAGGAGCAGTGAGCAGCTCTGCCAGTCAGCTCAGGTCTGAGTGCTGCCTTCACCTCAGTGCCAGGCCATGAAGAACCTGCAAGGGCCTGCTGCAAAGCCATCCGGTTGCTTCAGTGCTACAGCCTTCAACACACCCAACCTCGAGCATCCCACACCATCTGCTGTCTTAGCTAACAGAAAGTTAACAATACACTACACTTGGGAGTTTAATTGCACAGATGCTTGCTGGCTTCCAGTCACACAGCCACTCTGTACCTCAGAAACAGTTTCCTTTTTCTATACTCGTTTTGGTAGGGAACTACTTTATAATCTCATCACGTATGAACCGCCTCTACTATGATGGCAAAAGTTAAAATAGATGTTTTTCACTTGCCTCTTTTGTGCTTTCTTTTGGCTTTTCCTTCTCTTCTTGATCTAGGGAATAATTAAGAATGAGATAAGCGTAAAATCTGTGAACTCAAAATAAAGTGAACTCACACAGAAAAGTTTATATACTCTGTTTACTTGTACTTTGTTATTAAGCTGCCAACAGACAACTGTACCAACTTGCAGGTGCATAAGAGGAAAGAAAGGAAATAAACAATGACTGGGGGTCCAGAGCAAAGACAATAAGTGTAAGTCTGGACTCCATTCAGAATAGATGAGCAAGACGCAACACTGCTCTGCTGTTCTGAGTTTACTGTATCACAGCTATGGATTCAACTCACAACACTTTGAGACACCACCTGTTTTATTTTGTAAGAGTAGTGTGAATTCCTGCATAGGAAGCATAGAAAGAATAAAATCTGCCACCCAAGCAGAGAAGACAGAAAGTCAATGTGTTAAAAGACACGACAACTTGAAGCATCATCACATGCAACCTCTCCACAAAACAATTCTTAAACTCAATTTAGACATCTCTTAGAGCAGCTTCTAAAGAAAATTAGTTACCTCCGCACAGGATTAATGACAACACAGACACTAACTCACTAATAAGGAAAGCCAAACATCATGGCTTCTTCTCAGGACTAAGATCCATAACTGAAGGCTGGAAGCAGGAATTTGAAGAAATGGGATTAATGGCTCTAAAACTCCTCCAGAATTAAGGTACTAAAGTTAATTTTAGGAAGAAAGGTGGTGCTCACCTTTCATGTACTAGCCTAGAATTAAAAATAATAAACTCTCTTCTTTCCATCAGCTCTGCTGAATGATTAGTTTGTCAATTTTTAGAGTTCTCTGAACAAATGTACTCCATATCTAAGGGGAGTAGACATTGCCAGGTGTGAACACAGAACTTTTGGCATCCACAAGAATTCCTGGGCAATATGCAAGCACTCAGAAAATTATTTTAGATTGTAATTTGACTTCAAGGCTCAGCTCCCTTATTTCCGAAAATCTGTGGCAGAAACCCTAACAAACACTCTCCAACAATTCCAAGGATCATATCTACCTGCAAAGGCTCTAAGTGTGTGGGTTGGCATCCCATGTTTTATTACAGAACAGCTGAGCCCAAGACATGCTACATGCTCTGCCCATTACTCATAGTAGTTAAGACATCTCCCCATCCAAAAAGAAAGAGGGGCAATAGGTTACACCACCAAACAGACTCATCTGTCACATATTGCTTCCATCTATTCTACTACATATTTTCTTTCCCGATCCTTACTATTGCAGATGGATCTAATTAATTAGACAGCATGGCAAACTGACAGGACGGATAATTCCAAGGTGCTGAAAAGGAATTAACTGAAAACAGTACATTTTCAAAAAGGCAGCCATCTGCAGAACTGTACTATTTTTTTTGCACTGGGAGTCAGTTTTTCTACAGTGTATTTCTCAGATAGTAGTAATTAAAAACAAAAGAACTCATGAGCATTAGTAAAATAACCTAAGACAAACCTGGTTCAGATAATGGGGTCTTCATCATCATATTCCCAAGGTAGTATTCTTGGATGTTTATTTTCTACAAGCAAAAGAAGCTTAAAAACATTATCATTTTCCATACTTTTTCAAAGGAGCTCTAAATGCTTCCACCAGTGAGAGGGAGGCTGGGAGCTCCAAATGGCAGGAAACTCACCTGCCCTGTTTCCTTTTCCTCGTGATACTGGCGGATGTGTTTCCCATGGCAGACCTCGTAAGTCCAGTAAGATTCAATCTTAAAACGAAAAGCAAAAAAAGTGACATTCTGTCTAGACACGCTAGTCCTAAGAAATAACATCTCCCCTCACATTTTTGGCTTTTGCAGCAATGAAACGCAGACCAAACTAGTGGATAAAAGCACCCTCAAAAACAACAGCAGAGTGAGCAGTCTCAGCGTTCCCTCAGCATTTTCTCAAGGTTCCAGATAAACAAAGGGACAAAGCTCCCTCAGCTTTCACACAGATGAGACAAAAACAAACCCACAACAGGTGTAAAGACCGAATTCACTGCAAAACCATTGGCGTGAGCTGAGGTGACTCAGCACCAAGCCGCTCAGGCAACTATTGTATGCACTGTATGTGTCATCCTGCTTGCCAGCTGGCCTGACCCACTTTGTTCCTCAAGCACTCGTGTGGGACCCTCTGTGGATGCAACAGCCGCACTTGGCTCGCCCTGCTGCTTAGCACAGCTTGTTTGCTATCCGTTTTTCTCTCACAAGACACGAGCCTTGCCAACGGGATGGCAGAGCAATGGAAAACTGGAGAGCCTCATCCTGGAGCAGGTGTGCTTTGAGCCTTCAGCACTTCTTCAGGAACACTTGTCCTAGAGCAGCTGTGTGGGAAAGCTCACATGGCTGCTTTACTCCTGCAGGTAAGCACTTAACATCCACAGCTTCACACTGTTGTTAGAAGAGACGGGAGTACGAATACATCGGGCCTCTAGGTGGGAATTCAGCAGTAAGATCAGGATAATAATAAGGCCGCAGCATCACGGAGAGCTGATTTTGGCGCGGGAATCCCGAGCCGCACCGCCGGCACATCCCACACACCGCACCCCAACGCGGCCCGGCGCCAAGCTCACCCTGTACGAACAGCTGCTCTGCTTAAACAGCGGCTCCAGCAGCTCTCCCGGCGCCGGGCCTCGGTAGTCCTTCTCTTCTTCCTAGCACGAGATCGCCCGTTCGGGTTCGTTACCCGAGAGCGGCGGCGCCGCCCGCCCCGGCTCCGCGCACAGCCGCTCACCTCGGCGCCGCCCGCCGTCAGCGGCAGCACGCACTTGTAGCGCTCCTTGTCCGCCGTGGTCATCAGGATGTAGTTGTCCTCCCTGTACAGGACGCCCGTCGTGGGCTGCAAAAGGCCGCGCGTTACTCGCGCCTTCCCAACGGGCCTTCCCTTCCTTTCCCTTCCCGCCCCGCAGCCCGCACGCACCAGGCTCAACTCGGTGCCGGGCCAGTTCACCCGGAACGGGACGTCGTCGCTGAGCTGCGGGAGAGCGCGGCCGCCCGACGCCACCGCGGCCGCCAGCAGCAGCCCGCACAGCAGCGCCCGGGGCCGGCAGCGCCTCATGCCGCCCCGCGGCCCCGCAGCAGGCACCGGGACACGTCGGCTTCCGAGCGAGGCGGAGCCGCGGCCGCGTCCGCATCCACATCCGGGGCGGCCGCGGGGCGGGGCGGGGTCTGGGCCGCGCCTGGGGACGGAGCAGCGTCGGGTGTCCGCGCCGGCCCTGAGGTGAGTGCTGCGTGTGTCACGGCGTGTGTCGGCGGCAGGAGGTGAGCGTCCCTCCGCACCGGCACTGGTGAGGCCGCACCTCGAGTGCTGCGCTCAGTGCTGGGCCCTCGCTGCAAGAAAGACACTGAGGGCCTGCAGCGTGTCCAGAGAAGGGCAGCGGGGCTGTGAGGGGTCTGGAGCACCAGTGTGATGGGGAGCAGCTGAGGGAACCGGGGCTGCTGGGTCTGGAGGAGGCTCAGGGGAGACCTCGTGGTTCTCTGCAACGACCTGAAAGGAGGCTGTGTGAGGCGGGGTCGGCCTCTGCTCCCAGGGAACGGCCGTAGGACGAGAGGGGATGGCCTCACGTTGTGCCAGGGGAGGTTCGGGTTGGCTGTTAGGAACGATTCCTTCTCCAGAAGTGATTCTGCACTGCCACAGCTGCCCAGGGAGTGGTGGGGTCACCTGGAGGTGTCCCAGAGCCGTGGGGATGTGGCACTGAGGGACGTGGGCAGTGGGCACAGTGGGCTGGGGTTGCACTGAGTGATCTCAGAGGTCTTCTCCACTTTCATGATTCTATGATTCTCAGCACCTCCGCTTCTGCTGCAGCTCCTCTCATCCAGGTCCCAGAAAGGAGCCATCCTGGTCTGTCGTGACAGACCAGTCAGCACTGCTGTACACATAGAATAAGTCTGGAAACTGGAAAGCAGACATTTAGTACAAGATTATAATTAAGCGTGGAATGGCTGCAGTTCATATCTTTCTCTTACAAGAATTTCTTCATTGTTTTGGTGTGGGCAAAGACCCATTGCCATTTATTTACACCTCACTGTTACTCATACTAGAATCATTTAAGTTGGAAGGAACTCTTAAAGATCATCTGGTCCAACTCCCCTGCACAGAACAGGGACAGCCACAGCTCCATCAGTGCTCAGAGCCTCATCCAGCCTGATCTTGAGTGTCTCCAAGGATGGAACACTCACCACCACTCTGGGCAACCTGTGCCAGTGCCTTATTGTCAAAAACTTCTTCCTTATATCCAGTCGAAATCTCCCCTCTTTTAGTTATAAACCATTTCTCCTTGTCCTGTCACACAAATCCATCTAAAGACTCTGTTCCCTTCCTTCTTACAGCCCTTTCAGATACTGAAGGTCGCTCTCAGGTCTCCCCCAGTCTTCCCTTCTCCATGCTGCACAGTCCAGCTCTCTCAGCCTGTCCTCACAGGGAGGTGTTCCATCCCTTGGAACCCAACAGTTACCTGATAGTTCCACTCAAGTATCTGCAGAAATCTACTGAAGCATTGGGCCTTGTACTAGAAGGCTTAAAGCTTCGGGTACAGCACAGCAAACCTTTTGCATGGGGCACTGTGCACCTTTTGTTAGTGCCATAACTACTGGTTGCTGTGCATTGCTCCCATCAGCAAAGTGTTCCACGGGAGCACCAGTGTAACTGCTGGCTGGGTTGTGTCACAGAATCCTTGTTTCTTTTTTTCCCCCAAGTCTTTAGAGTAGAGCCAACAAGGCTTCTATTACAAAGGATAGGCTTGGAAGATCAAAGAAATTACCCTATTTAATGTCCAGGCAAATATAATGAGGCAAGTGCTTGCTTTTATCTCCAGAAACATGATTGGGCCAAAATGGGAGATGCTGGAGGAAGGAGAAATGTGGGGCAGTGTGCCATCTGCCTTGCAGATGGGGAAGGGACATAATGTGGGGATGATGGGAATGTGTTGGTAGCATATAGCAATTCTTAATAAATTCTTAAACGTTTAATGAGAGGATTGACCCATAGGCGGCTCACATAGATGTGAGGAGTGTGAACACACAGGAAGGGGGTGATGCAAAAAGAAAGCTCTGACTGCTGTGTGGGCTGTGCAAATGGGTTGATTTCTGGTGGTTTGTTCCAGGCCATTCTTATCATACTTGCCAACAGCATGATGGATGTATGTACGTCTGTGTGTACACTAGTAAACTGAGCTGAGTTAACCCAAATTGCTTAAGTAAATGGTTTGTATGCCCTTGGTTAACTTTTGCCCTGATAGGAAGAACAATTTCTAGATGGAAATAATGTAGGTGAGATAGCTACGTCTGTACTAAAGAGCAGTCACAGATCTAGCAAATACTTTTGAACTGTGCTACTGTATTCTATTTATTTAAGCACGTATTTAAGCATAATTTTTTTTCCTGTTAATCATGTGCTAAAGTTTGGCTGGGAATTAATTAATCCAGTTAAAATGCATGTACAATGTGAGCACGGTGCCAGGAGAGAAGACAAAGGCTGTAAAAGACCAGAAGGATGTGGGGAAGATAGTTGAGATAAAGGAGAGGAAGAAGTGAAGGAAAGTTACCTGAAGAAAAAGACAGAGGAGCAAGGAAATGTTCATAGCATAAAAATACTGAAAGAATGAAGCTGGAATAGTAAGAGCTGCTGTAGCTGGCGACTGAAATGAGGGTACGGGTGAAGTCAAGCTTCTGCAGAAGACTGCTAGAGAAGCGTAAATACCTGAGAAACAGTCTCTCTCTGACCTTACACAAATCATATCCTTGCACAACAGAAATTCAGGATACAGTGCCATGCTGGTGGTTTGCTGTGCTGCTGCCTGCTTGTGTGGACAGCCAGCATCCCCCTGCACACCAGCAGCTTGGCGTTCAGCTGAAACCTTTGGACTGCAGGAAACAGTTTAGAGATGGCTTACTGCATGTGCGTTTGTATATTAAGCCCTAACAGACATCTCTTATCCTTGTGTCACTAATTTAGATTTGGTTCTATCAAGGAGGGAAGAAAAATAAGCCTGTGGCATACAGAAAGCGTGTATTAATTCTGTGGTGGGTAACAGATCTGAAAGCATACCAAGCTTGTGCTGGTGACTGAAGCTGTCGGGAGGGTGGCTTGGATGTGCTTCCAGTGCTTTAATTAATTGCTTATGTTGGCATCATTTATTACTGCATAATGGTAGCTAGCTCGTGCACATCATTTTTCATCATTATAGCTAACAGCATTTCTTAACCAGATGCTATTAAGATACACAGTGGTGTCCATCCTATTACTGGATACCTCTTAAATATAACATTATTGGAAGTTTCTATCTCCAACACCATTAATAAAGGTGATGCATTTTATTGTACTGAAGTTGTATGCACAAACTGGAATGTATCATTACAGATATTATTGCAAATTTTATGAATCTGGAAAGCAAATGAACCAACAATGTCCTGAATATAATTAAAGATACAAAGTGTAGAGCCATACATAAGCACAATGCCCCAACACAGTACTTAAATATAGTTTCAAAGAGAGAATCATCACCATTGTTTTTGGATCGTTAGCGAGCGTGAGCATCCCTTGCCCTGTTTTGAGGAACAGATAAGCTTTGGAGGAAAGAATTACAAAATGCATCAAGTGGACATGCCATTCCACGTGTTTCAACTTTACTACAGCTTGTCTGTATCCGAGGCAAGCACAAGAAAAGAAGTGGGTTTTGTTTTGCTGAAGGAGGAACGCTTATGTATTCGTGAAATAAATCATACCTAACGTTTTTAGTAACAGCTGAGTATCCCCTAACACTTAAGACTTGTTCTTTAAGTCAAAGGGAATAAATGCATGTGTTAACGGCATGTGTTCATCGGTGCTGATGTGGGTGTTGGCTGTCACTGTCAGTCTTTGGTGTGCAAAGTCACTCAGGTGTTGGTGTCCTTACCTTGTCAGGCATCTGAATGACTGCCATTATGGACAGACACCTGGATGTCCTGACCACCCTTCTGTCCTGCCCTACAGGTGCATTAGTCAGGGTTGCTTTTCCACTCAGTTGTATCAATCCTAAACCAGCACAGTGCAGTGGAGAATCAAGACCCCCATAGGAGTTTGCAAGTAACTCAAGTACTAATGGAAGAATGGGGCCTCGCTACGTACGATTCTAATACTGATACGATCAGAAGGTTTGCTTCTGCAGGTTAGAGTCGTCCATCAAGTGAGACCCTATTATGTCCTTTTAAAATGGCAGCATTCAACCATTAAACAGCAGATTCTAAAAAGCAATCTGCTTTTTTTTTCCCACCAATGAGTGTAACGCATGAGAGATGCCAGAAGCACACTGAATTTGTAATCTGTATTTAAAAAATACAGCTTTCTTGGCTACATATCTCACATGGTCTAATTATCTAGAATTTAGGTTTGAAATGTAATATCCTACAGTCTGCTTGTCTAGGTGCCTTTTTCAAATGCTCTTTTTGACTTGTAGGTGGCCAAGAGAAATAACAGCAGCTTGTTATTCTGATAACCTTAGCATTTTTGAGAAATTACGAATATAAAACAGGACAATGCAAAGAAAGAAAATGCACAACTTGTATAGTAGAAACAGATGTTTTTTGCAAGTACCAATGCAAAATATATAGACTTCTGAACTACTACTAAACATATACATTCCCTGTATGAAAAGACCTGATGCTACGTGGTATTTTGTTAACACACAAAAATACGTTTTGATAAAAGTCACAAAAATAAGTTAAGAGTTTGAGAAGCGAGACAAGTCATCGTGGGGACGGAAGCTCCATTTACCTCTGTTTTGCATAAAGTAAGGCTACTGGCCTCAGCTGGGGGCTTTCCAACCTTGGCTGACTGGCAGCCCATACAACGTGTGTCTGTTGGCTGAAAAGGGGGTTCCTTTCTTAATGGCCTTTTGTTTCAAATCCCTGAAATGCTGCTTGAAAATTGTTGACTTAAGCTGTATCCTCAGAGACTGGTGAATTTTTAAGACATGGAATTGCACCAGTATCTAAAGGCAGATATCAGAGCTGAGTTTCTGAGCGTTCTTGCTGCACTGTGGCTCAAGTCATACTCTTAGCTGGTTTCAATAATTTAGAATTATTCTTGATATTAACATTGAAAAATAAAATAAGGCACTGATACAGTATGGCTTGTTGATGTCAGAGTACCCCATGCTGTGCTTTTCAGGGGCATGACATAATGGGCCAAGGGCAAAGACTATTTTCCTACCACTGAAACACTTTATCCTCTGTGCCTAAGGACAAGCTAGGATCTATGGGATGAGGTCACTGATGCAGTGGAATAACTTAATTTCCGTGAAGTTGAACACTGATGGAAGTGTTCCACCACACATTTACTATGCGATTTACAACAAGTACTTCACATCTCTCTCTTTTGCTGCACTGAGCTCCACGCTGGTGGTCTTGAATTGGAAAGAACCATCACGTCAATGACTCGGGAGTTGTAAGTGAATGCAGATTTTGATCAGAAAAAATATTGTGAAGATTTTTTTTAAACCTGAAGTAACGGAGAGGCTTAAGTGGTTCCCTGGTGATTTTTATAAAGAAAGATGTAATCCTTGGGTAAAAGACCAATATACCAAATTCAAACCTAAAACGCTTCCCCTGCTGCCCTTTCTATAGATTCCCAAAAGAATGTTTTTTAAAACAGTACGTTTTAATGACTAACTACTCTTTTGAATGCAATATTAAATAAATAAGATAGCATAGTACAGAGCAATATGCCTCCAAGTCATATACCCACTGTGCAACGAAACCATTCCTCTGAAGATGAAGCAATGAAAGAAGTTCTTCTATAGGCAGTTTAGGTTTTGTTCTTTTTCCAGGAGTTCCTTTACTAGTTTCTCTAAGGAGAAGAGATGCTCGTCTACATCTTCTGGTACAAGATTTCTCATAGAATTAGCGAGTTCAAACAGGTATTCCGTGTTTCTTCCGCTGGGTCCGACGGCGCCAATGATCTGCTCAGCAATCTCCTGCAGAGGCGCAGGGCCGAGGTAGTTGGGGTTATCGCGAGTGCCGATGTACAGCAGTACATCAAAGGGTTTGACTGACGAGTCCTTTGGGTAGAAAACAACCGTTGTAGTCCTGTAGCCTCCCTTCTCTCTGAAGTCCAGGTACGCCTTGACTTCGCATTCTTGTCCAGCTGGCAGTCTGTAAGCAACGCCCCACACACAGCCCTGTGGGAGGACATAGGAAAAGAAAATCCAAGCAGGGTTTAAAAGCGTACTCGGAAATGAATCTATTTCTGCTTTATTTTGGCAAAACGTTTGAAATTTTTTTCTTCCATTTTCAGTCTTTTTATAGCTATTTCTCACACTGTTCTTGGAGACTTAAATCAAGAAGGCTGTTCTATTTAGGAAATCTTCAGTCAAAAAAGTAATTATGCACATCAGTCCTCTACCTTCTTCCTGATGCTGAGGCTTTTCTTATGGAACAATTTCTTGTTGCAGCTAAATCTGAAATAATAGATAGCCTTCATGAGCTTCTGAACGCTGTCTATTAGAGAGCTGACAGAAAGGATATCAAGTATCTTCCCGACCTCACAAAAATAGTGCAGTGACAATTAAAATTGTAAACAGGGCCAAATTCCAAGTAATTTTGATCAAGTCCTGTCTGTGTTTCCGGTTTCACTTTTAAGAGTAGGCTGTCCCTTCTGTCACAGATTTGGCAGCATGAGAGCACTAATGCTGCCACGCTGACACTGAGCCCAGGAAGAAAAAGCTGAGCTGAACCTTGAGTTTGCACAATTAGGTGTAGCTCCTCAGCAAACACTGCTAGGATGAATTTCATCACCACCTCTGTAAGTCTCTATATTTCTTCTTCACTGTGGGTAAAATCTGTGAGAACATATTAACTGTGGTGAGTTATATTCCTGGAAAGTTTTAGATGGGCAAATGAGTGAGATCTGAGTTTGCTGTCTCTGTTTCGGTTTTGTCGGTTTGATGCAGCACAGGAAAGTGATTGTAGTTTGTTTTCCATTACATTCATGTATACATGCAAGCATCACTACTTCATTCATTTTGCTTTCACTGGAGGTAAATCCTATTTCAGATAATGGGAAATTAAAAGCCAGAAATCTGACAAGGAGTACAGTGTTTCCTTTTAACTGGCACAGAGATTTGGATAGAGCAAATTAAAGTAACTGTGAGCTAGATGTTTCCAGATAGCACAGTGCAACTGCTGCAGGACACACAGCTGGCATGGAGCTGGGGGCTGGCACTGCCAAAGAAAGCACCACTGCCACCAACGTTTGGGTGTGTGTGCAGTGGAGTAATGGCTGTGGTCTGTGAAGGGAGGCTCAGAGTGAGATGACCTTGTGAAACTGTAAGAATGAGTTGCTAAGAGTGAAGTACAGCCCACTCATATCACTTGACGTTTGTGTGAGCCGTGCCAGATTCTGGAGAAAAGGGGAAAAAAGCCCATCCAAACAAAACTGGTTTGCTAAGGGGAAAAAAGTTTCTATGACAACGAGTAAGTTTGCTTAACAATAGAAATGGAGTGACAACAAACATAACCATTCTTTGTTTATATAGGAGTCTGTAACATAATGGTACCCAGCAGTGCTGTAATGTGAAAAAAACCCTTACTAGAAAGGTACAGAAAATCACAATGAGGGACAGTGCACTGCATTTTGCTGGTTTTGCTAACTGCAAAAACAGTCCAAGTTTACAATTACTGCTAAACTTACCTCTATCTCTGAGCTAATTTTACAGGATTAGGTAAAAACTAAACACACTGTTGTGGCATTTCATTCCTTAAACAGTTTATCCATGTAGCAAAAATTAAAGCAAGTGAATCTTTTTAATCACTGTGACGTAATCTTAATTTGTTTCAGTTTTTATTTTGGGAGGCTGAGATGATGGCTCTCACACAACATCTGATGTCTGATATCAGTGCATCTTCAGCATCATACATGCACTGAAAGTAAACTAACCTGCACTATATAGCAGGAGAGCTGAAGTGACTACTTAGGAAAATACTTTAAAGTACACCTTCATAATAATAGACCCAAACTGCTTTCAGTTGCTTAGTTTAGACTGATGGATTTATTTGAAGTAATGAAGAGCGTAACTCTCAAGTCATTTTGAGAAAACGCTTCATTTCAGTAAAGATAACTCAATTATTGGCTTGTAGAGAAGCAAAAATTAATAGAGACTTACTACACAGGCTGGGAACACAATAGGACAGTCTCTATACTATAGAGACAGAACAGGAGTACTGTACCTCAGGGTCTTCAACCAGAGTCACAACTCTTCCAGGCTAAAATTAAATGAAAATCCTTGTTAGTTCAGTCAGCAGCTTTTACTGTAAATGACTGGTGACAATAATTCATTGGTGCGGAATTATCCAGAGTATCCCATCCTCTGTCACGCTGCTCCTCATCAGGAGCACAGCGTGTTTTCTCTGGAGCAGCGATGAGGTGAACCTGCTTCTCTACAGGAAGTTTATACCAGGTACAGCAAATGATGTAATGGGGAAATCTAGCGTGGCTAAACAAAGCGAGATGCTACCACTGCTGCCTTGGATTGCACTAACAATCTTAGAAAATGTTAACTACACACTATGGCAACTCCTGAGTTTAAAAGCACCCCGCAAATTAGATGTTTTTGGAAAGTTACAGCTAGCTGACTTTTTCTGTGTAACCTGTGGAATCGCACAATATCCCAAGCTCGAAGGGACCCACAAGGATCACAGAGACCAACTCCTCAATAAAGTTTAAAATAACAATTTAAAGCATAAAACCCTATGAGGAACTACATCAGTAGTGTAAAATTGCTGTTTTTAGCATCAGTTTAGTGTCTGGTTACACAAGGGAAAGCAGAGATACTGGTTCATTCAATTGTAGTCTAGGATAGAAGTTTGTTTCCTTGGGTGTTAGGCAGATGATCAGAACTCGGTGTGCGTGGATGCAGGCCTTTCACTGAGTCGTAGCTAACTTTTGCCCTTGGGTACTCTATCATTTCAGTCTTTTTACAACTCCTCTCTCATAGCTTCACTGACGTGTCCGTGCTTAGTTCTCTTTGCTCAGTCTGTACTCATCTCTGTCTCTTTCACACAGTAACAGAGCTGATATTCTCCTACACCGAGTCCTCAGAAGAACAGAAATTCTTTTCCTAAGAAGGAAAACACAAAATTTAGTTTTTGCAGAGCCATCTTCCATCAACTGTAGATACTATTTATTCAGTGTAAGCTGTTTCATCATCTTAACGGCTGTTTATTTTGGGGGAAAAGTTGGCACAGCTACCTGTTCACCTAGGCCATTTGAGAATAGTCTCAATCAATAAATCACCTGGGGCTGTTTTGCTGTCGTTCAGCTTTAACCTCAAGAGAAGCTAGTTAACATGCTGCACTAATAATAGTGCTGAAGGGTTCACCTTGAGTTAGGCTAAATATACCATTGACTGTCTGTCTGTAGAGTATATCTGAGCAGATCTCATGTGGGTAATAGCAGTGAAGTCATGCTGGGCTGTCTCTCACAGATGGAAACTTGTGATGATCAAATATTTTGCTAAATATTTTAGGCTTAACAAGCTGATTGCTTGTTACATTGACTGGTTTGTGGGGAACTACCTAAACCAAACAGCATTGTGGAACCACAAGTATTACCTCTGCAAGCTAAGTAAAGAAAATAATACATCTGTAAATGATGAGTTATATAACATAAATGAAAACTATTTCTGCTGTGCCCAAGAAGTACTATGAACTTGAATGGTCTCCTAAGTCAGGTATCTTGGAGGAACTTCTTCAGTTTTGCACAGCTTGCAGTTCCTCAGGTCTAGCCAATGAGTCCTATGAAATTAACAGGGCAAACAGAAGTAAGGTCTTCCATGCTACACGAGATTATTTTGAATGGTACATGAAAGTGCTCAGATCCTGAAGATACCAAATGTTTACTAATAGAAGAATCGATTCATTTTGGCATGTGAGTACGAAAATAAGATGGGATAAAAAGGAAACGTTACCTTAGAAAAGGTTTTAGTTTGATTACCTTTTTTCTCCACTTTGTGTTTAACAAGCTAAAAGCCCTTCATTACCTTAAAACGAATTCACCTTAAGCTGAATCACTCATTTTTTATAAACTTGGTAACCCCACATCAGAGAGAACACGTAGGAGTCCCTTGGGGTTAATAGTGGGGAGCAGGCAGTTAAGATAATCCATCGATTATGTCATCACATTTCCTTAGGGTTTTTTCTTCCCCAGCACATCCAAAGGTTAGGTACAGAGTCTCCAACACTGAGACTGCCTGACTGTCTGGGCACTGGGCAACCACAGCAGGTGGGCAGGAGCTGGGAGAAGGGGCCTGTAAGGAGAAGCCATCCAACTGCCCTTCTGGCTGCTGCAAGCTGTTAGTTTGGTCAAACCATGCTGTAGTAACAATGGTTTCATGCTTCAGCCCTTGAATGTGTTTGCATTTCAGTGCTGTTCCTGTGGCTTGCAGAAGAATGAAGAACACAGGGCAATGGGCAGAACCAAACTTGCAGTCCTAACTCGGCGCTGCACTGAACACAGCTCTTTGTTCTTGTACAGAGCAGGACTAGATGCAAATGTAGACACAGTGTCCACGTCTGGGGCTCTTCAGAGAGCTGCCAAAAGTTAAAACTGTTCAAATTAATGCATCTGGGTGAGATTATGCCCTGAATTTTAAGTTTGTTGAGGAGCTCTTAGTAAGTGAGCCTTGGAACCTATCTTACAGAACCGCAGTACTAAGAAGAATTCAGCATTTTTAAGGTAGCCTGAGGAACTGCAGGTTAGTCTGGTATTGTTGGAAGAGATTCTCTCAAACACTGGAGGCTAAAAATACAGTTTGTGAGTATGGAAAACTGGTTATTTTGCAGAAGGAGCTGGATTACTATCATAGCCCAAGCTATGTGCTTAGTTACTGGAAGAAGTTTTAAATGCTGATGTTTTTAATGTATTTTCTCCTTTGCAGTTGAACAGTGACTATGAGGATTCATGCTTCAAGAAGGATTTGGAAACAGTGGGAAGTCAACGGGTGACCAAACCCAGTAAATCTAAGTTACAAAGCCAGCCTTACTAGAAGAGGTTTAGGAAACTCAGAAATGTACTTTTAGGAGGGAAAGTACCAAGATATGCTTTGGTTATGTTCTATTAAAATAGATGTTTATTGATCCCTTAGGTTTTAGTCTGAGGAGTTTAGTGTGAATTGTGTAGGACTGCACTTTTGCTGCCATTTTTTCTGAAGTTTGGACTAGGACTAGTTTGAATTTGCCACTTATGCAAGCACTTGGGCTTACTGTTATTCAGGTCTTTCTGAGCCAATGACAAGATGATGAAAACATCACTTTGTGCTGTTAAGAAGATGGTTAATTAGTTATCAGCCGAGCAGTTCAGTGTATGAGTACAGGGCCAACTGAGTTCTGCACTAAAAGCTTGCAGCATTGTATGTCAAAGTGCTCTGTATGTTGTTGCTGTGCTGACCGTGGAATGTTGTAGCAACTTGTGATTTCAGGAGAGCATTTTTAACTTGCTGGCTACTATTTCACTGCTCTTTAAAATGCTTTAGTACTGAAGGACCAATTTCTCCAATAGCTCACCCACAAGAGACATTGCTCCTGATGTTAGAGGTTTTAATGGTTTATAGCAGAGATCATCAGGCCTTGATAATTGTGGTGCATTTCCTCAGCATACAGTGAGGGAGCTCTTTGCCTTGGAATTAGCAGCAACAACTTGAGGACTGAGTAATTCCAGAAGGCATTAACTTGTTGGTGCTAAGGATGTTTTGTTAACGCTAAGCATTTCCATCAACAAAAATAAAACGCATTTATCAATAAGCATAAATAATAACAGACTATTCCTAAATAGAAATAGAGCAGTGCATGAGCCCCTGTAGGGCTTTTGTTTGCTTTAAGGCTGTTTATGGCTGCAGATGATGGTTCTGGGCATGACCTGCACTGGGGCACAAATGCAAACAGTGGAGCTAACTGGAACAAAGGATGCACTGGCTGGTAGTGAGTTGGCACAGCCATTCTGCAAGACTTCCAGAATCCACACAAATGCAATCTGGCTATTCCCCAGAATTTCAGTTAGCCCAACAGAAGATAGTGCAGTACAGAAAGAGAGGACCACCGGCCTGTGAGGGATTTATAACTTTCTGAAGTCCAAAGAAAGGGACTTTCTCTACTGATTTTTTAAAAACTTGTTTTAAAGCCCAGCATCCTAATTACTGAAGGCTTGCAGATGACACTCTTAGGCCTCACCTGAACAACTCTGGAATGCTTTTGGTTTGATTTCTTTGGTCCGTCGAGATGCAAGAGGGGAATAGAATTTTTGCAACACACATGAGCAGAGTTTGGAAAAGGATGGCTGGTGGCTCCTGCTAAGAAGGCACTCAGCTGTACAGCCAGCATCACAGCACGTGCCGTGTCCTCCCAGCTCAGAGAGCAGCAGGGAAACACTCGGTGTGCTTGTACCTAAAAGCACTGTGAAAGTCACCTTCTGCCAGAAGTAGGAATTAGTGCTGGTTAGGACTACGTGAAATTCCTTCCAAGCTACACATAGCACTGTGCTTTCTTTATAAGAAGAATCCTTCTGCCTTTGCTAGGGGTGCCCTCACTGACTCCAGCCCGGCTTCAGAGCAGTGTTAGCAGGGTGCAGGTTTGAGGGCTGCTTTGGCAGCCTGAGGAAAAGCTGTTCCACATGATTTAAGGCAGCACTGAATGCTGGTGAGTTGTTAGCGCCGTACCGAGTGTCGGATCCTACACATTTATGATGCGTTCGCATTTCTGATGACTCAACCGTGAGCAGCATCTGCAGCTGTAAATAACGCAGCCGTGCCACATCAAAGGCATTCATCTAACCTGCTGGGCGCTTCTGTCACCTATTGTCCCTTTAGTGTCTGCTGAGCTCTTTAGCCCGTGTATGGGGAGGGCCGCAGCGCAGCGGTGTTATTCCCATTCCAGTGCCTTAACCACACCAAGCAGTAGCAGAACGAAGGAGAAAATTAAAACTCTGAGCGTTAAAAAGCGCATCTTGCCGCAGAGAACTACACCGGAGGTATCCGTCCTCGGTGCCTCACAGCGGCAGGATGCAGCATCAGGTGCCCTGCCAAGCCACCAGCAGACAAGTCCCGGGTGCAGAGCGCAGCCAGTGCCCTCAGGGCCGCCCCAGAGCGGCGTTTCGGCCGGCCGCCACTTGGCGGGAGGCGGCTCTGTGTGCAGACCCGCCCCGGCAGAGTGCCGGGCGGGCGCGGAAGGCAGGCGGCCCGTTGACAGCTCCGCCGGCAGCCCGGCCACGGGCTGCGGATCGGCGGCCGCCGCCGCGTTACGGTGCGGCGGGGCGAGGAGCTGCCCCGGCACATCCGGCCCTTTCGAGCTCGGGTGCGGAGCTGACACAACCCGGCCGACCCCTCACCTTGCCCGGCACGCCGCGGTGGTCGGTGCTGCCCTGCCAGAACCGCCGGCTGTAGCCGCGGATGCGCCCCACCATCTTCTCCTGGTAGGGGAAGTCCACCTTCCAGATGAGGGAGCCGTAGCCGAACACCCACATGGCCGCAACCCGCCGCGCTGCCCCGACTGCGTGCGGGACGGGGCGGGCATGCGCACTGCGGGCGGGGCGGGGCGGCTCCTCCATGCCTCCTCCTCCCGCACCGCCCCGCGACGGTGAGAGTTGCCGTGCTGTGCCGTGCCAGGAGAATATCCCTGCTGTGTTTGTGTGCGACCTGCTGTGCCCCAGGCTGTGCCCGTTGCCTGTTGCCCCTTGTCCTGTCCTGCACAGCGCTGCAAAGATCCGCCCCCACCCGCCTGACTCCCGCACCTCAGATAAGTGCAGTAAGGTCCGCTCTCAGCCTTCCGTTCTCCTGAGCAGCCCCATGTCTCAGCCTGTCCTCGCGCAGGAGATGCTCCAGGCCCCTCACAGCGCTGTAGCCCTCCTCTGGACTCCCTCCTGATCTCCCCATCTTTCTTGAGCTGGGCGGCCCAGAACTGGGCGCAGTGCTCCAGGTGTGGCCTCACCAGAGCAGAGCAGAGGGGAAGGATCACCTCTTGCCCTGCTGGCCTCGCTCTGTGTCACGCACACCATTGGCCTTCCTGGCACCAAGGCACGCTGCTGGCTCACGGCCAGGCTGTCAGTCACAAGGAGCCTTGACACTCTGATTCATAGTTGGTGCTTCTGGCCCTGTACTGTAGTAATTTGGGTGTGTTTTTTACTAACAAGCTTTTTTTCTCCTTTATTTCTTCCCTCCCACCTTCCCACTGCAGGGCTTATTAGTAAAGGATGGATTTCACAGAGGCGTATTCCGACCGGTGTTCTGCTGTGGGACTTGCAGCAAGAGAAGGGAATTCCAAAGTGCTGCAGAAGCTGATCAGGCAGGGATACAGCCTTGATGTCCCCGACAACAGGGGCTGGATGCCAATCCACGAGGCAGCAGCTCACAATTCCAGCAAATGTCTGAGGCTGCTAATTAATGCAGGTGAGGACAAGTGGTGTGAAATCACTCAACTTGCAGCTCAACTTCCCTGTGATGTAAAATATAAATTAAATAGATTTATCATGTTCCTTTGTAAATTTGTTTCATAGATATTGACAAGATGTGGTAAAGAAAAAAATGGCAGTGTTATAGTCTGTGAATGACAGCTGGTTTTACTTTATCTTCTCAGTCCAAAGCAAGTACCTGTATATGGCCAGCAATAACTGATACCCTGCAGGCCTTGCGTTTCAATACCTCAAATATTTTAAGTTAAGAACTGTGTTTTTAACTTATTGCTAAATACTTCTTTTTCATTGTTCTCATCTGTAGCTCCATCTGATAACTACATACATTCAAAGACGTTTGAAGGGATGAGTGCACTGCACCTTTCTGCACGCTGTGGGTCCTCAGAGTGTGTCGGGGTTCTTCTGGAAGCTGGAGTTGATCCTGACCAAGTTACCACCGAATCAAACACCGCCCTCTTCCTAGGTGATGCTTTTCTGAAGTCTCAGAGTGACTGCTATGTGGGAGAAGCTGTGCTATACTCCAGAGTTAATTCTCTGCTTGTCATATTTCATGCTTTTGTAGCCTAAATAGTAGTCTTGGGGCTCAGAGGTGGAGTAGATCCAGAAACCACTGATCTAAAGAAAGTTCTGCTACAAATTGTGCCTTAAAACAATACTGAAAAACTAAATATAGGATTCATTAATTAATTTATATAAATCAAAAATACGCCTTGTGAATGAGTTTCATATCGATGGTGTTAAAAGTTTTAAACTTTTTTTAAAGAAAGCTTAAGTTTTGGGCAATCTGTTGGAACCCAGGCAGTGGGCTTCTTAAGTTGAGGCTTGGAAGCTATCAAGTAGTAAGGTGCCTACTGCAGAGTTGTCTCTGCTTCACTGGAGAAACCTGCATTTGTTGTCAGTCCCAGCACAATGGCAGTGGGTTTCTAACATGTCCAACTAGAAATTTTGTGACTAAATTTCCATTTCCCACCTCTGTTCTTGCATTTTAAATGTAGAAGTGAAGTAAGCAAATATAAACGGGTATAAAATAATTAGGAAAGTTGTGTCAGGAACTTAGTGATGAGACCACCTGAGTCTCATCACTAAGTGAGTTCTTTAATAAGAGGCTGTTGGATTTTTTTGTTTTACTGTTTGATTTGAAGCCGTTGAAAATGGGCATGCAGATGTTGTAAGGTTTCTGATCCAAAATGGAGCAAGCGTTGAAGGATCTCATTCCTGGTCTGGGTGGAATTCTTTGCACCAAGCTGCATTTCAGGTAACCTGTAGGCATATCATACCATTGGCATGTAACAGTGTATTCTGTGCAGTAATTCATAGATCTTGTCTTTTGATCAGGTGATGTTTTCCTAACCTACCTTAACAGTCATAAATGCTAAAGGGCTTGCAGTGGACTCAAAAGTGTATCTAAAATTTCATGACACGTTGATGTTGGGAAGCATTAATTGAAGTATTATTAATACTGCATGCACTTACTGGCTCACTTACTATATGTGGGAAGTGAACATGTAATATTTCCTGACAAAGTCCTGTTGAGTATCTCCTAATCAGTGAGATATAAGAGTTGTTTCCAGGATAGAAATATGTTACTTTAATGTTTTCAATAAATTAATTTCCATTTGCAAATGTGCAAATGTGAAAAAAATAAATTAAACTCAATTTTTTTCCAAAACTTTTTCTGTCATATCTTTAGAATAGCGAGTAGATTGCATTTTTCCTATTTCTATTTAGAGGGAACACAGATGATGTCATTTCCCCTTCAGTTTTTTTTTTTTGTTACTAATAAAAATATTTATTTCAGCAACATATTGAGATAATGAAAATACTCCTGGAGAAAAGAGCAAACATCGAGT
Source organism: Meleagris gallopavo (assembly GCF_905368555.1). Taxonomy (NCBI): domain Eukaryota; kingdom Metazoa; phylum Chordata; class Aves; order Galliformes; family Phasianidae; genus Meleagris; species Meleagris gallopavo. Next base: position 3,055,649 of record NC_139405.1, read on the forward strand.
GTAAGGATGACTTTGGAATTACACCATTGTTTGTTGCTGCTCAGTATGGAAGGCTGGAGAGCTTAAGAACACTTATATCCCATGGTAATAGCAGTCTTTTGTTGGGCTTTGTTGTTCTTAAGCTTACATCAGATGCCTGTCATCAGATACAATTTTAATTCTACTTTTGCACTTCATAAATTCACATTTAAATAATTAAATGTGATATCGGTTGCAGACAGATGCAACATCATCTTGATTAAAAGTTGTTTCAGTAGTTTGGTGTAGTTTTCATCAAGTGATAGTAGGAAATAGTACAACTATGGACAGATTAAGGATGGTTGGTCTTCAGAAGACCTTCACTAGCACTATATTACTAGTATTTTGGTGGGATATTGTTTAGGCTAAGTGAAAAGTCCTCTCTCTAGTGATAAAGTGACAGCAGTGGTTTCATCCACAGTCTGTAAGTGTCATGTATCTAAGTGCATGTATCCTTACAACCAGAATTAACTGCCTAGCTATTAAAGCTGAGGCTGCCTTGACCTAATCAGAGGAAGCATGCTAACAGAGCTACCAATAGTAGGGGAGAACAACTTAAAAATTAATTGCAGTCAAACAATTGTCTTGGCCATTGCCTTTCCTCCAATACTTTTGTTATCACTTGGGGAAGTTAATGTTAATGCACTGTTTAAAAAGTTAGCAGCAAGATAGTGAACATTTCCTTATTGCCGTGGGAGAGACTTGTGTTGTGAAGTCACTCCCTGAAAACCAGTTACTTGTTAATTCGTTGTTTATTTTACACCAAGTAACCTGAAGTCTTTCTGTCAGGTGCAGACATCAACTGCCAGGCCAAAGACAGAGCCACTCCACTACTGATTGCTGCGCAGGAGGGCCATGCCAAGTGTGTGGAGCTGTTGTTATCAGAAGGGGCAGATCCAAATCTCTACTGCAATGAGGATAACTGGCAGTTGCCTATTCACGCAGCAGCTGAGATGGGCCATAAAAAGTAGGTTCATTCAGAGAAAGTGTTCTGGTAATAAAAGCCTAGCCAACAAAGAGGATGTTCAGCTCTAGGAGAAAGGAAAATGAGTTTTCAAGCTGATTTGTAGCTTAGAATTTCTAATTCCTTTCATATTTTAAACATGTTAGCAGTCCCAGTAAAGTGAAGAACCATTTTGAACCAGTGAAGAACCAGCATCTAACCTGGGTCAATCTGTAACTGGCTGTGTTTAGAAGGTTTTACACTGTGCTGAATCGGAGACTAATTCCCTTAGTAGCCATATTACTTTTTAAATGTCAATAGCATATGACTTATACATCACTTGTACAGCTCTTAATTAGGATTACCATTGCAACTGTGAAGTAGCAGAAATAATTGTATGCAAATAACAAACGAAGTCACTTTTCATCTAGGGTATTAAGAAGTTGGTGGCGTAACAGACACTGTGAAGAGCATCTGTCAGGACCCCCCGTGCTTTGCACATGTATGACTTAAATCTATTAATGATGACAGTAACTGCTGGATTATTAGTAGATGCTCAGTCTTAACCATTGATAACAGATGTTCTTCAACTGAGCTGTCACTGGAGTGTGTGTGTCAAACTGGTGCCTTTTCTCAAACTGATGAGAAGGGGAGGCTGGTAGATGTTGAGTTGATTTTTCTTCATTTTCTCAGGAACAGAGAAATTGTCAGTGCTAGAAATATCTTTAAATCAAATGCTGCCTTCATAGCTTTTGCAGCAGAACTGGCAATCTCTGAGCAGGAAAGAAATTCTCTTGACAAAGGATTTTTCCCATTCCCAGTGTTCCTCATTAGCTAGGAAGGATTTGGGCCGCAGGTGTGAAGGAAGAAATTGAATGATTTTTCTGCTTCAGTATCTCTATGATTACTGTAGAGCAGAAGTAAACATTAATTTTATTTGCAATTCATGCATTCAGATGGCTTTCAGGCTTCATAGGAGTCTGGCTTCTGCCAGAGGTACTCTGTTTCTGTAAAAAGGATTGCTGGATAATAGGAAATCTCTCTCATTCAAATTGAAGTGCACTGCCAGCCTTCCTCAAATAGCAGGGCACAATTTGTTAGAGGCTCTGAAGTCTGCATGTGGCAGGGCAGTTCTTCCAGCCTATTGTCAGTGTGCTGAAGCACACTGTTGTAGGTCTGTGTCTGAAATTATAATGGTTCTTCTTTAAAGCAAACTGAGTAATGAAGAAACAGGTAGGGTTTTCTTTAATGAAGAAACAGGTAGGAGTTGTAATGATGATTAAAAAAATAAGTGTAAGTTTGAAGCTTCATTATTGTGTAAGATCACACAAATCAATGTTGTTTTTAAATTCTTGCAGTATATTAGAGTTGCTGATACCAACTACCAATAGGATTTGTGACAAAGGAAAAAACAAAGTGAGCCCCGTGTATTCAGCAATATATGGTGGAAATAAAGAATGCTTGGAAATGTTACTTAAAGAAGGCTACAGTCCAGATGCTCAAGAGTGCCCAACCTTCAGCTGCAGATCACCCATGTGTATGATTTTCCAAAGAAAGTAAGTACACACCTTATGTTCTGGAATTATTCATAACTCCATTGGATTGTAACTATTTCATTAAATGTGCCAGGGTTTTCCTGGCCTTTCTCCTCAGCTCTTGAGCTGGCAGAGTTAAACTGTGAGTAGCAGGCAGGTGTGTGGGGTGGTTGAAGGCTCCTTGGGGGAGCCTGGCTGTCTGACTCCTGTACAACGTAACTGCAGTCTAGTTCTTGTGCTTTCAGACGGCCTTATCGACAGGTCTCTGTCTTCTGGGAACACAGCTTCAATCTAGAGGACTCTTAATCAGCTAGATTCTTTTCAGTGAGGATGAGTTATTGGAAAGTAGTCTTTTACTTTTCTGTATGCTTGTCTTGTACAAAAGATGAGCAGAGCTAGTCAGCTCAATGCTATAACTATAAAGAGGACTTGAAAATTGAATGATAAATTCTGTGAGATCATGACTCATTTCTTTTTAGGTTTTTAGGTTGTACACACCTCTAGTATTCAACAGGAAATAAAATGACACTTACTTCATAACACAAATGTCATTGCTGTAGAGGAAAAAAAGAGTAAGATAGAAACGCCTGACTCTAAGTGTACAGATAGTGTCACCTGAGGTGTTCTTCAAACCCCTACTGCTGAGTTTTTCTGTTAGTAATGAAGCTTCTTTATTTTTCCGTGGGAAATTACTCTGTGGAGTAGTGAGCTGTTAACTCAGAGATGTAGATGTAGCAGTCCCTGAGCTCACTTTGTCCTCCTGCCATAAAACAATTGAAGGATTGAGTTTTGATGCAGCTCAAAGCAAGATGAAGAATCAGATCTTTGTTACTTCTTGGCAGTGCTGAGCTTTGTACAGACTTGTAATGCTTTACATTTTAATTGAGTCTTGAGAGCCATTACCTGATAGCATTTACACCTTGGAACAATGGAGAAATTTCATGTTGTAGGGAGTACACCTGAAAATGAATCAGTTCACACTTTGTAGACAGGATTATTAATGTGAAGTAACAATATACCTAAGATGCTCCATTAAAAATGTATCTCATAAAGACTTAAATCTTCTTAAAACTGAGATTCTAATGGAATGATTTATGTGTATGGATCAAAATTTGTTGCTTACACTACCATTTAAATTCATGAGTTTTGGGTAGTTGTGAGTTTTGTTCAACCCCTACTACAAGATATTAAAATGCACTTTATTCAGTTGATCTTAAAACAGAGATCTTGGGACCAGCCTAGATTTGTGATTCATCATTTAATTTTTTCTGTTCTTGTTGATTTTCTTCCATGTGTGACTTGCTCTCAAATCCTTTATTTTTAAAGGATAATAACCAATTTAAGCAATTCCTTAGTGGTTCAGAAGTTCATCACCTACAAACTTTCTTAGCCAAATATTAAGACTAGAGGATGAGCCCCAATTCCTGTCACTAATTGAGGCTTGAACACAGGCATGCAGAGCCAACTTGAGAAACTGCTTTTTAGGAGAAAGCCTACTTTGATTTAAAATGGTGGTCTTGAGGTAATGTACTTTTTCTTCTCTGGATAAAGCTGTTAAAAGAATTAGCCTGGCTGGGATAATCCTTGCTGAATACATATGAATATTTGTGCCTACTATAACTGATAATGACAACATTCATTTTAATAGAAGTTTGTTGGTTTTTTTTTAATTAAAAAGCAAACAGAATTGCAACACGTTTTAAAATGTTGCCAGTATTTCAGTTGGGTTGCAGAGCTTCCCACAAACACAGCTGCATATAAACCCTTAAACGCTGCAAATATTGGGCTGCTCCTTGAGTTCCAGTGCAATCTTTTGCTCTTTTCACATACTTGTGCATCCTACACACATGACATTTCCAAGGGGGACGAGCAGAGTGCTTTTTGTTCCTAACAAGCACACAGCAGATGAGTGGTGTGGCAGTACCTCTGTGCTACAGGTGCCCATAAAAACGATGACTTTGGATGCATCTGTTTATCACCAAGGCTTGCTGTGAAGAGTTGAGAACTGGAAGGAGCCATGCGTTGTTCTTTTTTCAGGACAAAGAGGACAAACGTGTTAAGTGTAAGGATTAGAGACCAGATTTGCTTTAAACTGATGCTTTCTAGAAACAATTGCAGTCAGCATGGAGTAATGGACTTTTTTTGGGGAGAGGGGAGGTGGAGGGGCTTATGGTAAAGCAATCTGCTTTCTCAGCAGCAAGAAGTGAACTAACAGACGCCTTCTGTGGCAAACTAATGGAATATCCTCTTCCTTGTGTGCTGTTGATAGGTTTTTTAATTTAATTGATATTCTTCTCAACCACGGGATCACTCTGCTTGGGATAAATTTGGGATATTGCCTGTACCATGGCAAGTTTACTTTGTTTCGACGCTTCTTGAAGATTGGCTGTCCATTGCCTTCTCACCAAGAGCTACCAGAGTTTCTAAGCTGTGCAATTAAAGCCCTTGATATGCACAAGGAATGGATGCCTTATCTGCTCCTGGCTGGCTTTAATCCAGTGAATTTACTGTACAGATTCTGGTAAGCAGATAACGTTACCTCGTTTTCTTAAATAGTGTATGCTCATCCGTAAAGCTGTTGCTGATGCTGTTTAACACAGGTGTTCAGAGGACAGCACAAGATGCATGCCTTGATCAGGAATGGTGAGGGTAATGGAAACTCTGAAATAAAAGACTAATGCTTAGTGGCTGCATTGAGCAAAACAGTTTTCTTTTAGGAAGAAAGTTAGATTGAGGACTGCTGCTCTGAAGAATGGCATCCATTCTCAATTTTTACACTCAGCATTTCTTAAAATCCCCCAAAATTTTGTTGCAAGTTGAGTTTGTATGTGTAATACAGTAACTGTAGGAAGAGTTTCAAATACTGAGAAAGAGATAGGGAGGGATGGGAAATGAATGTAAGGTGAAGCTGGCCCAGGGGTGGGAGAGGAGGAAATGGATAGTTAGAGGTTGGGTTAAACAAAACACTGTGGTAAAATTCACAAATAAGTAAGTGCTTGGTTATGCTTTATATTAGGCACTGCAGAATTAGACATGTATTTAAAATTAGGAAGTTTTTCTATGCTGTTTTTCTCCTGTCCATGATGCTTTGATATCATATTGTGTTGAACAGTAGAGGAACATATGTAAAGCATGGCATGTCTGCTTCTGCCCGTCGTATTGCTACTTTTTGCATGCATTTTTGTGTGTTCAGAGTATTCAGATTTCCATTCAGATGAAGACTGAGGGTTTTATACATCTAGCCAAGAAGATGTGCTGTGAAATTGCACAGCTGTTCATCACGAGTAATACTAAAGCAGCTGTTTCACTTGCTGTTACTTAAACCTCTGTCAGCTATTGCTAGAAGTTTAGAGTGTAAATCATTCTGATTTCTGAGTGCTTACAAACATCTCTGGTAGGAGAGCTTCAAACTGCAAACTTTGTTGATCTGTTTTTAAGTAGTCAAATAAATACGTGTAATCTGACTTCTGTTTCCCCACATGTGACAGTAATGCCTCTTATGTCCTTATGCCTTGACACCTTACTCAAATTTAGGTGTAAATTGAATAAGAAATCAGTGCAGAGGAGAGCACTGCCTGTTGCGAAGGCAACTTATATTTGAGAGCAGGTATTTTTCTCTTGCAGTCTGACTGACTTAAAGAAAAGGTAATGGAAGAAGATAAAATTATGCTGGTAAAGGGTCACACTGTCAAAATTACTTTGAATTTCTCCTTATGTTTTAAGCATGGAAACAGGAAAATGTAAATGAAGAGTTTGTTAGAGAATAAGAAAGCTTTCTGTGTGTTGTTTCTATTAACATATTTACACTAGTGTGTAAAATGTTATTTCACAGTAGTTTCTGTTATTCAGGATTCACTCTGTGAGTGAAGATACCCTTAATTTCATTCTGGAGTTTACGAACTGGAAGAGGCTTCCTCCAGCAGTAGAGGAGGACCTTGTAAACTACAAAGAGAAGTTCAGTTGGACTCCCAAGAGCCATTTTGGTAAGCAAAACAATGAGGAAAAAAAGTTTCTGTGTACATCAGTCTCCAGGATGTGAGTGGGAAACAACTCTTTGTGTGAAGGAGGTCAGAAAGTCAATAAAATCTGCCTGTCCAGAAGCTGGGCAGCAGAAACAAGTTACCTTAAGGAAACAAGCAAACCACATTTGAATGGATTTTACTCATTATGTTGTTCAGTTCACATATTTCAGGTAGGTGTTCTCAGTCTAGGTTATCTTTTCCACTTCATATTGGTCTCCCTCAAATGATGTGGTTAGCCTCTTGGAAGACTGAAGGGAAGGTGATCAGTGTTACTTGATTACATTTTCTAGACAATATCCCACTGAGTTTGTTTTTTAATTTAATTTGTATTTCCCATGATGTGTCTGCCTTGTTCTGCAAGCATTTGAGAGTAATTAAAATACACACTATCTAAATCATCATATTAGATAACTGTAAAGCTAGGAGTTTCTTATTACTCCTATAATTGAAATGTGGTCAGCCAAACAGAATCACTGGCAGACTGTCCACCACACCAGTGCTCACCTCATTCACCCAGCAGAACAGCAGCTCCAGCATACAGGCATTGCACTGAGACATGCATTCAGAATGCATGGAGAAGCTGTGCTCCAGTGTCCTTCTTTAGTGCCTCATCTTAAAGCATGTTCTTCTTTAAAAGGGGCTGTCATCATTATGAAAATGTCCGAATTACATTAGTGTTACTAAGTAAGATTTTCTTCAGATTATTTAATGCATTTGTAATATAAGCATTTATGCACTTACATTTAATATGAAATATACTTAATATATTTACTGTATTATTTATTAGTATATTTATATCTGTTGTTATTATGAACAGTAATAGTAACCAAACCCACACAGAGAAAAAAGGGGGAAAAATTTTAAAGCTTTTGCTCTTCCATTCTTTGAGCCAAGCTCAGTCAGGGCGGGCAAGCCAGCTGTGGTGCTGGAGCTTTCCCCTTTGGAGAGCGTTAAGTTCTTGAACTGAGATGAGTTAGTCCTGAGAGTGAACACAAGAAATTAACCATGAAGCATTCATGAAGGATGGAGATAATTCAGTGAAGAGTAGAAAGGGTGACCTGCAGACATGTCAGCCTCACCTCTGTGCTGGGGAAGATCCTCCTGGAAACTATGCTAAGGCATGTAGCAAGAAGGAGGGGATATGAGACAGCCTGCGTGGCTTCACCAAGGGTAGGTTCTGCCTGACCAACCCGGAGGCCTTCTTTGGTGGCATAACTGCATCAGTAAACAAGGAAAGACCCACTGATATCATCTGTCAGGACTTCAGAGAGGCCTTTGATGTGGTGCCCCATAACATCCTTCTCTCTGAATTGGAAAGATAAGGATTTAATGAGATGAGGATGGCAATGTGAGATCACACCCACAGAGAAGTGCCCAATGGCTCAGTGACCAGATGGAGATCAGTGATGAGAGGTGTCCCTCAGGGTCAGTACTGCTCTTCAGTATCTTCATCAATGACGCCAACAGTGGGTTAAGTGCACCCTCAGCAGTTTGCAGATGGGTGGTGTAATGGACGCAGCCTGGGAACGGGGAATGGGATGCCATCAGAGAGACTAGACAGGCTGAGCAGTGGGCCCAGGTGAACCCCACGGTGTCCCCCACAGGCAAGAATTCTATCTCAGTGTCTGGTAGACTGGAGTTTCACACCGGGAGCATCTGTCTAAAGCAGGTACCTGTAGACGAGCGGTGTATGATGTTGTTCCCTGTTTGACTTCTGTCGTTTTTCAGCCGACATTCCTTCCCTGTCTCACCTTTGTCGCCTTGAGATCCGGTCCACCTTAGGGAGTGAACGGCTGCGATCTGACCGGTTTATCCGGGCTTTGCCCTTGCCAGTCTGCCTGCAGGACGACCTGCTGTACCTAAACCTGCTGCATGTCAGCACTGTGGCGGAAGCAGAGGAGAACCTGAGGCACAGTGAGGAGGGAGCTCCCTCTGCTGCTGCCTCCAGCTCCGACGGCACAGAGCAGGGGGACGCCGGTAATTCCCCTGCTAGGTGATGGCACTGCCGGCGACTGAACTCGGTGGCTGCAGACATTGTAAAGGCAGTAAGCAGACAACAGAGACCTGCTGTAAGTCACTTTGCAGTCGTAAGTCTTTTCATGCTGTAGTTTTATGTGTTGGGAAGTTTGTTGAAAGTTCAAGGATGTGCTCATCAAAAAGTCTGTTGGAGCCTCCTAAGTCTGCAGATGTTTTCTTTTCCGGTTTTGAAAGGAATTTATAACTCTTACGGAGTAAAATTACCTTGTTCAGTGAACAGAGGCTGTATATAATAGCTGAAGTCTATTTGTTCAGGCACTGTTAATGGACACTGCACTCCGAGTATGGCACATACCAAATGAAATGTCTGGAAGTCGAGGACCAGTATTGTTAAGATACTGTTAAGAATTTCTTTTGTTGAGGAGTGATCTAATTAAACCAGATAGAAAACTAATGAGAAAGAAAATTGGTTTTCTTCCTTCTGTCTGCATTCAGCACTTGAAATGCTGTTCTTTTGCCATCATTTTCAGTCATCTTTCAGAGCATCTTTCTATTCCACATCCTTTGAAACTGCTCCTGCTTGTGTTACCAAGCTGCTGCTCTTGTCACTATTTTTCTAATTAGTGAAAAGCAGATCACTGCCTATAAAGATGACAAGGTTTCTGCCTTACTCAGTGACTAAAATACACCAGTGTCTTTAAAACTGTTTGTAACTTTGATTCCGAGTAGTAATTCCTTAAGAATACTCCCCACACCTCAAACATGTTTACAGTTAGCACTGAACTCTGTGTGAACTGCATTTAAAATGTTGAGAAAAGTCTGGAGCTTTCTGCTCAAATTTACTGTGTGACATAGGTCAGAGTTTGTGTTCTTTAGTAACAAAATTGATTATGGAATAAAGGTAATCCATATCTCTGAATGGGATTTCTTGCATAAAATCTGATTAGCTTTTGATCTTTTTTTAAAAATACTTCTGTACCATGCTACATCAAGCTGCACGTTTTCATTATCCGTGTACAATGCATTTTTGCAGTCATTATCAGTGGATTTTCTTTGTGTTAGCAGCCCCTTCATAACGAAGGACATATAAGGAAAAAAATGACGTTGAAGACTTCTTACCATTTTCATGCTGGTTTCATTTTACGCTCCATCTGCACCTAACTGGGAAAGGGGCAGCTCTGCCACATCAACAGCCCTTCCCAGGTTGGGTGAAAATGGCTGTGGGGAGGCCAGGAGAGCCCCTGCTCCTCTATGGAGGAAATTCCCACTTGGAATGTGGGGAAAAGGACTCTCCCTTTGGAGGAAGTTCTCCCCTTGCTTTTAAGAAAATTCCTATGTGGGTTGCTGGGAATTTTCTCTCTCTTTGCAGGGAGATCCTATTGGGGATTGTCAGGAAATTCCTTCCTCACATGTGAGGAAATTTCCACTACAAAATGCCAGAAAAAAATTACCTCATTTTAAAGGAAATTTCCCCAAGAAATACTAGAAATTCCTCCCTTGCCTCCCAAGTGTGGGAGGCACAATTACCACTTGGGCTACCAGGTAATTACCACCTCCCTTTGACAGAAATTTCTATGTGGAAGGCCAAGACCTCCCCCCTCCCGTGACACCGGATGAAATTCCCACTTTGATTAATATTTACTTTCTCCACACTTGGAGGAAGACGCCCTGTGGAATAGCAGGAACTTCCCTCTGCTTTGGAGAAAATTGCCATTGTGAGTGCAAAGAAGGGGGAAAGTTCCTCCTTGTAAACTCTTCCAATTGCACTTCCTTGCCCTCCCACCCCTTGCAGCCCCTGTCTGTGTGCATCCCCACTCAATGGGTTCCCAGCAGTGCACAAATGCACCCAGGCTGGTGTGAGCAGCAGCTCCTGGGCTCACTGCATGCTCTCCTGTTTCATTGTCAAGGTACATTCCTTTCACTCCTTGCACTGGGTGCCCTCTACACTCAGCAGCTTGTAAATAACTCATTTCCCATATAGTAAGATACCCGTCCATGACCTTTGAGCCTGGTGGGGCTGGGTGACATTTCACAGGGGAGAGGCAGCCCGAGGAACAGGAACAGTTACAGTGCTGTGCCAGCATGGGCACAGCAGCAGAGCAAAAATGGCTTGAAGTAATGAGATTTGCCCAAGCTGTCTACTTTCCCTGTACTTGATTTGCAAACCTTTAACCTATGGGGCTGGGATGGATTTTGCAGAGGGCTCTGCAAGGGAGAGGAGCTGGGGCAGGACTCCAGGGGCCGGGGCAGGATGCTATGCAGGCATGCTGCTGCAGGGGAGGGCAGCATGAGTTGCTGCCAGGGGAGATTGCTCTTCCCAACTCTGCCTGGCTTCTCCCCTGGGCTCAGTGAGACATTGGAGCCCACATGCAGCCTTCCCTCTTGTAGCCCACAGGTCCCGGCATCAAACATCCCCACAACCACAAGGACACGACACCGCTGTACAAAAATCCCTCTTTCAATGAACTGAAAGAACAATCGCGTCTCGCCGGAATCGGTGGAGGTGCCAGGACACCTCTGGAAGCCCACTGCTGCCTTTGCTCTAGGAACGCCCTCATCCTGAAGATGTGAAGCTGGTGCCATCTCCTCCAGGCTCACTGGTAGTAGTTGCTGAAGGCATGAAGGATATACAGGAAGGTCGTGATGAAGGCGAAGAACTGCAGGAGAGGAGGAGCAAAAGCTGGAGTCAGCAGAGTCCCCACAGGGTACAACTCCATTGTCTCACTGTGTTCTCTATCTGGAGAAACCACTCAGCCAAGAGCTCCCTCCAGCCTCATAGAAGAAGCAAAGCCCCCACATTGCTCAGGATGTCCCTGAGCTGCTGAGCCCCAAGAACCCCCTTATGCTGGCTGCAGAGTGCAGTGGACAAAAGAAGCTGAGGCTGCTGGGTGATACAGGCTTGGGTTGGAGTGTCCCTGCCTTGGCAGTCATATTTGCTTCTGCATCTCCCCAGGAGAAGCTGCTGGTGTGCTTCTGGACTGACTCACCGATGCCGCACAGTTGAGCTGGTAGACTGGTGATCTGAATCCAAACTCGGAGTTGATTGTTGCGTTGGCTTGCAAGACAGCAGCACTCATGTACAGAATGGCTGTGGCACCGTGGTACAAACTATCCTGCAAAACAACGGAGTGGCATGGATCAAAAATCACTCTGCCTTCCTTTCTACCATTCACCCTGGGGACAAGGTGCTACTGTCCAGCCTCTGCATGCATGAGTGTACAGATAGGACGCGCACCTAGATGGGGGCTGGAACCAAGCACTGCCTGGCTGCTTCACAGCGTGCTCAACCCTCCTGCATCCACCCAAGGGAACCCATCTCCAGCTGGAAAAGCACAGAGCCCTGCCACAAGCTCACGGGTTGATGGGGAGGGAGGTGGGAACAGCTTCTGTCGCACCCTGAGCTCTTCTCCTTTGTTCTGTACTCCAAATGGGGCCGAAGGCGATGAAATGCCACGCAATGGAATAGCAAAGCCTCCCCCAGGCATTTCCAGGAAATGCTTCACTTTGTCCCCAGTGAGGAAAGGGACTCTTATTTGCAGACTGGCCAACCCATCTCCAGCTGCTGCTACCACCCACCTCTGCCCATTTCTGAGCCCATCCTTACCAGCACTTTCCAGTTGTTGCTGTTTTTGTGAAGGCCGAAGAGGTAACTTACGAGGAGCAACAGGGAGATGAGGCAGGAGGTGAGGGACACGTACATAACCCATCCCTGCAGCAGTGGGAAGGAGACTGAGGTAGCAGCAACAAGGATCCAAACCCAGGCCCCGCAGATCTGGGAGACAAACACAGGCACTTCTAGTGAGCACAGGATGGGGAAATCCCTTTCTTCTCCCTGCATCCTTGCATACATCCTCAGATCAGCCTTCACCTTCGGGCAGTGCAACACGGCCTCCGTGCAGGGCATCCCTGGACCAGCAGCAGCATCACAAGCTGGCACAAGTTGCTCTGAATGCTCTTGGGAAATACCTCCCAGTGTTTCTTACAAAAAGGAAGTCATGGCTGCTTTGTTTGACAGAAGGAAAAGCCTCACCCTGAGGGCTTCGGCAAGAAGCCAGAAGCACACTTTTATCTCGGAAATGTGAACCACTGATGTCAGCCCAGCCCTGCCTGCCCATTAATCTCCTGGGCCTGAAATCACAGCACAAGGAAGTTGTCTCCTGACTTCACATAGCAGCCCAGAATGAGTCGCTTGCTCCATTTCCACCTCAGATAATTAGTGAGCAGAATATAGCATGTAGGGCCGCTTCGATGAGCTCTCGCCAGCCGTGCTGGTCAGCCTCCCTGGTTCACACTGACTGCACCCACGAGGTGTGATTTTGTGTGCTGCTGGTACCACATCGTGGCAATGAGCTGCTGGGCCCTGTGTCAAAGTACAGCTGCAGCTACTGCAGCCAGTCAGGCTGGATGCCCTCTGGACTCAGTCACAACGTGAAGATGTATGGAATTTTATACAGTACAAGAAGCCCACTTGCCTATAGCCCCTCGAGACCTCTGAAAGACTTAATACAAAGAACAACATGCCTTTAATTATAAGCACACAGCATTCTTCAGCCTTTCTTAGCTAGCTGGCAGCCCCCTGTGCAGGCTCTGTGCTGGTGCTGTAGCTCAGCTGGTCCTCAGGGTGCGCCGAGAACCGCGTAGCCAAGAAGAGTACCTCCGTGTGTTCAGGATAAGCCAAAAGAAAAGAAGGTCCTTTCCATTCAGGCTCTTTGCAGGATCCTTCAAAGACTACTCCCAAAGTGTTAACCCCAGCGTTCCCTAAGGTCGCTACCCAGGTGGCAGAGCACAGCAAAGCTGAGGGTACTCACTATCTCCGGCAGGATGAAGGCGTAGGGAATGGTTTTAAAGACGACCGGTCCGGAGGGCAGGGTGGACTGCGAGGCGGCTGCAGTGGGAGATGCTGATGCCATCGCTCCTCAGCTGACGCCGTGGCCGCTCGGGCTCTGCTAGGCTCGCATGTGTCAGTGCTGCACCACTCCCTGCGGGCTTTTAGCTGACACACCCGCGGGGACGTAATCGCAGAGACCAGCCCAGACTGGCACCACGCTGCTTCCTCCAGTCAAAGGAGTGCTCACTAACCCTCCAGTTACCTCCTAATGCACCCTGATGTCAGCACGGGGACGGGATGGGCTCCCAGACCTGCCAGCACTGCCACTGGCAGCAGCACACGGTCAATTGAACGAGAAACGACAAAGAATCCACGCCATACCAGCACAGAAATGTTTCCTACAGTCCGATTTTGTCCTTGGCACTCTCTCAAGTGTGAAGTATTTTCGTTTCCACTCTCTTTGCCTCCTCCCCTTTCTGCTCAGGTTTCTGCTTGTTGTTCAGAAGAATCCCCCACACCCAAAGGACATATCCAGCCCTTGAACACTTACAGCCTGCCACGGCCTTGACAAACATTTTCTACAGGCAGCTCAATGCACTGGTGAAAGATGGAAGAGTTTGTTTGCTCGGAAGAACATCCACTAAGAGACAGCTTTGATTTCCAGCTCCTTGTGGCTGCGCTTTGGATTCAATGAAGGCACTATTTATTCTGCCTCAGCCACTCAAGAAGTGTAGGAAATAACCAAAGGAATAAAAACCTGAAGGTGGTATCTCTGGCCTATGTCACAGAGTAGACAGAAAGACTCCACCAACTTGGGCAATACTCTGCAGCAAGGGGAGGATGATATCATATATCTCTATTAGAAGGGCCAAATTTAGCCCTCAGAATTTGGCTTCCAGGCTCCTGAGCAATACAGAATAGAATCAAATCCATGATGAGGAACATCATCTGAACCTGTCCTAGGCCAGGGGAATGTGCTTTGTAGGACTTCCAAAGGCTCCAGTTTACAAGTGCTATCAGTGAGGACTGCCCTTGGGCTTTACAGTGCTGTGATCATTGAAAGACCTTATTTTAAAATATTTCAGATTAGTTTGGATGTAAATTCATGTGTGACTTGGTAAATGCTCACCTCATGGAACACTGTGGCAGTGTGCCCATCGCCATGGACAAAGCGTGCAGACATCCTCCAGCACAAAAGAGCAAACAGATGAGTAACTTCCTACCGGGACTGCGTAGCACATAGGACCTGTGGTTACACAGTGCTCAGGGAAAAGAAGCCCTTAACATCATGGTCCATATGAGAAATACCCTGCAACTCATCAGCCTGCACTCGGAAGCCAGCACAAAGTGAGCTAACTCATGGTCTAGCCATGCAGAGGGGAATCGCAGCGTTCCCTGAATTCTCACCACCACTGATTTGTACTGGGTGGGGTCAGGCACACATTCCTGTGAATAACTCAACCTTTTCCTGAGTGAGAACGGAAAACAGTAAAACAGTCTAAATAAGGAGCAACCTGCCGTCTGCTGATTGGACAAGAGATTACTTTTTTCTTGACCTCGTTCCACAGCATTCTTAAAGATCGTGGCTGTTTTCCTTGCCTGCTACCAGTCCACTTGGGTGCTGAAACAGTCTTTTGTTCACCCTGGTCAAAACAAAATTGGAATTTAACTGAAAGCTGTGTGAGAGAAGTGGTGCCACAGCATTTGCTCTGCTTCAGCATGGAACAACTGTGGCTACAAGAGGTTCATGTGGCAACAGACAGCCGTAGCTTTGGCTGACACTGCAGAGTGGAAAAGGTAATATATTTATTTTAGTTAAACCAATGAAACAATGCCGTCTCCCTCAAAATGTTATTTTTAATGTGTGAAAATATTTCTTGCAATACAGATAGTACACATAATTTCTCTTTGGTAAAAGTTTATCTGTGCTGTTACCCTACAATCCATTCATACTGTGGGATTGTTTTTCCTCGTTTCTCCTAAAAAATCATAGGCCAGCTCTGAAATGTCAAAGGCTGTGTGAGTGTTTTCTGAGGATAGCAGAGACTGAAGGGCACCATCGTTCTCTCGGCTCTTTCTCAGAAAGTCAGCAATCACTTTCCAGCGAGAGGCTTCGGACTCCTCCTCTGCCCACTTGTAGCTGGGGAGCGAAGTGGACCGGAGGAGAGGGAAGGCTGAGTTGTGGTACACCAGGATGAACACAGACTTCAGGAATTCTCGATCTCTCTGCAAAGAAGAAAAGCATTTGAAATCACTTCTATGCAAAAATATGCAGTACTGTCAAGCAATTCTACATAAGAAAAACAAAACAAAAACATCCAATCAGTCTCCAGTTCCTGGGAGACCAGACCTTTTTAAACATCAGTCAGGCTGGATGAGCCTCAAACTCAGCACAGAATTATGCTGTGTAAGCTACAGATCAACACATCAGCGCTCCAACTGCTGGAGCCAACACACTGCAGTGGTACACAGCCAAACCCACAGATGCTGCCACCTCTGCTGAGGAGGAACCTTGTGATGCTTATCTGGCCAGTCCCCGTAGTTTTCACAGGCAGGGGATTCTCTGGAGAAACAGACTATGCTTCCCAACGAGCCATTCAAAGGCATCATAAGCTTCACAGTGCACCAAAATCCCTGCCCACATCCCCACACCTGATTTTCAGATCAAATCTTACTGCACTCTGCCTGAGGAAGCATTACTGCATAGTTTGATACTAAAATTCATCACTTAAAGAGAAGTTTCAACCTTCTGCAACCCTTTTCTCCATCTGGTGAAGCTGCCTATGTTGAAGCAGCCTGAATTGTCAGGCTTTCTTTTGGTCCTACCTTCAACTTTGGATGTTTTATAGTTGTAAAACATGTTTAATTTAGGTTGGACAAACAGAGGAGACAACACACTGGAAAGTCTAAATAAAAAGTAAAAAGTGAACATCATTTTCTTCCTTTTTAATAATTAATATCTTAGTATTAACTCATCTAGTCTTAATGGCAGCTCCTTCATATCTCCCTACTTATGTTTGTAGTCACATACATTAGAAATGAAAGTCAGTTTGCTGGGGGCAGTGGAAACCCTGAGACCTCTGATAAACATCTCAAAACCTTCCTGATTTCAGAATTATTTTGGTTCAAGCTCTTGCAAAACTAGAAGAGATCTTTGCACTTTTTCATTGCTTTGCATGAAGTCTTGTACTGCCAACATTTACCACAGAAAGTTATCTCGTGGGGTATTCATATTTCTTCCTAAAAACACCAGT
This sequence comes from Meleagris gallopavo, assembly GCF_905368555.1. Lineage (NCBI taxonomy): Eukaryota > Metazoa > Chordata > Aves > Galliformes > Phasianidae > Meleagris > Meleagris gallopavo. Next base: position 3,072,226 of record NC_139405.1, read on the forward strand.
GTATGAAGAGAAGACTCTTCTCCAGAGCCCTGCATGCAGAAACTGAGTGTGTCTGCTCTTGTCCATGGGGGAGACACACATCCTCTCTGCCCTGCAGGCCCAAATCCCACCTGTCCCTCCAGTGCTCTTGGCAGAGAGATGCAACAATCCCTTGTTCCTCACACCACAAGACTCTGAGCAGGAGGTAGGGCCATTCTCTGTGTACTTATTTCACATTCTGACAGGGCACTCTATGTATAGAGACAATTATACCCTCCCGTGTTTGCAAAACCTAGAAACTAAGAATCAGCCTGGTCAATTCATCAAGCACTGCTTCAGAAAAATTTGGATGCCTCCTTTTCCAAACACACTAGTACATAGTCTTCTATGCAAGAAATACAGAGCACTGCCCCCTTGAAAACTCACCTGCCACTCAACCTCTGCTAGGAACATGAACAATATGACTTGCATTGGAACCTCTTTGCTACTCCTGGGAAGCTGAACAGTTCATGTCTCAGCAGATTAGCAGTTGAATGTCATAAAAGCACGTAAGAAGGAGCAAGACCTAGCTGTCGTGCCAGGCAGCAATCCTGCCATAGGAGTGGCACATGACAAATCAGGTAAAACTGGATGGTTCTGGGATTCTGAGGAGTTACTAATTCTCTGAGCAGATCAGCCTACGTTTTGGATGAATGGCCTTGAAAAAGCTGTTCTGCTTCAATGGCACTTTGTTTTGTTTGCATAAATGGGGAGCTCTCTCTGCACACCTATTTGGTAGCGTACGCAATGAGTGTTGCTTCCAAGATGTGAAGAGCCTTACATCAACACTCAGTCTTTCCCATTCAGTTATCTACAGCTGCTCTCTGTTCAGAGGATAGGAGACAGGACTAGACACAGGTAAGCCTGCTGATGTGGCCAATTCAGTTTGTCTGCAGCTGTCTGCATGCCAAAATGGGAGACCACAAGTGTTTAACATAGGGAGATTGCAGAACTTGGGGCCTTCCTCCAGGTAGACTGGAACAGGACTAGAGCTGGGAGGCTGGAGGAGGAGAGATTGTTCTGAGGACGTACACAGCCCTTTTATACCAGTGGAAAGTTTTTACTGGGCAAACACTGCAAGCACATCGTGAAAGAAAGGCACATTTTGGGCACAAACCTATGACATCTTCCACATTAACAATTATATTTACAAACACTGAGACAAAAAGTTACAAATTAGTTTCATAGTCCTCCTACTTTTCTGTTGTAAATATAGTAATAAATGTTAAGAACTATATTTAGCATATCTGCATCTTCTAAGTAAATTTATGGTGAGAGGAACAATTAACTCTAGCAGCAATGCTGAAAGAAAGCTTCTAGTTTGTATTAGATTTAGTGTATGTCAGAGAAAAAACTAGCACTTGGTAATGTACTACCTTTTCTGATCTCTTCAAAGTTCTTTCTCTGTCCGCCCAAGCACTCTGAAATGAAATGTAAAATATACAATGGGAAATCAGATTGAGATTGTGGAAATCTGGCAAAGTTCCACTTCTACCTGCAGAAATCCCTCTTTTACTGCAGCCCCAGGGTGGCTTAAGCCTTTGTTGCAGTCCTTCTTTCCTCATTTCTAATCGTTAATCACTTTGAGTCCTTACATCCTTTTCAGATGTGCTCAGATGTTCTCTTGCTTTTGAAGAGGCTAAGGCACAAGAGATCTGCCTGTACTTGAAGTAATTATAACTTCTCTGCTGCTTGGCTTTTCCGTTTATCTTTTTACAGTATAAATTAAAAAGCTCAAATTATGTAAACTAGCTGGGAATTCTGACACATCGGATGTAATTGAACACTATACAGAAAACATACCCGCAGTGCATCCATCAGGTCTGGCTGATCCACGAGTTGAGGAAAAGTTGCTAAAATAGGATTACAGATTAATTCTGAAACAAAAAAACAAACACATTGGAGGCAAAGAAGAAATCGGATGGTTTTCAAGGCAGAAGACCTGCTATGCCTAGAAACAGCCCCCTCCCCAAAGTCTTCAGAGGGAAAATTAGCTGTAATAGTACTCCAGAGCTGCAAAAATTGAAGAGTTCTCTGACAAGAGCTTTCTACAGCAAACTCTCTAATTGCTGAGAAGCAGTTAGCAAGGGAGAGAACAGATGTGCGTGAAAAAAAGAAAAACAACAAAGAAACCAAACCAAGTGCCAGTTTATTAGGAGAAGCCAGCAAGTAAGAGACCTTACTAATTTAACCCAAGGGTAGAGTAGGGTGTTTTCCTCACTGCACCTGTCTTTTTTATAAACATCTGAAATTGTGACACCTGGTTTGGATGTTATGAATAAACATGCTTTTATTCTGCCTTGATCTGGCTTGTGTTGCATGTGGTTTGGGGATAGCTGGACAACTGCTTTTTCAGAACACAGCAGAATACAGCCACCCATTTTAGAAGTATTATTGAGTTTGAAGTAAGAGCATCAATTTGCCTTCGTAACACCAGAAAAAAAAAAATAGAAAACTGCAACCTGAACAACTTCTGAACTTCTGAACTGTGGGGGTAAAGCCTTTAAAACATCAAGACTGAATCCAAATGGCAGCAATTTAACTCCAACAGAGATCATCAGCCTGATGTATTGTCTTATGTTACAAAGTTCAAATCAGGCAATTGTGGTGGATGGATCTTAGCTGGCCTTGAAACACTGAGCATCTTCTGTTTCTCACTGATGAGTTTAATAAATAAAGCATTCATTCATTCAGGGGTCTGACTTGCGTATACACTTTGACTACTTGCTGTCTGAAAGTTCATGAAAACCAGGAAGGCAGTTTAGTTCTGAGCATCTTTGAAAGGTGAACCTGTAATTCAGGTGCCTCAGTATGGCATCACGTGGATTGTAAGCTAAAATGTAGAAGCAAATTTATTTGCCATAGGAACAGAGGTCACATCATTCAATCTGGGAAAGACAGAAGAGAAAGCACAAGAAAATTACTTTGCAGTACCACTGCCAAGTCATGTGCAGTAGAGTTAAGAAAAGTAATGTTTTCTGTATTTCAAGTGTGAGTGTGTAACAGAGAAGACTGTAAACTATCACAATTCTGCTGAAGGAAAGGCGTGGAAGGAATAAGATACAGACTTTCAAAATCAGCACATGATAGAGTTATAAAAGCAGAGCTTTTCCACTTCCATCTCTCCCCACTGCATTGACCAGAAAGTAAATACTTGAATCAATGAAAGGAATTAAAAGAGGATGACTTCCTCCCAGTGACAGAAACAGCTGCTTGTGGGCTTTTTTGGGGCTAAGTTTCACTGAAGACACTTCTCATACTTCGCAGAAAACAAACCTATTCTCGTGGTTTCTGCATCTTGCTGTGTGAACTGGTGCCAAACAAGGCAACAAGTTAGATGCAAGTTGAAATATTTCTAGTTCGAAATGCAAACACACCAAGAGGCTGTTTCCTTTTGTTAGCAGGGACAATAATTTTCAATTTGTTCCCACTGCACCTGCAGACAGAAAGTTTAAACACTGAAATCCTTGACAGAGGGAGCATGGCTTCCTAACAGTGCAAGACAGTTGGCTTCTTCCCTACCAGGAAACAAAGCAGTAAAAGCAGTCTGCGTCAGTGAGAGTTGCTCTTGCAGACCCATTTAATTTTACAAAAGAAAGACTGCAGTGACTACTTCTCTTTGGCAATCTGATCCTTTTTTAAACACTCTCCACTACTGAGTTCTTCTGTACAGCAGTGCAATCCTTACCTGCACTTTGCATGTTTATTCTCTCTCTCAGGAGTGCATCACCAAGTATTTGTCGATAAAATATCAAGAGATGGATGTAGCACATACTGCCAATTAACGTTTCTGGTAACAAACTATTGGGAAAATAAAGAACACTTTTATTCAAAATGTTCCTGCAAAGCACTGCTCTCCAAAACATAAGAATAACAACAGGTTCAGAGAGATGCCATCAGCTCAGATGGGCGACTCCACGAAGCACACAGCTTGGAAGGGCACACACTGATACAGCTCTAACAGCCAGACTTCTGCTGTTGCCACTTTCAGCCTCCTCTAATTTAAAGCTTTTTGCTTGTTTTCAACAGCACAGTTTTAAGCCTCAGAGAATGAATGTAACATGCAGGTGAGACAGCGCTCAGATTTTTCCATAGCCTATGTTGCAGGGAAGGAGAACACTTCAGATAGATCTCTGGGACCATTCTAGGCTCAATTATGTTCTCATTTTACAGCAGCACACACAGATACTTACTTCATGATGTCTTTTGACTGTGTGCTTAATGACCTCAGTTTCACTACAAGCACAGGCTGCTTCTTGAGCGAAATAAGCTGATGAAGAACACCACTGCCTGCTTGAGAAATAGATACACAGTTAATTATCTATTTTGAAATGACACAAAGAATTATATTACAAGAATGAATACTGACATTTTTTAAGAGATGTTTTTTTTTTTTTCTGGAATTGTAATAGTTTACAGATGGTCTAAAAATCAGGAGGAATTGAAAGCTTTTTATTTTTTTTTTGTATTTTCAGTTGTATCAGTATTTAGCCTAACTCAAGCCACACAGGGCAAAGGAGTCCCCCTCCATTTGCTTGCTCAAAGTCCCTTCTGCCACTGGCTTGTTTTGGTGAGTTCTTTCCATCTGGCTCAGTTCCCTGCTGCAGTTCACAGCATCACCTGTACTGCCTGTTGCTTATCACACCAGGTGCTGCGAGACAGGGAAAAAACAGGAAGCCTTGGAAACTCTTTAGATCAGTGTTTCTGCTGAACCTTGTAGCAGGACCCCACAACCAACACATGTTCAGTGCAATTACAGAAGTAACTGAAAACCTGCATCAAAAAAGAATCCTCAACCTACAAATAACAGAAGTTACAGAGGTGTTAGCACTGACAGATGGTTGTGAATCCAGCTAGCACTAACAACCAATTCTCCCTCATGCAAAACGTGAGCACACAAAACAATACCAGGCTGTGGTGACTGACTGCATGCTAATAACAGCCCCAGCTGAGCTCTGCATGTTATAAAAAAGGTATGGCACATATCATTTTACTTATGAAATGTTTGTGGGAAACCGTACCTCTTCTTGATAGTGATGGGTCAACCTCAACACCTCTCTCATAGGGAGTACCACCATTTAATAGCAGCTCATACATTCTGTGAAGGAAGAGCAGCACAGTAAAACAATGTATGGATATGTGAACACAGCACAACTGCTCTCTGAGAAAGAAAGAAACCTGCTATCTCAAATAAAAACCTGACGGTGTTTGAGGTTATGACTGGTATTTGATGTGAAATGACTACACCTCATTACTAAGCAGCCAAACCTCAGATGATAAATTTAAAACTTGTACCATATTGAGAAACTAGCTGATTATTTGAAAAGAAATTAGGAGCAATGATACCAATATTTTCCTTGTATGCAAACTATCAGCTGGTTCATTCAAGTGTTTCTGAGGAATCACTACTGAAGCATCAAATTTTAGATGCAGAAGATTTTAAATGTTTAATAATAATGTAATCACAGTTTTGTCAAGAATAAGTCAGTGTTGAAGTAACCATGTGATTTCACTCTGCAGAGACTGTTTGATTCAATGGAACAGAAAACACTAGACATCAGATTTAGAAGAGTTATAGAGGCTAATACTCACATATTAGATTGGACTACACCTGCCCATATCAATACCTGCCCATATTAGATATGAACTTCACTCCTAACCTAAAATATATGTATATGCATACATACAGAGAGATGGAAAACATCATAAACTTACTTGGAAGGAACAGGCATTCCATCAGAAGTAAAAAGCTTCTGAAATGCCCAGCCACAGCTTAGCTCTTGTCGTTCACCTGTTGACTACAAAACAAAAGAGGAATGTCAACCTGAGCAGCTGAACGAGACGTTCTACCAGTCAGCAGAAAAGCTATGGTGAAGCTGATCACTCACATAAAGCCAAGAAAAACACACTGAAGGAAAATCTACACGCATCAAATACTAGAAAGCTTTACTACCAAGCACTGGGAAATGGAGCAGATCCTGTGTGCCAAGCCACCCATTTCCAGCTCTATCCCAGATCAGCTGCATGACCCTGAGAGTACCATTTTACCTTTCAGGATCTCAACTTGAATAAATACCAAGTGAAGGCAAAGACAGTTTCCTTCTTTTTAAGGTGGTCTGATAAGATGAAACAGAGAAAAAGCACCAGAGCACTCCTAACAGGTAGGAACCTGCACATAGTCCTTTGCTTAACTTCATTTTGCAAACAGAAGCTGGTAACTGTATATAACCTTGATTATTCAAATTTGCATAAGAGGGGCTATTATCTCTGGTAGGACTCCATGAACCACCACTGAACGTGTTGTTCATCACCAGCACTCACAGCATCCAGCTCCCTACACATTTACACTCTACTTATCTTCCAATGGAACAGTTCTGCATTCCTACCATGCTTGCTATCAGCCCCTTTCCTCCGTGTTGCCACAGGGATATCTGCATCCTAGGTTCATACAAGTGTTAATGAAAGAGAAAATACAGCAGTACCTCTTCTGTAAATTCAGTCTTTTCAGAATTCTCTTTTTCAAAATTATTCAGAACTCTGCTCATCATGTGATACCCAAATCACTGCAATGATTTTCCCTTTCACTCAACAATTGCTTGACTGCCACAGTTCATCTGAGGAAGATGGTGGCAACCATGAAAACGCAAATGTTTCAAAAGAGGCAGCAAAATTTGACTCAATCTTGTAGACAAAGCAGGTGAGATCTTTCAGAAGAGGACCTCCTCCACAAAGGCACTGTTTCCTTCAAACAGTAATGTTCCCTATCCCCCTTTCTATTCATTCTTATGGAAAATATGGTGTAGCCAACCATTGTAATTTCAGAAGCATCTCTTAGAAGGATAGAAGGATATATCTGTATCACTTACAGAAACCAGTGTTCTATTTAAACAGTTAACATTTTAGTTTCCAAATTACACACACACACACACACACAAAAAAAAGCCAACAACAAAACCAATAACACAGGAGTGAAAAGAGAACTGGTTCTTTGTGATCACATTACACAAAAGTCTTCAGCAGAAACTATTTCAGCATAAGAAAAACCACACTTATGTTCTGTAGTCAGAAAGCCTTTTATTCTCTTATTGACTAGAACTAAATTTTCTCCAAACCAACTCTCTCTCCTCACTCCAGATGCCAAAATATAGACAATTCTGCAATAGCAAGAAAAGAAAAACCAAAGAAAAGAAGAACTTCCATTTGGATACCACAGTCTTCTGTTGAGATACTGCAGCTTACCATGGAAAACAGGACAGCTGATTTGCTTTATAAACGTGCTTGGAATGATTTGTTCTGCAACTTTATACACTTACGTTGCGAATGTAAGTGATGCCAAGTTCAAATAGTAAACCAATGTCCGAAGATAAGGAATTGGACCTGACAAAACAGTCACCATCCAGTAAGCTGGGTAAAATGCCTGTTACCTTTACAGAGGGGGAAGAAATAATAACGTACATATTAAAAAAAAAGAAAGCCAAAGTCACCTCTGATTTCTAAAGGCAATTAAACACATCACTCATTTACATAAGATCTCAGACCCAACCCCATTACATATAAAGGAAAACAAGAAGTAGAGAACCAATTTCAGTTTAAACCATTGCTCTATTTATTCTTTACGTTGCCATTTACCACAGCTATGCTACATTTTTTGTGCTGACAAGATATCAAAGAATTTCCAAAGTCAAAAAGCAGTGAATTCTCTCTGAGAACACAGTAACAACTGAGGTAAAACACATGAACAGTTTGGCTGTGAATGCAGCTTTGCACAACACCCAAAATATGGGACAGGGCATGTGCTCTTTTCAAAGGAAAAGCAAAAGCTCATAGGCAACAAATGAACACCACATAGTGTGCACCTGGCAACAACTCAAAGTTAACCAGTGCCACTGACTGGATCACCAGTTCCTCCCCCTACTTCTCCTTCCACTCAACTCTTTTCTCCAAAGTATTTTTGACTTAAAGGCTTAGGTTGAATTGCTGCACTTCAGCAAGTCCTTTCTGCATGTTTATTTTGGTCACAATAGATGTTCTTTCAACAAGAATATCAGAAGTAATAGACATGGCCAAATAAGAAGCTGCAAACAGACACAGTAAATAGTTATTGGTTGTCTCACGCCCTGAGCAAGATACCTACCCGTGGAGAAAAGGTCCACATTTGAGGGTTTTTAGGTTGCCACGTAGCTCTCACTGTATGAATGTTACTCAGCACCTAAAACATGACAGTGGGGAAAAATGCTAAAACAAGTTTTTCTGGAAAGCTATTCAACTTTTTGAAAATGCAGTATTATCCAAAGTTGATCCAAGGTTCTGCATGCCACAAAGAAAATCACACTTGCTCTTCAACTTCATCATATAGTCTCTACAACGTCAGAGGAAGGCAGAATCATCCAACCATTCCTGCTTCCAGTGCACCAGGAATAGTTCCTTTGACCCATTAACACTCAATGCAGCAGAAGGAAATCCAATGCTGACAATCTGGTAGTTTATCTTACGAAAAGCACAAAGGCATGTGGAGGAACGGTGGCAGGTGTGGAAATAGAATCACAGAATGGCTTAGGTTGGAATGGGCCTCAAAGCCCCCCAGCCCCAACCCCTGCCATGGGCTGGCTGCCCCCCACCAGCTCAGGCTGCCCAGGTCCCATCCAACCTGGCCTTGGGCACCTCCAGGGATGGGGCACCCACAGCTCTGGGCAGCACTGCCAGGGCCTCACTGCCCTCTGAGTTAAAAGTCTGAGCATGACCCTGCCCCAACTATTCCCGGGCCCATCAGAGAGGACAGAGCAGCCCAAACAGGGCTCACCTCCACAAACACAAAGGTACAAAGAAGCACAACAGCAGGTGGAAGAACTAAAACTGTGGATGCACAGAAACGAAGCCCCCACCCCAGCCCCACCCAGGGCTGTCCAGGAGCTGGGTGTGACAAGATGAGTCAACAAGAGGGACTCTCAGTATCATAGCCAAAAAGGGGTGCTGCTTAGGGCTGGGAAGCCCTACAGCATGCAAGGGAGAACATGTTGGGACTGCAGGTGACTTATGTGATGTTCAGAGGAGGAACCACGGCAGAAAGAAGACTGAGGTGGTTTGTGGAATACGAAGAGTGGGACGTTAGAGGGGTAAGGGGATAAAGCAGTGTGCTTGTGAGCAGGCTGGTATGCATGCCTGGCCATGCCCTGCCCATGATCAGTGCAGTTTGTCCTGTCTTCTCACTCAATTCCATTTCTCACTCTTTTTGTTTCTGCATGAATAGGCTCTCTGTTTTGTGTGCATATGCACGGAGGCCCAGGTTTCAGCAAACAGGCAGCCCACAAATTGCAGGAAAACTACATTTTCTGCACCTGGAGAGAATGAGGGTATGATGTCAGTGTGCTGTTTCAAGCCAGACTAATTGGCAAGCAGGTCAAACAGCCTGGGAGCCAGGTCTGAATGTATGTCTCTGAGACAACTGGAGGAGATGGCTACCAGAGGGACCAGAGCATGGTGTACACCTCACCAAGACCTTTGTTGATAATCAAACTCACCCGATTGCCATCGAACAGACAGAGTCGAATGTGTCTACTGAGAACCTGAATGCTGGCTGCTGGGAGAGGAATCGTTTTACAGCTACATAAAGTTACAATCAGGGATACTCGAGTTGGTATAGGATAGATCTGAAATACAGGCAACAGAAGGAGTAAATCTAGAGGTTCTTTCTGCACGTGGTTATCATTATGTGCTTATTTACTGAATTGACTGACAGTAGTGACCACTGGACTGACCCACAAAACTAGCATAGTATTGGTGGCAGCAGCAGCATTTCTTCATACACCTTTACACCTCTCCTAAGATTGCTACAAATAATTTAGTGTGACAGGTACAAGGTCCTGTCAGAAAGGAATGCTGTCACGGGGCTCTTCACCAAGTATTTCAGGTGACAATTATATTTTTGGGCTATTGTTTTTCCAGTGGTGTTTTATAAATAGTTATTCTAAAAATGGTGTGAATCAAGAGATAATCATTAGTCAGAATGACAAAGAACCATGACAAAGACAAACTGGTGGTTTCACAGCAACCAGTAGACATTCAAGACATTCATGGTATAAGAATTCAACTAACCACCTGTGCAACCCAAATAAGGAACCACAAGCTTAAGACAAAGCATAATTCTTAAGAAATACCCAACATGGCAACCTGTACTGATTTTTTTTTATCAGAGTGTAATAACAACTATTGCCTAAAGAATCTAGGTTGACAATGAAGAACTCTATAACTATTTTACAGCAAAATTGATCTACTAATATGAAACATTTTTTTTTAAGTTGCTAGCAACTCACATCTACAGATGTCATCATTTCTCTTGAACCAAAAGCATCACAGCTTTCTTATCAGTAATACTCACAGTATTTTTTTCAGAATCCCACACCAAATCTTTAAAAGCCAGCTGGGATGGAGTAAGTTTAGGCTGCAAGAAGTAACTTGCTCTGAACTGATTACCTAAAACAAATGCCATTAAGATAGATAGACAGATATCTTAAAAGTCTTTTATGATCTTTATTGCCACAAAATCAATAATGCCCAAAATTCAGATGTGGCTAAGGTCCATTTAAATATTTGACAATACTAAAGAGTAGATCTACTACAAGTACCCTCTAAAATGGGAAGAGCTATTTGGAAAAGTGTTCTGCAGTATTTCATTTTAGAATCATTGTAATTTTTTTTTTTGTCGATTAAGCTACTGACTAGAAACAGTTTTAAATGAAAAGATTTAAAAAATGAGATGTGTAGTATCTTTTGAAGTCTCTTCAGAGAATATCTATGAGAAAAAGGGAGGAAGGCTATTAAAATTCATAATTTTCTGCAATGTCAATGTCAAGAGTCTTCAAAAGTGGAAAATGTTTGAGATCATCAGGAAACTTGTCATTGCCTTCATGTGCTCAGGATTTCACTCAGATAGATTAAATTTGAAAAAAAAAAAACCAACACTTTTAATACATTATTTAACTGGCCAAATATAGCCTGAACAGATTACCAATGACTATAAAGCAATGAAGATTTTATCCCAGTTACTATCCTGTTGGACTAAAAAACTCACTAGAGACAACTGCAGTGCAGTTGCTGTGAGAAGACCTTACCTTGTTCTAAGAGCTGGGAAAGCGTGGATAGACGGAATCCTGCAGGAACAGCTCCCATGGTTGCCAACATCTCTACTGTGTCACTCTATGACAAAACAAGTGGCTATTTGTGTTCCTGCCATTCAACAGCTAATCTGATTCTAATTCACAGCTCATACACAACCACTACCAAAGCCCTGAAGTATCAGCCACCTAACTCTACTTTGAAGCTGGTTTGATCCAATCCAAGGAATGACTTTTACTTTGTGTTGTGTATGATCCCAGACAGACTTTTTTTTTACTAAACTCCCCTTCCATTACAATGCAGCATTGGTGCAGCCTGTTAACAAAATAAAATCACACCCATGAAAAAGAACTGGTGGTTAATTAAAAACAGTGGTCCATACTATGAGACACGGTGCATAGTAAAAGTCAAATCTTGTCTAAAAAATAATTAACATTATGGTAGATTACATTGCAATGTAGGAGATACTCCTACCTCTGTGATAGCTTTTCTTACAGCACTCCAGTGAGAGTCTGTTCTGGAAGAAAAAAGAAATATTTTTCTTTCAGAACATGTTATTGTCACGTGGACAAAAATCTGAACGCTAAATACATGTTTGCTACAGTGTCTTGTAAGCTGAAACATAAGCTGACAAATGACCCAACCATATTTTAAGTTTGAGGCAAAAAGAAAAAAAAAAAGACAACACCGGAAAAAAAAAACAACCACCCAAACTCTCAAAAGATCCTACCAAAGTAAAATTGTGCCTGCAAATTGAAGTTTGTAGAACTGAGAAAAAACTGCTGGCTCAGGTTCAACTTGCTGCCAGCCAGAACCCCAGATCTCTTTCTAGGGGCTGCTCCTCGTCCCCCAGTCTGTACAAAGAGTGCTGCCCCATCCCAGGTGCAGAACCAGCATCTGCCTTTCTTCACGCAGATGGTGATCACCCTTAAATTTGTCAAGATCTTGGGGCAAGGGCTCTCTACCCTCAAGGGGACCAATACTCCTCCCAGTTAAGCATCATCCACAAATTTACTTAATATCATGTCCATGTTCCTCTGGAGGAGCAGAAGACTTTGGTTTGGACAGGAAGAAGAGCTGAAGTTCAGCATGAAAGCCCATTCCACCTGCTCCATTAGAACTTTTTGTCAAGACAGGACAATAAACCATTTAAAAAGACAGTACAAAATAATAATATAAAAGTAAAACCATTCAGCACCTCTCCATTTTTGCTTCTTTAGAGTCTGCCCGGGGACTCCAGTGTCCCTTCTCACTCTCCCCAGTGTGGAATGGCTTTGCCCTGTGGGGTGGGGTCCCCACCTAAGCCTCAGTGAGGCCCGGGCTCTTGGCAGCCCAGGGCAGGCTGCAGGCCGGGCCTTTGCTCAGCACTGGACAAAGAAGGCCAAGGGATGGAGGACAGCAGAGGTACCCCCAGCTCTCACTGCAGGGCAGCACCATGGGATGGGAAAGACCTGGTGGTTGCTATGAGGATGACAGCTGGCCAACTTCATACTTATTTGCCTTTGCATCATTCCATTTACCTTCTTTTAATTTCAGTTCCATCTGCTGTTTCATCCACCACTTCTATGTGTTCATCACTTTCCTCTTGGCTTTCTTCATCTTCATTATGGACCTGTAATTCAGATTCAGAAAGGACAAGTGCTGGCTTTTTTCACAGTTCTGTTCTTAAAAATGTCTTCTCCAAGCACAACACATGTGAATGGCTTAGAAGAGAAGACATTCTGTCTGTAACAACTGTCACTGCACAACACTGCCCTTAGTTCTGCACCTAAAGCAACAGATTGGAGGATTCCTACAAAAGCACTCTAAGGCAAAAAGGTTAGCTACTCAACAAATCCTATGTTCTGAAAAGCACTGTTCCACAGTGTGAAGCTCAGCCAAATTGTGTCCCCACATTTACCTGTCCATCACAGCTGTCCACTGGATACATACCCAAGAATAAACATACTAACACAAGTAAGCCATTAAAAAAAAGGGTGGAGGAAACAAAACTTGAAAAATCAATTTCTGAAAGGGTCTTTTCACGTCAAATCACAACATAATCCAGCTTTTATGGATTCATACGAATCATGAAAAGCAAGTATTAGTCCACTACAGCTTGGAGCCTTCAGAGCTGATCTTTAGTGGCAAAGATTATGGCAGTAAGATACTGCTGTGTGCACATGTAAGCACTGTGACCAATTTCATGCAGCTAGATGATGATTAATGTACAGAACATTACAGAGGTGAGACTAGAACAGAAGAAGGTCGCAGCACACTAACCGCAAGATAGGTTCTAGGCACGAGGCCTCTCTCCCCTTTTGAGTTCTCAGCTACCCACCAGCCATCCGCCTTCTTATCATGTATAAGCAGGACTTCACCTTTCTTTGCCGTTGGGATAGAAGGAGAAAAAAGACAACCAAGTATTTCAATATGATGCCAAACACACTATGAACAACACTTCCATTTTTCCCCACAGGTCGCAGACTAGAACTACAGACTCTGGTGCTACAGAAAGAGGCAAGAGAACACTGAGCTCCAGTAAGGGAAATGCAGACTGGGGAAAGCCTTTCTTCCCAAATCCTTCTGCATCCCAAAAGCATAGGATTTAATTATTGCTACTGCTTAATCAAGAATGACCTGCAGTACCAACATGGCAATAAATTTTTTGCAGAGACCTACTTACCGTAAATGTGAGGTCCCCTTCCTGCTGTGCATTAAAGTTTCCCACTGCAATGCATTCTTTAACATCAGGATCATCCAACAATTTATCCTCATCTTCCTCATCTGCTTCTTCACTTTCTTCTTCCTCACTACTTTCTCCATTGTCATCAGAACTCTCATCCTCTTCTTTATCTTTGTCTTCTCTTCGAGGATCTTTCTGATGTCCCTCATTCCTACCCAAAATAAATCAAACTTTTCATTGAGTTTTAATTTTTAATAAATCTTTTTGAAATTGCTGTAAAAGCCTTACAACGTGGGTTTCCCTGTGTTATCCAGGTACAAAAACCTCATTGTAATCCCTGGCCTGACCTGAAATGGCATTTCATCCCTAAGAATACAGACCACAGTACAACCTGCATCATATTACAGCCATTAACCAAAATCCTCAGAAAGCTGCAGCAAGGCTTTCTTGACTTCATTAATAAAACAAGGCCCAGAAAAGCCAGCTCTTCTGCAATTTTTTAATAGCTAATAAGGAGGATAAGCAGACTTTGAGGGTCCTTTCCAGTGCTGCATGTATGATTCTGTTGAAGTACAGATGTTTTGTTTGGATTACTTACACCGTGTCATTTGTAGCCACGTTACCCTGATCCAAGATATGATCAAGTTTCTGCAGCTGCTGGGATAACTTTAGCAATAGCTTTTCTTCTTCTTCTTTCCTCTGGTTATAATTCCCCACCGGTGCAGGCTCATCAGCCTGAGAAAGGAAAATACAACAAATTTAAAGTTTCCCTATAAAGATAGCTTTACAGACACATCTCATGAGTTCTGATATTCCAGGGCAGTGATGACTCCCTACTTAGTGATATTTTTCTTGCCTTTTGCTTCAACAAGATGAAATTCCATGGTATATTTTCAATCTACATTCTCCTCTCCCAGTACAATGGAGTGGGTTGATAAACATCTTTAAATATATTGGGTCAATAAAGATTGTAATGCACATAACAAAGCATTAAAAATATGTTTTTAGATAGTACAAATGAATCTCAGAGATCCCACAGGTTATGCAGTGCTAGGCATTACTTTCGTCCTGAGGAGGTTATTTTATTATTGAAGGAGGTTAGCATTCTCTAAATATTTACCACAATGTATTAAGGAGAAAACCATTAACAAGTCTCTATACCTACTTTTGTCAAACTGTGAAGAGTATTTGTATTCTCATCCACCAGTTTCTGCAGCTGCAAACATCTGCATTGAAAGCAAGACAGGCAGACAGCATTATCTTAAATCTGATTGACAGGACATTGAAATCATGCAAAATCACCGAAACTGTATATTTAGATGCCCATACCTTCTCACAGCTGTATGCACACAAAGCTTTACAAAAAATACCAATATAATCCCAAAGAGTACTTCATAAACCAAGTGTTTATTGTCTCCTTAGAAGCGGCGTTTTAACAAAACTCAAAAGCAGCAGCAACAATAGATTTGGAACAGAGGGATAAAAGAGACCATCTCCTGGCTCTGACAAGTTCTTGGTGACAATTATTCACAAGAATCCCTGAGGAACAAAGGGAATGCGCAGCTTAACTGCTTATTACCTGTGATGTGCAAGTTCCCACTTAAAACAACTTCAGCCTTGAGGAATTCAAACAGCCTATGTGTTTACTAATGCTACATCACCTCACAGGCACCCACCATCCGTACTCAAACCGAGCACTGGGCAGGGTGCTGAAGGTGCCCATTGCTGCTGCCCTAGCCTAGTGCTACTTGGGGGGAAGGTAGGAGTGCCACTGCACCATGCAAGTTCCTCAGCATCGAACCCCTTCTTTCCATAATTCCCAAAAGATCAGGTATCACTGCATTAAATAGAGGCTCTGCTGACTTTCCAGGCTGAACCTCAGCAAAAGACGTGGTTCAGTGTCCTGGCATAGCACAAGTTTAGGCAGGTGATGAGTGGTGTCCCCCTGGGGACTTTGTTTGGACGTGTACTTCAACATCTTTATCAGTGACACTGACAGTGAGATTGAGTGCGCCCTCAGCAAGTTTGCTGATAACATCAAGCTGAGTGGGTAATGGATGGCATGCAGGGGGACCTGGACAGGCTTGAGAGGTGGGCCTGTGCGAACCAAACAAGGCCAAGTACAAGGTGTTGTTACTTGGGACAGGGCAATCCCAAGTATGTGCACAGACTGAGAGAAGAAGTCAATGAGAACAACCCTGTGGAAAAGGACTTGGGAGTCCAGGTAGATGAAAAGCTGGACATGAGCCAGCAGTGCATGCTTGCAGCCCACAAGGTAAAGAGTCCTGGACTGCATCAACAGAGAGGTGGCAGCGGGGAGAGGATTGTCTCCTCTCTGCTCTGCCCTCCTGAGGCCCCAGCTGCAGTACTGCATCCAGGCCTGGGGCCCCCAGCACAAGAAGGATGCGGAGATGTTGGAGTGGGTCCAGAGAAGGGCCACAAGATGATCAGGGGTCTGAAGCACTTCTCTTTTGAAGAAAGGCTGAAGGAGATGAGCTTATTCAGCTTGGAGAAGAGAAGGCTGCAGGGAGACCTCACTGCGGTGTTACTGTGCCTCAAGGGAACTCATAAGCAGGAGCGGAAACAACTTTTTACAGTCTGATAGCATTAGGACACAGAGGAAAGGCTTTAAAGTAAAAGAGGGGAATTTCAGGTTAGGTGTTAAAGCAAATTTTCACTCAGAGGCTGTGAGACTGACACAGGCTGCCCAGAGAACTGAGCATGCCTCATCCCTGGTGGTGCCCACGGTTGGATGGAGCCCTGGGCAGCCAGATCAGGTGGGGGCAGCCAGCTCACGGCAGGGGGTTGGAGCTCAGTGATCGTTAAGGTCCCTTCAAGCCATCTCCAGCACTGAGCCCGTGCACGACCGCTGCTCACGCCGCCGACTCTCCGGGCTGTGGGTGAGGCCGCGACCCGCGCTCCGCAGGCACCGCCTCACCTTTGCCTCAGGGCCTCTCGCCGCCCGACGGCCGCGCCCGCGCTCTCTACCCGCAGCGCCTCCACCTGCAACACACGAGAAGCGCCGTCAGCTGCCAGAAAGGACTCCCCGGCGGCGGAGCGGCTCCCGGTGCGGTACCTGTGCCCGCAGCTCCCGGCTCCGTCGCTGCACTCGCTGCAACGGGCCGCGCGCCCGCCGCCCCGTCATGGTCGCTAGGCAACGGGCGGCGCGGCGCACGGGGATGACGTCACTTCCGGGAGCGCCGCGCGCGCTGGGCACAGATCCCACGCGGTGCAGGAACGCAGAGCGCGGGGCGCAGGAACGCAGTGCGAGTCCAACGTACAAACACCGATTTAATGTTCCCGTTCCGCCGCAGCGCGCCGCTCGGTCACCCCCGCGCGGTCTGTCCCACTCGCGTTCTGTCACGCCGAGATCCGTCGCTCGTTACGCATGTCCCCGTGCCGTGTCCTCACCGATCGGAGCGACGAGGCTGCGGTGCGATCGGTTCCGGCCGGTGGATCGGCGGCGGTCCGGGGCATCGCCGAGCGGCGGAGACGCAGCGCTCCGATGCACGGCGACGACGAGAGCAGGGCGGCTCACGCGGGGAAAGAACGGGAGCGGAGGGAAGGACGGCGGTGCCGGGCTCAGGCCGCCTCCAGCTGCTCCCGGGCGGCGTCCAGGCGGCGCTGCAGGCGGTTCTGTCGCCA
Organism: Meleagris gallopavo; assembly: GCF_905368555.1. Lineage (NCBI taxonomy): Eukaryota > Metazoa > Chordata > Aves > Galliformes > Phasianidae > Meleagris > Meleagris gallopavo. The sequence goes on from NC_139405.1 coordinate 3,089,666, forward strand.
GCGGAGGAAGCGGCGGCGGGCGCGGGCGGCCTGCCAGCCCACCAGCACGCCGGCGGCGAAGGCGGCCAGCAGCGCAAAGCGCACGGTGCGGGGCCTCAGGGCCTCCAGCGCCATCGGGGTCGCGGGGATGCGCGCTGCGGGCGGCTCCTCCTCCCGGCCCTCCTCCGCCTGCTCCTCCCGCTTCCGCCGGCGGGGGCGGGCCCGTTAAATGCCGCGGGGCGGGCGGGAGGGGGCGAAGCGTCTCCCTGGCCATGGCTGAGGCTGCCTCACAGGTAGCGCCTTCGCCTCGGGCTGGGGAGGCGGCAGCAGGGAGTGCAGGGCGGCGTGTGCTCTCTGTGCTCCATCTCCGCCTTTGGGTGGGGGAGTCTCCCCGGGGTGCTTCCCTCGCCCCCCAGCACCCCCTGACCCGTGTCTCTTCCCCAGGAGCTCCTGCTGGCAGCAGCATTTGTCTCTGATGCGCAGTACAACAGAAACATTCCTTTTAAGACTTCCCCCGAGGCTGTCAGGTAAGGGGGTCTGCAGGGCTCTGCTCCTGCGGGCAGCCTGGGGCTGGGGGGGCTGGGGTGAGTTCCTTCTCCCAAAGTGCAGTGAGGCAGTGGCACAGCTGGACAGGGAGTGGTGGGGTCACTGTCCCTGCAGGTGTCCCAGAGCCGTGGGGATGTGGCACTGAGGGATGTGGGCAGTGGGGATGGGTTGGGATTGGGCTTAATGATCTCAGAGATCTTTTCCAACCTCAGTAGTTCTCTGGTGGATGAAGCCTGTGTCTGCAGAGCTGTGCTGAGCTGTATGGTGGTTGTGAGGCCAAGATGGAATGCTGAGAGGCCTTCTTGAGTGGGACTGTAAAGGTCTGAATTGAAGCTGGAATGTGTATATTAAATCCAACTCAATGCGTCTTATAGGAAGACAAATGAAAACTTTTTTCTTTCTTTTCTGGAAGCAAAAACCAAAATGAAGCTGTAGTGCTAGCAGAGATCATGAGTATGGACAGCTCAGTGCTTGGAAGGAAGTGCTGGAAGGTGGCTGCAGGGGCTGTGAGTGGCAGGGTTGTGGTAGCCAGGTGGGAGAACAGCCCTGTGCCAGCTGGCTTGGTAATGATGGCAACAGCCCCATGTGCACCAACACTTCAGCTAATCCTAGGAGCTTGTGCTGTCTCTGCTCAGGTGCTTTTTTGCAAGGGCAGTGGCTGCTAGAAGTAAGAAGTCACCAAAAGCTTGTTAATTAGCAGTTAGGCAAATGAAATTCCCAAAACCAAAGCTATTTTGCCTGCAATATTGATTCTCCTGATTAGCCGCTTTTACAAATCGGTCACACTTTTAATTCTCTTAGCTCAGCTACTGAAGCTTCAAGAGTTTTGTACTTAAGTATGTTAACTCTGAATAGCTGAAATGAGTGGGTTTTACGTGGTGGTGTCTTAGTGCTGTTGTTAAGGACATAGTGTTGTCATTCATTTTATCACCTGCCTTGTACCTTTTGGGTGATGATTGGGCATGTGAGATGATTACCTGGCAACACAGGCATCCTATATATTAGGAGAGAAACCCCGTGCTCTTTCTGTGGATGTGCTCCAAAAGGAGCCACTATTATATGCTCCTGTGGAAGACTGAGAGCCTAGTGTGTTCGAGGTTAATATTAGCAGTCATCAGAGGCTTTGCTAGAGGAGACAGAATGCTTCTTGACTTGTGTGTCTACATAGAAAAGCTTACTCTGACAGAAACTTTTGAACACTTCCCTGTTCTATCTATACTGATGTACCCTTTTTCCTTTACTGTTTGGGCAGTGTGTGCTGTTTTTCTAAGACAGACTTGCTGACCACGTGGGTACATACGCTGAACCCCTTACTCCTTACTCATGATGCCACTGCCTTCTCTCTACAGGCTTTATTATCTCTATAACCACTGGTTTATGCGAACGGCCACCTATATCTTCATCTTTCTCAACCTCTCCCTGGCAGTGTTTGAAGAACCTGCTGTGTATCCACTCCCTTTCCTGGTGAGTTTCCAGGCAGTGCAGAAGTGATAACACAGCTACTATTGTGTTGGCTCAGTGGTGTATTTCATGCTTGAGACAAGTTATAAAGGTGTAAAGAGGTGCTTGCTGCTGATCTTCCTGTTCATACTTCCCACATGCTGGAATGGGGTCAAAAATGGGCATAAAAACTAGATATGGTCCTGTGGACGCCTACAATGACTGATGTGATTAGGCAGTGTCACATTGCTCCCTTCCACACTTTCAGCCTTGATCTTTTTTTTCTGCACCAGTGTTTGTGATTGATGTACTCCTCAAGTTCTAACCAAATACAAAGTTACTGGTTCTAACCTGCACTTGGCAGGGAGTTTCACAAAGGAAGTCTAAAACTATTGCCACATATGAGCCTGTAGAACAGCCAGCAGCAAAACTCACTGGCAAAACTTTTATATGAGCCCTATATATATATTTTTTTTTTCTCACCTGCACCTCAGCCTGAGAATCCTTCTCTGTATGGAGAGGATTAGCACTGCTTTTTTTTAGTCCTGACTGGAGTCTCTTTTCTGTCTTCAGGCTACTTCTTTAGTGGAGGTGTTGTGCCTTCTGGTGTTCTTTGGCCGACTGATGCATTTTGCAAAAATCACCCGTCGTAATGTATTTTGGAAGGATACCAAGAACATCTGCATCATGGTTGCAATCCTGGTGAGTTAGATCTTGGGATCACGAGGGTTGAGCTGGGCTATGTGAAGGCAGCTTTTTGTTCCTCCTGTGTCTTTTCTGGGGTCTGCTGCACAAGAGCCTTAGCCAAACCAATTGACACATCAGCTTGTTCTCACAAACCTGTTGTATGTGTGTCTGGCTTGTCTAGAAGGTAATTGGATTAGCTCATTCATGTTTCTGACTTTGTTTCTGTGCATTTTCATCCTCTTTCTTCTACAGCTATCTCTGACTGATTTGGCCATCTATGGGGCCCTCAGGATATACAACATAAAGAGTGTTCGATGGTCCAGAATAGTGAGGCCCATCTTCCTGGTCAACTTTGCAGAGAGTCGCCAGGTAAGGAATGGATCCAATGGGAATTACTGCTTCTGGACAGCATGCTGCTTTCTGAGAACCAAGGGAATGTAGTAGAATGTAGACTAGCAGAATTCAGACTCGTTGAAGTGAATTTCTCTGAGGTGACCTGGAGCAAGACTTCGAGATAGAGAAAAGGGTGCATTCATAGTGATGCTGCTGGGGCATAGTGCAAGGTACTGCAAAGCATCTTCCTAAGGCTGTGGACTGGGTTGTTGCTGTCCAGAGCCCTGAAGAAGCTTGGGAATGAAACCAGAGCATCTTGCCATACACAGTGCTGTCATGTCATCTTTGTTAAAGACTGACACTGTGTGGAGGAAAGAATAATGTTTCTCATAAGCTCAGCCTACAGGCTGTGATTCCTTCAGCTTGTATGGAAGACCAATGTCTGTTTGCAAGCAGTTAGTTGCTACTCCCAGAAGTAGTAAATGCAAGCAGTATGTACAAGAAAACTGTTTTTCTTTGAGACTGGGGCCAGGTTACTTATTTCTGGAAGTCTCCTAGGCAAACAAGCACAAATGTTGCATAGTTCTCCAAACTGAGCTTGTGGTCCAGATGGATGGTTTGGACTCTGGTCCCTACTGCCACAGGGAGATCTTTGCCCTGCTACCCAAGGCTATTGTGTTCTGACTTGCAAATAAACTTACACTGTGGAGGCCTGCAGGAGGGAGCAGCTGAACTCTCAAGCTCGGAGCACGTTTAGTGCCCTGGAGTGACCGACTTCTGTCTCTGACCAGTTCTTTAGAGCAAGAGCACTGCAGTGATGCCACAGGGCTGTCTGTCCCTTGCCTAACAGCTCACAATGCAACATAAGCTGGGAGGATGAAGAGGAAAGCTCTGGTACTCTTGCACAGGTTTGCCTGAGCAGTGGAGCTTTCCTCTTGTTATCCTGGGCAAACTTGTGTGAGAGTAGGAAGAACTCATGCAGTCAGGATCCTTCCTTCCAGGCAACAGACAAGTCCCTGTGTCTCACTGTGCTTGCCTGTCCCTGTGTAGGTGTTCTGTTCTGATAAGATGGTGATAGGAAAAGTGGATACTGCTTCTAAACACTGCCTTTGTTCCTGACAGATACGAAGAGCCTTCCGCAGCATCCGCAATACACTGCCAGAGATCACCTATGTCTTCTTGCTCTTCATGTTTAGCCTTCTCATGTTCTCCCTCATGGCTCTGAAGCTGTTTGGTGAGAGGTGTGAAAACGTTGTTGTTGTTGTTGTCGTTCCAGAGTATGGGGGGATGAATGGCTGTGATTCCTCCTATACAGAATGGATCTGGCAACTCCAGATGATTTCTACTAAATACGAAGTGCTGATACCTGTAGTTGCTGGAGTGAGATATGGTCTCTGTGCTTAACACCAGGTTGTTGCTTTCTTCCTAGGAACCTCCAGACAGCAGAAGGCTTGCCATATTTTAGAGACTACCTAGAAATTGTGTTTGACCTCTATGTGTTGGTGACGACTGCAAACAGCCCGGACGTCATGTATGTATGCTGAGCTTGCAGTCTTTGTGTTGCAAATGCTGGTGTCCTGCTCCTAGTGTTGGGGAAAGATAACTTTGTTGTGATATAAAGCTGTGATCAGTATCTCTGGCAGGTGACATCACTTCCTATTCCCATTTGGGGAATAGAGGGGGTGAGGTGAGAGGGGAGCAGGGAAGAGTCTTCTAATACTACCTACTCTGCTTGTTCTGCTGCTGCGTTTTTCTCAGCTTCCTATCCCTCTGGCACTAGGTAACCAAGAGGTATCTTGATGCAACAACTAAACCTGAACACTCACACTCAGCTATCTGAGCACTGACTTTTGTGCATCCTGGCAAGGTCTCAGGTTAAACAGTACTGTTGTGCAAAGCAATGTCTTCCAGAGTAGTAATGGGGCTCTCACTTCTCCAGCTTGTAGGATTTTAAAGAATTGTTACCCATCTGTTTTATAGATGGCCTCTGAACCGCAGTCTGAGGTCTGACCCCACAGGTTGGGAGGACTTCTTTAAAAGATGCATTGAAAGTAAAGCTTTCCAAAAGATCCATCAGCTGAGTAAGGCATCAATCTAAGAGACAAATCCCCTAGCTCTTTGATTAGAACACTTTCATAAAAAAGGAAGAGTGTGCTCTAGTGATTGAATGTATCTTATCTCATGATGTTTGCAGGGATGTGTATGCAAACTTTCTTTCATAACTTGCACAACTATGTTAAACTTAGAACAGGCTTGGACTTCTGATCCTCACTTGTTCCGAGTTGTTGTTACCATTTCATCAGGAAAGATGGGATTGAGGGTGGAGTGGGACTCATTTGTGTGCTGGAGATGTACTGAATGGAACTGGACTGTTATGGGGATCCCAGATATTTAAATGGTGAAACACAAATTGTTCTCCTTGGGAACCTAAGCAGAAGTGCAGTGAGGGACCCTGGAGCCAATAACTCACCAGTATGGCTGAGACCTCACCTCAAGACTTGATGTGTCTGAACTTAGTCATGCTGACAGAAGTTTAATCTGTGCTTTCTTTTCTGAGTCATATGAGTGAGGGACCAATTAAACACAGGATTCAAACTTGGTGGAATTAAATTTTTGTAACAACTAATACAGAGTTCTTGGTTTTTCCTTTTTTTTTTTTTTTTTTCCCTTGAGGATGTCTCATCTGGCTATCCAAAACGTTCTGCAATTCATCAGGAAGATGGTTTGGTTTTATTTCCCTGTCTTGCTTAGCAAGTAATATCTCTTTTCTCTAGGATGCCAGCATTTGACTTCAGCTCATGGTATGCCCTGTTCTTCATTGCCTTTGTCATCGTCAACACTTATATCTTCATGTCACTCTTCCTGGCTGTTGTGTATAACAATTACAAAAAACACCTGAAGGTAATAAGCGGAGGGGTGAATTGTGATCACCATCTACCTGCTGTTCTATATAACCTTGCATGGGGGCATCTGACCTTCCCTTGGGAGGCTTCTGCAAGATGTGGAGAAGGTGAACAGCTTCTCCTGAATAAACATATAGCTTCCAGCCTATACTAGTCTGCTTTTCATATAGTGGAGATTACTGCTAATTCTAAGTATATGAAAAAGAAATACTCTATTCTGGTGTGTTTGAAGCAGGTAGGAGGTGCATGTCTGTTATGTCTGTTAGAGGACTAGTTCTTGCAAAGAAAACCACTGCTTCAATGCAGACTGTTTTCAGTTGGCTGTAAGTACACAGCACGCTTTTTTTTGCCACTGCATGGACTCTTGGAGCAAGGGAAATGTGAAGGAAGGTTGAAGTAATCTGAACTCTTGTTTCTTCTGTGCCAGATGAATAGGCACAGCTTGGATAGGTGTGATCAAAAGATGAGAGCTGGAAATTCCTGGGTGCCCCATGAGGGGATTGACTCTCCTACCCAGTAAGCAGTCTGCTAGGCTTTCCCCAAGGCTACAGTCTCCCAAGGTTATGAGCTGCTTTAGCCTGCTTATATTCTTGTACAGAAAAAGATCTCCGCCCCTGATGTCAGCAGTATTCTCTTATAGCTGGCAAATGTGTGTGGACATATCCTCTTTCCTTCTGTGACCGGCAGGCATGCAGATCCTGTGATCTTTGGGAGGTATTGCCTCATCTCCTTCCTGTTAGATACTATCCTTTGTCTTCCCTTCTGTTTGTTTCAATGCATCTCCCAACAGTAAGCAATCCAATGATCCCTCCAGAGGCCTGCGGTTGCCTGTTAAATGGCATTTCTCATCACCCCATGGATTCTGCTCTACATCATGTCTAGTAAGAGAAACAAGTTTGAAGTGATACATCTCTGTGCTAGGGAAGTAAGGTAAACAAAGAAGGGTAAAGCGTGACTGAAGCTGCCTGAATCTTCTCATTCTTTCTAGAATGAGATCCGTACGCTTGCTTACATGAAGCGCCGCAAGATGATAGAGGCCTTCAACCTCCTGAAGGAAGAGGAGGGAACGCAGTTTGTGGTTAGAGAAGCACAGTGGAAGCAGCTTGTCAAGCTGGTGGCTCCTGATATCAGCAATTCCCACAGAGAGTTGCTGCTACGCATCTCAGATGATGAGCAGAAGGGTTTCATAGGTGAGCAGTGGGGCCTGCTGTGTGCATGGACTGGGGAGGAGCCTGGGATCAGGAGCCTGGTTCCAGGGTTCTGCCACTGGAACTCATGTTATGTAATGGATTGAGAGGGACTTACTTCCCTCTCCAGATTACTGAGATCCTGAAAGGATGTTCTTTGTGCCTGTGCTATATGCTGTGGGCAGTTCTTCATGGCCATTTGTCATCAGGCCAAGTTCCCTATGAAGAAAGATTCTTCCTCTTCTCAGCACAGGACAAAGACCACTTCCCTTGTTAGTAGATTCCTCCAAATAACATAGCATATATTCTGTTAGAGCCACTTGCTTTGTATTGTCTGGAGACAGAATACTGGGAGAGATGGGCCAGTCTCATCATGCTAGATCATTAAAGGTTTTTGTTGGTTTTTGGCCTTGCTTTAAGCCAGTCTGTCAGGAATGGGCCAGAGGAACTGCTTGAGCACTGAATTCTACCTGTTTTGTGGTGGATACCTCTTTGGGCTTGTGCTTTGCTGGCTGCAGAGGTATCAAGTCCAGACTGCTACAACTTATATGCACGTAGATTTGCCAGGCGGGGCTGTTTGTTTTTTTTAAATGATAGTGGACTGATGTTTAGTGCTTTCTCCCTGCTGCAGACAAGAAGTCCTTTGTACAGCTGGCAGATCTGCTCAACATCCAGGTGATTACTCTGAAAATACGCAGCCATCCATTGGGGCAGTGGATGCCTCGTGTATACAAATCAGCTGTGAGTCAGTTCCTGCGCAGCGTGGTTAGGCACAGGTAAGCCTGTATTGGTGGAGCAAGCAGCTCCTAACATGTAAAACACTGCAGAACAGTACTGTTGTAAGTAAATACTCTTCTGGGTGTCATGCTGAAAAGTGCAAACTCTATTCAGGCGAACTGGAGGTTCTCATTTTAAAAATGTTCCGTAAATTAATTGCTTTTAGTCTACCTTTGCAAGGTATGGAGAGAGTAGACTTGGATGTTGGTGGTTGTGTGTCTCTTCCAATCCCATTTATTTTTCTATAGGTGCTGAGTGTAAATAGCTTTCCCTGAAAGCAGGGAGTGCTTTATGGCCAGCCTGGAAGGACCAGGCTACAGGCTTTACTGGAAAGTGGCTGGATGTGGCTTTGGGCAACCTGGTCTGGTGGTTGGTGACCCTGCACACAGAAGAGGATTGAAATTAGATAATCATAGTGGTCCTCTTCAACCCAGGCCATTCCTATGATTTTATGAAAGCGATGATCTTAAGTCAGCAGTCTGCTGTAAATCTGCATTGTACTGTTTCATCAGCTTTTATTAAATTGGTACTGTGAGCTGCTAGTGCTCTGCTTCACATCTGAGTCTTCCCAGAAAGTTACCTAGGTTGGAAGGAACTTCCAGAGATAGTCAGGTGTAACCTCTCTGTTCCAAGCAGGGTCAAATAGAGTAGGTTACTCAAGGTTTTGTCCAGTTGAATTTTGAATATATGCAAGGAAAGACTCCACAACCTCTGTACAACCTGTTCCAGTGTTTAAAATTGAGGATGGTCAAAAAGAAGGGGAAAGAAGCTTTCTTGTTTAAAGGAGACTTCCTGTATTTCAATTTGTGCCTATTGCCTCTTGTGCTTTCACTGGATACCACTGAGAAGAGTCTGGCTCCATCTTCTCTACACCCTCCCATCAGGTATTTATACACATTAAGACTCCCCCCAACCTTTCTCCCCTTCAGGCTGAACATCACCAGGTCTCTCAATACTGTGTCAGATTACTCTATTCTTTAATCGTTTTCATGCTCCTTTGCTGTACTAGCTCCAGTAGGTTCCAGTCTTTCATGCTGGGAAGCCCAGATCCTGCCACAGCACTCAAACGAGGCCTTTAGCATTCATGACCTGTTCACAGCTCTTCCACCGAGGTAGCCCAGGATGCTGTTGGACAGCTTTGCCACCAGGGTGCATTGCTGGCTCATGTTCTGCTTGTCGACCAAGACACCCCTCCCTCCATGCACCACCAGCTAGGTGCTCTGCAGAGTTGCTTTTCAGTTCCTGCTGGCCTTCACCAGTAGCAGGACTTCACATTTCTATTTGAACATGATGAGGCTTCTCTCCATTCACTTTCCCAGCTTATTCAGTTCTATCTAATTGTAGCATACCCATCTCCTCTCAGTTTTATTCATGGATTTCTTTCGCTTGTCCAGTTCTTCTGTTTGATAAATGCTGCTAGACTTGATGGAAATCCAGTTGTAATAAAGAGAGAGCTTAACACTGAAAGTACTGACAGGGGTGTACCTTGAAGGCTGTGTAACGTGCTAGACTTAAAAAGTAAAACTCAACTCCGCAGTAACTTCCCAAAATGCAGACTTTGCAAAAGCTGATGGGTAGTTGCCTAAATTATAAAGTCAGAGGGAGGAGGCAAAGAACTCCTGAAGTAACTAATTTTTACCTTCTTGAGAGTGGTGAGCTGAGTATGCTGTCTTTTTTTTTTTTTCTCTCTGCTTGCAGGGGATTTGTTTGGACTTATGATGTGATCATACTAATAAATGCAATCTTCATTGCTCTGGATGAGGAAAGCCCTTATATTTCTTATGCAGAGTGGGTCTTCCTTGCTTTATATATAATTGAGATACTCCTGAAAGTATACACGTACGAACCAAGGGCATTCTTTGGCAAAAATCAGTTCTGGAACTGGTGAGTATGCATTTCGGTGAGATCTTTGTGTTCAGTTTATCAAGAAGTGAAAGTCTGAGGAAATAGGCTTCCAGACAACTAACTCATGCTCCAGGATGCAGTTAAAATGAGTTTATGCATGAGAAGACAGTGTACTCTTTCCTGTCTAACAGACTGCTGTTCTCTGGCCTTCTGCTAGCTCCAGTCAAATGTGACTGCAGTTTATGAAAGTAGTGGCTGGGCAGGGGAAAGTATTTTGCTAAATAAAGCTTTCCCATCTTCCTCTGTTGTAAATAATTCCGAGATGAAGCAGGGCTGTCCGCCCCACAGAAGTAGTGACCCTTCTTCCTCTCATGTATGTCATGTGGGAGCTTAATTGCCATTCTGTGTAGCCCACAAATCTAACAGCACTGCCTTCCCTCATGCTAGGTTTGATACCCTCATCATCTTTGCTGCCTTGACTGCAACGATACTCAATACCACCCTGAAATCGAGTAAGTGCAGCTTGAGCAGCCTGCATGCATCTGGGAGACTCGGTGGTTTTGAGTTGTCTTTTGCCATCATCTTGGTCTTGGGAGGCTTTTTGGCAGGATAATGGAATTCCTATAGGGTTTCTAAGAGCCAAATTTTTTTTTCTCCCTCTCCCTCCCCCACTAATGATTACCTGTTGTTTGTTTTTTTTTTTAACATGTTTAATGAGGACATAGCACGTGCTTACATCTGTAAGAGTTTACATGCTTATTTTTCAGAAGACATATCTTTTTTTTCTTTTCTCAGCCACAAAGTATAACAGTCAACAGATCCTGGACATTGTCTTCATATTAAGAGTCCTCAGGCTAATAAGGATTGTTGACAGCATACAAAGGTGATGAACAGAATGGAGTAGGGATATGTTTGTGGGGCAAGCTGGATCAGGCTGGCAGAAACAGTGCTTTAAGCTGCTCTGTAGGGCTGCTTAAGATTGATCATGGCAATTCAAGAAAACATCCCGAGGCCTTGTCTCAACTTGCCTGGGATGAACCCAGCTGCTGCAACCTCTCTGCAGCAATAAATAAGGATATGTGGGGGAGCTCATGCTGGATGGGATGTGATAAATAAGCATGAGCATTTAAAAAAAAAAAAAAAAAAAAGCCTCCCCACAGTAGGCGTTATCATGAATCATTTGCTGTAGGTTCCGAGTCATCATGAACACACTGATAAACATCGTGCCAACCATGCTGACATTTGGAGGGCTGACTCTGGTAAGAAAACCTTGTATCTTAGCTCAAAGCATTCAGTTTAGCAGGAATGTGTTAAGTCTCACACACATCTGGTTTTCAAGAGAATGAATGCAAATGTTTCAGTGGCTCAACACCCAAACCCAGTGTACATTTGGTTCTTAGTTATGGCACATCTTCACATGTGCAAAGTGGTTGGGTTACTGCTAGTTGCCAGGACATTATGTCCTCCATGGGGCAGCAGAGATGTTCTGAGCAGTCTAGGCTTTGGATACTACAGGGAATCAAATGATGGTTTGGGCAAGAAGCTGAATGAGAACACTTATTTCCTAAAATCACTTTTTAGAAGTAGGTTTTCCTCAGGATTTGAGAATGTTTCATTTCTGTGTATTTGGTCTGCAGTCCTGGGCAGGAATAAGTCAAGTAGTTGCTTAGTTGCTTTTGAGGGGGCTGAATCTCTTAGACTATGCTACCCTTCCACAGGCTGTATCAGTAAAAACTGAAAAGTCTGCTGGAGCTTTTAAACCTGCCACGGGGCTTTCTGCTCGGTGAAGAGGCCTGTAATGGCGTTTCTCTTCCCAGGTTGTGTACTGTATATTTGCTATCATTGGTATGGAGTTATTCCATGGGAAAATCCAGTTCTTCCCAGCAAACTCAAATGCTCCTTATGCCTTGGAATGTGGAAACCCAGCTCTGAAGGATTCTTTGTTTGCCCGTGGAAAATACTGCAAGAACAACTTCAACAACTTTGCGTCTTCCTTCATTGTTCTGATGGAGCTTACTGTAGTCAACCAGTGGCACGATATCCTTTTTTGTAGTGGAATGTACAAATTAGAACTTGGTGACCCATGTTTCCCTTCTCCCCTAAGCCCTATTTTTTCTTTTGTACTGAATGTACCTATGCACTCATTGTCATTCCAAAATGGAGGAATGTTCCCTGCACAGGACTTGTTATTCCCTTACTCCTGAATGCTACTGCTAGGAAGTATTATTTGATCCCTCCCTCAGCATTACTGTAGAGCAAGATCTCTTTTAGCAATTTTAGCCTTAATTCCCTTTATACTCTTTGCCAACGGATTTGCCAACGTGACTGCTCAGCCTGCAAAGCTTTATTTCATCGCCTTCCACATTGTGATGGTTATAATTATTATCAAGTAAGTTTTGGCTTTCTCTATCCTTAGTGGAGTGAAGAGGGGCTCTGATCCTTGCCAGGGCAGTGTTTATGATCCCAAGATTGTGTATGGTGTGCTGCTCTGACATGTGTCCTGCCTCTTTGAAGAGCCTCTTGCAAATGTTCTTAACTCCACTGAGTGGTGTTCTGCCTTATGGCAAGGTCTGCTGGAGATGTGCTCTAAGCCCTCGGTACCTAGAGCTGGGCTATGAGCCTGTCTAATCAGAGTAGTTGATGTCTGAAGCTGGAGGGTTTCCAGTAAGGAAGAGCTGCTATGTGATTCTATTTCTCATTTCTTTCAGCATCTTTGTGTCATTCATCTTGGAAGCTTTCTTTGTGGAGTACTCCCTAGAGAAGAGTGAAGTGGAGACGGCCATTGAGCAGAAAATCCAGGAGCTGGGAATGGGAGTTCAAGAGTAAGCAAGCCCCCTCAAACAGTAGTGCTGGATGTGGTTGGCTTGGCAACTCCAGTGAGAGCAGTGGGACTGCAGGAGATGCTTCCTTCCATCTCTGGGTGTGAACTGAGACTCCTCTTCCTTGTCACAAAGATCTTGCTAATCTGTCATGACCTTAAAGGTCTTGGTCTAGGGATGGTAGTAGAAAGTAACTTGCCTTCCCCTTGGAGGTGGGAACACAGTGAACTGTCTGCCTCACTGAGCTTGTCTAGATTTAGACTGTCATCTGGGGGGCAGGAGATGCTGGAGACTAACAGCATGACTGTGATGCTTGCCTTGTCCAAGAGAATGCATTGCTGGTGTGTACGCATGGGCCCCTGTAGGATAATTTCTGATCTTTCTTGTGCAGGGAGGCACTCCAGGGTGAACAACTCCTTGATAACATGGAGAGTGCTGACAATGACCTTGAGGGGGAAGGTGGAACAAAGGCACAGCCTAAAGGGCTGGTGTTTAAAATTGCCTCCAAACGTAAGTGTTGCCCTACAGGTTCTTTCAGAGGTATGGTGACTGCTGCTGCTATGTGTGTGGGTTTTTTTTTTTGTTGTTGTTGTTGTTGTTCAGAAGGCCACGGCTCTGAACTGTCCCTGTTAGTTGCCCCCTCTCTGAGGAAGTTCCCAAACACTTCTGCTTTCCTTGAGCCATAAAAGCAGCTAAAACTTGGCTAGAGTTGTGCTGAGAACTGTGGACTCTGCTGTTTCTTTTTACTTCTGGAGCAGCTTTTCTTCCTCTCTCTTACAGTGTGTGCTTGTCTTCAGTAGCCAGTCTGTGGAGACACTGCCTTGGTGGCTGAGGTCTATTACCAGGAAGCCTGTCTTCTCTCCTTCCTGAATGCACTCCATACTCCTGGCTTAGATCATGGGGTGACTATCCACTGCTTTCCTCTAGCTTAGTGCCTGTTTTTTCTTCCACTAGATTTCTTGCTGTATCTTAGCAGCTCCACTAACCCATGCTTCTCACTTTCCCAGTTGGTTGGGATCACAAATCTGTTGAAGGAAATGTGGGGGATAGAAGTACCTGAATTCTTAAAGTAAGAATCTATTCTTCATAAGTGCTCAAAGTGTTGAAAAGCAGACTAAAAGATCAGTAAATATCACTTGAGGCATTTTTCTTGCCTCTGTAGTGTGAAAACACTACGAGCAGCCTTTGAGTAAGAGGTCTAGTAAGGCAGGTGCTTATGCTGGAAGAACAGACATGAATGCTTACAGTGACTCTTTTGCCACCTCCAGGGTACAGGACAGTTGATGCCCTGCTTCAGCGTATGTTTGAGGCAGAGATACCTCTTGAAGATGAAGGCCCTTCTTTTGAAGAGATCTTAAACTTGTCCCCTGCCACTGCTGTACCTGGTGATCTTACTTCTGAAAGGGCTGTGTAACTCAGGGTAAAAACACAGTGGTCGACAAGGAGGAGCTAATCCTCAGCTGCACAGGTCTCCAGCACATTTTCTGGCTGCCTGCCTTCAGTCACTGTGGTCAGGTACATCATGGATGAGATTAAACAGTTGCAGGGGCAGCTGATGCAGGAAATGGCACTGTCATGTAAAGGAGCTTTATCTTGTGTAAAGTCTCACGTGAATGTGGAAACTGGAAATGCTATCACAGGAGAGCAGATGGAGGGTTCGCGTATCTGGCTGTGCAAGTCAAGTGCAGTATTCAATATGTTATGAAATACCTATTCCTTATAACTGGAATCTTGTATTACAGCACTTTTATATGCATATATGGAGCAAAGTAAGCTGCATTAAACAGTTCTTGTTAGTACACTAAATTTAGCAGTTAATCATTGACATCCGTTATTGTTTAATGATGGGAGGTGGCTGGGTACGCTGTGTGATGAATTACTAACATACACAGAGCACTTGATGATGACCTGTGTTCATCAGTAACCTGAGAGCTGAAGACAGAGGCTATGATCCTTATACAAGTACGGAAGGGTGACCATTGAGCTCCAACCTCCCACCAGCTCTGGGCTCACCCAACCTCGCCTTGGGCACTTCCAGGGATGGGGCACCCATAGCTCTGGGCAGTGCTGCCAGGGCCTTGTTGAACCTCATTAGGTTTTCCTAGGCCTGCTTGCCTGTTGAGATCCCCTTGGGTAGCATCCCTTTCCCTGTTGTATCAGCCACGCCACTCAGCTCAGCATCATCAGCAAACTTGCTGTGCCCATCTTATGCAGCAAGTTTGCTCTGCCCATCTGTGTCACTGATAAGGATGCTGAAGGGCACTGGTTTCCAAACGGGGGGGCTCTGCGTGTCACTGGGCTCCACCTGGGCATAGAAATAAGGGCTTCAACCTTTCGGAGTTCCATCCAACTCACTCCTCAGCCTTTAGTCCCGACTTCAAATCCATCTCTTTCCACTTAGAGGTAAGGCTGCGGCTGGGGACCGTTAAAGGCTTTGCACTGTGCACATGACATCAATTGCCTTCCCTTGTTCTGCTGCATTGTAGAAGGCCACCAGACTGCTCGGGCGTGATCTGTGGCTTCCAGAGCAAGTAATCTGGAGCATCGCAAAGCCCTGCGTCGCACCACCTGGGCCTGCCTATGCACTATATGGACATTCAGCCCCCCTCGCCGTGCCAACGAGCCCGGCGGCATGCGGGGAAGGCGGAGCACCGAAGTGCTGCCGGGAGGGGGCGGGGCTTGACAGCGGCGGTGAGTGGGATTGGTGGAAAGGGACGGGACTAGGCGGCGGTGAGTGGTATTGGTGCAAGGGGGGCCAATGGGGATGCAGTGCCAGGCCGTACTGCGCATGCGCGCCGAGTTTAAATTGGCGGCGGTTGGGGCGGGAGGTGCAGGGATGGCTGAGGAGAAGATCGCGCGGTGAGCGGGACGGTGGCGGGAAGCGGGGCGGGCTGACTGAGGAGCGGGGGTTTCGTACGGCCTTCGGCCTGAGAACTCCTCGGCCCGGTTAGACCGTTGTTTGTTTTACAGAAGTTACGAGGCGCAGATTCAAAACTACCAGGGGAACGATCCGCTGGAGCCGTGGGACAGGTCGGTGTGCCGGCTGCCGGGCGCCGCTGTGGGGCTCGGCTCGGTTCTGACCCGCCTGTTCGCTTTTCAGGTACGTGCGGTGGGTGCAGGGCTCGCTGCCGCCTCACGAACAACAGAAGCGCCTGCCGCGTCTCCTGGAGCAGCTTGTGAAGGCGTTCCTGACCGACGAGAAGTATCGCCAGGACGGTAGATTTGTGAACTGCTGCATTAAGCTGGTAGGTGTTAGGGTCTTAGGAAAATTCAGCTGTCCTAAAAAGTTAAAGCTGTCCTAAAAAGTTAAAGCTGTCCTAAAAAGTTAAAGCTGTCCTAAAAAGTTAAAGCTGTCCTAAAAAGTTAAAGCTGTCCTAAAAAGTTAAAGCTGTCCTAAAAAGTTAAAGCTGTCCTTCTGCTTGGCGGCTCTGTGGCTGAAAGCAGCTTGCAGCTCCTTTTTTCTGCTTACTAAGCTGTGTGTCTTTGTGCACAAATTCTTGGAGGGGATCCTCTTTCCTGTGGTTCACCTGGCCCCCAATTACTTGCACTGCAAGAAAGGCACTGTGTTTGTATCTTTAGAAAATAATGCTTTCTTGCTATGGTAAGAAGGAAGTTGTTCTTCTGTTTTGCTTGTGATTTCCTTGAATGCTTTTGGAAGAGCTTGTGGGTTATGTGTCTTTTGTCTTGTGCAGGCAGAGTTCATCAATCCTCCTTGCGTGTATTTTGACTACCTGTGTGGTCAGGGAATTGGCACAAACATCTCTGCCTTCTATATTGCTTGGGCTCAGCAACTTGTAAAAGAAGGCCTCGTGCAGTGTGCAGTGTCTGTTGTTCAAAAAGGACTTCGCAACCAGGCACAGCCACAAGAGAACCTGCAACAGCTGTATTGGTAATTCTGACACACTTCTTATTTACTGAAATAGTGTTCAGTTGTGAGTGTTTGTCATTTTTTTTTTCCTTGGATACCCTGTACTATAGGGAGACAGACCAACGGTTATTGCTGGGAAATGTGGGTGTAAACCTAAGAATGATTCTTTGCTATTCACTATTTGCTGGCTGTTTTGGAGGGTATATTGAGAAAGCCTCTAACGCAGTGCCTTCAGTGAAGGAGGCCCAAGAAAAAGGAAAATGCTACAACTAGTTGATTAATCTCCTGTCTGTTCTTTTTTAAATAGATTAAAACTCATAGCATAGCCTGTTCAACATCACAAACCTGCCCTGGATTTACTACACCCACAGAGGTTGTGGCTGCCCCATCCCTGGAGGCATTCAAGGCCAGGCTGGATGTGGCTCTGGGCAGCCTGATCTGGTGGTTGGCGACCCTGCACATTGCAGGGGGTTGAAACTAGATGAGCATTGTGGTCCTTTTCAAGCCAGGCAATTCTGTGATTCTACACATGAACTTTTGTTAGTTGAAAGCTGGAGCAATTACCCATGCTAATGGCATCCAATTTGTCAAATGATTGTGTGCTTATGATGGCATGTCAGTTGGATGTACATCACCCTGTAGCTGCATGTACTTCCAACGGCTGCCTGCTGGATGCACAGTTCTGCTGATAATTGGTTTGGATGTTCCTTGACTCTTCTGGTCAATGGCAATAGCTGGAACTGCAGTGGAATTAGACATCAGTTCCTGAGTGAATTTGAAGTCTGTATTGGAGGCATGTTGACCATCATATGTAGGTTCAGTTCCTTGTACTTGTTACTTTGCAGAGGTAGGTCTGCTGGAGTTTAGCATTTAGCTGTTGGAAATGCTAGAGCTGGTGCTTATCATGAGATGCTTCCTCTACTGATGATAAAGCAACCCTATTTCCAACTCTTCTGTATACTGTGGAGCTTTTTTATTTTTAAGAATGTGAAACTACCAGTACCTGTCAGTGTACAACAATAAGGGTCCTGTAACTACCCTGAGTATTTTAGGGTAACGTTTCTAGGTACAATAATTGTGTAAGGAAATCAAAGGTTCCTGGGGGTGGATGGGAAGGAATGGGGGACAGGTTACTTAATAACAACTGATGTTTCTTGCAATTTAGCTGGCTGCAGAATTACGATCCTTGGAATCCTTCTCTGCAAGGTGAGGCTACAGGTATTTGGCTGTGAGGTGTACTTAAGTTGGATTAATCTTTTACCTGTCAGTGAGTTTTGTCATAGTGAAGGAAGCTGCTGCGTGCTTTGTTTCTCTCAGCTAATCTGCTCTCTAAGTGGATCTTCACTTAATAGAGCTCTGCAGAGGAAACCTGCTGTGTTGATTCTATTCTATAACATTAAGATGTTAAAACATCCAGCAGAGGTTTATTTCATGAAGCAACTGAAGGTTGAGATCTTGCAATTTCAATACTATACTGTTCCAATAATAAAGTTGGGAATATAAGAAATCAAAATAAGAAATAATTTGAGTAGCAGCTGTAAAATTAGATTAATAGTATTTTAATAACAAAACTTAAAATTCAACTTGGTTACAAGCTTGTGCCCCTTATCAGACTTGGGCAGTGATTGAGTGTTCTGTCATCGGTTCCAAAAATGATAGGATCGTTTTCTTTGAGAATGTAATAACATGCATTGTAGAAAACTGAACAGAGGGCTTTCATTGAATTTCACAGCTAGTTTTGTGGCTACAGAGTGTAATAATTTGCCTGTAGAAACTGATTTTCTTCTGTTTTCTTAAGTATGTTCAAAAAGAGGTATTAGTTTTCTAATGTTTAAAGTCATTAATAGATGATAAATCTTTCTACTCGTTAATACAAGCCAATTTAATCTGTCCCAGGTGCTGCTACTGTAAAACCACTTCAAACTTCAAATGCTGAAAATCAAATGGCTCCTCAAACAGGTGTTACAATTCTTAATGATCTGGCATACACGTGCAGAAATCAGGTAACAAACTGGGGAAGTAAATTAGTACAAGGAAGACTGAAATGCTCATATAACGTTTAGATTAGAAAGTGTCATTGGATAAGAAAATCAGAATGTTCTAACAGTATCTTCCAGGTACCACAAACACCTTTGTGGTGGTTTTTTACACTCTAAGCATCACATCTTCATAGAAATATTTTGGCTAATAGAAGTGCTTGTTAATCACTCAGCACGTTTCCAGTAATCACAAACAAAATGTGATCCATATATCTACCAACCACTGTTTTGGAGGAATAGTATTATCAATAGTATTCTGTCAGTAATGCTTCTGGAATATTGATGTGAAATTGAATTGATTGAATTTCTGTGAAATTCAAGTTACATTTTTGTATGCTTTTGAAGAATGAATAAAAAATAATTCCTGAGGAAGAAGAGAAATTTCTCAACTAGTCCTCAGTGGTGGCTTCTTTTAGAGGTCAGCCTGTTGATGTAGGAAATCATTAGGAGATGACTCTCCCACAACCCCTGAGCCTCTCTTGAAATGTCAGCAGAATGCTGTAGCCTGCCAGGTCAGTCTATAGCAAGTTCCACCTGAGTTTCTATTCATACCTAGTAGAAGTTTTTGTTAACTATAGAGTCCAAACTCTGCCACCCTTTAGTTGCCTTCCTTTACCCATTCCCCACAATAAAACCAAAAGAGAAATCATGTTGCTTCTAACACATCTTAAATAAGTACAGAATGCAACACTGTTGATCTTCTGAGGTATGGCAAAGCTTGTTTTGGTTCTTCACAGCTTTTCTGGCACGATAAATGAAATGTGATCTTGGGGGATATTGCCTGCTGTTATTGACCCATGGTGTCATGGAGTGATGGAATAGAGCTTAAAGTTATTTGACTTGCTGCCTGCCCCCTAGCCCTGAAATTGGATAGCTTGTCAAAGAAAGAAGTTGGAGAAGGCTGTCCAATCTGTTCTTAACAAACCCAACTGGTCCCTAACTTAGGATCTTAGTATTTTGAAATCAAAACTTCTGCTCAAGTAGTCCTAGAATCCTTCAATTTATTATTGACTGCAATTTCCAGATCTACATCTGTCTGTCTGGATTCTCTGGGATCTTGTTCATCTTCCAAAAGGTCTGAGGTTACAGCTAACTGTTATACAGCTAATTCTTCAGGAATAGATTTCTCAAGTTCTTACAACTTGTATAACTTTTTCTGGTCTGCTGTTGCTACACTCGTGGCCTGAGTTGCCACTTCTTCAATCAGAATTAAATCTTAGGAACTTCCTGGTTGCTAGTCTTGTCAAAATGGATGGCTAACTATAATATTGGATTTCTTTCTTCCCCACTCTGCATCTTTAGGGTCCTGATTCTGCTGATACTCAGTCCTGCTCTTCTGATGGAAGACAACAAGTGTAAGTTTGAAAAAGAATATAATATGCCAGTTCTCTATAGGGAAAAATTAAGATGCTCTCAGAACAAAACCAATGGACTGACATAGAACTCTATTTTTCCTCACAGGACGTGTGTTACATACATCTCTAAATCTGAAGTTCTTCCTACATCGTTGTCTTCTGCTGTGGAATGCAAACAGGTTGCAATGTATGATAAAAACCTGCTCATTTGTGAGGGCTCTGAACTTTCATTTGAGGAGCTGAGAGCCAACCGATACTTCAAGAAATACGAGCGTTTCAAAAGGCAAAAAGAACAGGGTATTCTTCCATTTTCATCTAGCTATTTCAGAAGCCCTCTTACAGTGTTGGAAATCTAGTACCTGTCTGTACTCATGTATTTTCAAACTCTCTGCTAAAGCCTGACAAATTTATGAAAGCCCAAGTTAGTGTCCCTGTTCAAAAACAGAGTGGAACAAGCTTGCAAGTATCAGTTAATATGCGAGTGACTGAAGTGTGGTGGTATTTGGTTACCTACAAATTCTTCAATTCCCAAACTGGCCTGATGTTGTTATTTAGGATTTAAACTCATCCCTGGGTTTCGTCTTCTGCAGCTTGAATCTTTGTAAACAAAACAAAAAAGTTTTTTAAAAAAAATAATAATAATAAAAATTAACTGTTTTATGGCATATCAATATTTCTTTCTTAGAAGAGGAAGAGAAGGAGTTCGTGAGGAAAAAAGAAGCAGCTGTCCTCGAACTGCAAGCCCTGCAGCAGAAGCTGGAACAGCTCACTCAGCTCACCAAAAGCTTGGAGGAAACTAGGCTGGAACCAGCACCTACAACATTCGTTGCACCAAATAAGACAGTGGTGAGTGTGTGTTATGTTCAATAGGAGCAGTCCTCATAAAACTCTCTCTTAAAACTTAACTGTGCTTTACCTGGTAACCTGAGTGGTTTGATAACCAAATCTGGAAGTCAAGGCTGCAATATCTGACTAGCACAGATACCTGGCATAATTTGAAATACATAATGAAGAGAATTTTAATTGTTAAACCTCAAAGATTGATATCGCCTCTGAGAGTCCTCTTAAATGTGAGAAGCAGTTATAAGTTATGCAAACTGGCAATGGTTACACACATGTGGGGCCTTTGGGGGGTTAAAAGACTGTTTCTTGTTTCTAAAGGTACATCCACATGTGGCACTCAATGCAACTCTGCAGCAGAACTGGATGGCACCTTGCCAGAGCTCAAGTCTGGTACCAGATCAACCTCAGTCAAGTACTTTGTTATCAAAATCTCTTACACTGGAGTCAGCAAAACCATCTGGCCACTGGATGACATCAACCTCCCTGATAAAAACGCCATACAAGAAGGACGCAATCACAACTCAACAGGAGCTTAGAGAAGTCCACAATGGTTTGTCACACCCTCCATTCAATAAGGTTTCAGCTCAGGAACGGGCACAACCTGACTCAGCTGCTCAGTGGAGCACCAGAGAAGGGTATGTATAAAAAAGCTAATTCATGCCCTGCAGATTATTTAGTCTTTTGTGTCTTTACTTGAAACTGAGAATTAACTTGGGAGGAAAAAAAAAAAGGCAACCTTTTTCTTCCTCTTCTAAAAAATCTTAAGAACTTGTGGAAACCAATATTTAGAAGACATAGGTCAAACTTTTATAAGTTTCAGGTCCTCGTTTCAGTTTTTAATTCCTTTGACCCTGTGTTTTAGTTGTAATAACGAAGAGTAAATTCAGTGCATAATGAAAGTGATTATTCAGCATTTGTGTCCCTGGCATGCCTGAAATAAACTACGGAATGTGCTTAGTTCATGCAAATCCCAGATGTTACAACTTGGCTTCTAAGGTCTCTGGAGAAGAAAAAAGTGCTTGTATTTATTTTTCGTGTTTTGGTTTATATGGCAGCTAATAAAAAAAAAAATAGTTCAGAGGCAGGGGGGGAAACCTAGGTGTGCAAAATGAGCACAGCTGAGGAAACTTGACCAATAGGAAGAAATGCAATGGTTGTCATTCATTTATGGCAGAGGCTTACCTGGAGGCAAACTGTATTCAAGAAGAACATTTGCTGGCTGCATTTTATCTTTCTCAAAGGACTGCTGCATTTCTGGCTTTTACTATTGGCAACTGAGAATCTTGGACAGAGTGGGGGCAGGTCAATCTCTAAAGTTTTCTTTTGACTTCATTTTTATGTCCTGTGTGGGGAGGGCTGTAGGGTTACCAATGTCTCTGTGATGTTTCCTTTGTTTTAAATCTGGGAAAGGCCTTCTTACTGGTTAGTAACCTTACTAATTACCGTTACTATTAAGTCCTGGAATTTAAAGAAAGGCATTTATTTCAAGCTAATGTTTTTAAATCTTTTTTTCTGAAGGCACTCTAAAAGGACATCATCCACTGGACTAACTACTTGTGTGGACGTGGAAGGTAATAAACTAAATTTTGATAGAGACCAACATGGCTGGCACGTCTTTACTGGCTAGGGATGAACAGCATGCAGCATTTCAGTTTTGGTGGACCTAGGCCATCTTGTTTGAAAGCTCCTAATATTCAGTATAAATGCATGTGAGACTTTACTGGGGAGCTCTACCTCATGCCAGAAGTCCTACATCAAATATGGAAAGACACTATTCCAATCTTAGTATTTCCATTCCATTTAAAGTAAGACAAATTCTCTAACTTTAAAGAGTACTTAACTGTTGAAATTCCTTCCCAAATGAATTATGAAAACTCTGATTTTATATATATGCAAAATGAGATTCCCCATGTCTTGTCTATAGCAAGAATTCTGTAGGATGATCTTAACTATTTTTTTTGTCCAGAAGTCTATTGAATGCATCATACCTGAGATTATATAGATAGGATGTAGGAGCAGAAAATGAATCATGACTTCCTGAGCTTCCCTTGGGATCATTGTACTACTTGTTGTTCTGAATTAAGATGACCAAGATATTTCATAGGAGTTTCTATAGGAGTTTGAGTAGTTAGTTGAGTTTTGCTTATGTTTTTGCCTTCTCGTTAGGCACCAGTACTGGTCACAGTCACCACCAATAGATATTGGTTTTAGTGTACTGTGGTATTTCAGAGAAATACTGTGGTATTTCAGAGAAGATGCTAATTTGTTTTGAGATGTCATCTTTTAAGTGGCAAAATGATGATTTGCTCTTGAGAGGGGATTTTTCTCAGGTTAAAGCAGGGAAGTTAATGGGAGCATGTTTTTAATTCCGCTACTCACCTGCAGAGGTGATATGGCAGAGAAATGAGATCAAAATACTGAAATACAGCTGTAACCTGGTTGTAATGATGACTCATACAAGCAGAAACAGACTGTGAGACCTGCTAATCCCTTCCAGTTTTCAACTGCCACTGCTTACAGGCTGTTTATACTTCATTAGTCTTGTGCAAACTAACCTTGTCTGACTGGGAACTCCAGGCTTCCCATGTAATGCTTTCTTCCTCAGCTTTCTGCCAGAACTATCGAGGACCTGGGGACAGGCCTTAGAGTAAGAATGAGGACAAAGCATGTTTTCCATGTCATCTTTCACTAGGTCACCTATCCCACTGAGTAGTGAACCTGCTTTCCTCAGTTTCCCTACTTTTTTACAAGAAGCCCTTGTTGCCACATCTCTCACTGGGTCCAATCCTAGCTAAGCTTCTTTCTTCGCACTTCAGGGCAATTTCACATTCTCTCTTCTGTGTATCCAGTTCCTATTCCCACTTTTGTGCAATTTTTTGGTTTGAGTTCTGTTGGGAGATCTTTTGTCCTTGCTGGCTTCCTGTCTGCTTGACTCACTGAGTCAGAATGGATATTTCCTGCGAGTTGGTAACAATGTCTTCAAAGACCAGATGTTTGTCCAAGGTCCATTCTGCCCTTCAGGGTAGTCTCCTCTGGGATCCCAACAAGCAGATCACTAGATAAGCCAAAGTCTGCTCTATAAAACCTCTGAGTTGTCATTCTGTTACTCCTCTTGTTTATTTCTCTTACTGGCTACTGAAATGTTAACAATCAATCCCAGGCTACTTTAGAAATAGTTTCGCTGTTTCCTTTTCCAGTATCTAGAGCTGGAAATGCTTCCTTTGCTTCTGGAAATGCTTCTCAGGCTACACCAAACACCTCACTGGGAGGAGCAATGCAAGCAACACCATTCAAAGTGCAACCTTCACCAACAGTTCATACAAAAGAAGCATTGGGTAAGCATTTGGAATAACGTGTTAGCTTCACTGGAATGAGTGGGATCTTGCTGGGTAATTTTACTGGAGCAGAAGATAAAATGAGGTTTTCTACAAATGGGCATTTATACAGCTCTTCCAAAGAGGGGAAAAAAAAAAGTAAAATTAATAGCACTGGTACCATACCCTTCTTTTGTAACTGAGTGGATGACCCAACACTTTGATTGTGTTCTTCCAGGATAGGAGGAGTAAAACTTATCTCAAGTAATAAATGCTTTGCTAACACATTGTTAGCCCCAGGCTAAGCTGCTTCATGTTACTTGAGCTGCTCTTGTCAGCACTGTCAGTGACTCTGAGACCTGTCACAGGCTAATGTGGAAGAATGATCCAAAGTTAGTAACTTGGGTTGAAATTGAGCTCCCCCCAAAGCTGATACAAGGGTACCTCATGCAAGAGGTCTTTTGATTTATTAAACAGGCATCATCTTCTCTAAACACTGATTTTTCAAAATGCTGAAATGGAAATTGCAATTTTGTTTCTGATGTCAGATGTGGAATGGTAATATCCTGATGCTATTCTATCCTTCTCATGCACTCCTGTCACGTTCTTCAGTTTTGATAGTAAGCCTCTTGACTACTACCATATAGCAAACAACTGCAGCTGCAGGTAAACTTATAAAGAGTTTAAAAAAAAATATAGACCTTGAGTTGTTCATTAGATATCCCAATCTCGAGTAAGATAAGGAAGTTACTCCTTCAGAATATAAATAAGTTGCTCCTTCTGGTGGTTGGCGACCCTGCAGATAGCAGGGGGGTTGAAACTAGATGATCATTGTGGTCCTTTTCAACCCAGGCCATTAAGACAAAAAATAATACAAGAACTGTAAATGTCATCTTTGAGAGATCTAAGAATAGACAAGTCATTGTACCAACAGTTAGGCATTGGCAAGTCTGATCTTTCTGGTTTTGTTCAGTTATGCAGAGTGTTCAAATGAAATAACAACGAATAATTGATCACTGGCATTTGATAAATGCTAAGAATTGTAATAACTGGCATTTGATTTGACTCCTACGCAGTGGAAAAACCTCGGACAATATATTTTCTGCTGGGTGATGTTGGTTTTGTTTTTTTTTTTTTAGGCTTTCTAATGGATGTATTTCAAACACCTGTCTTCCCTGAATCACCTCCTCTAGAAGAAAGTGAGGAGCAATTTGAAGCCTTTTTCTGCAAAAGTGGTATGTGCTTTTATTTTCGTGCCACGAGATTTCACTCCTTTACTTCCTGCTCACCAGTCCTCACAATTGCAAGGTAAAAAGTTTCTTAAGTAGGTGCAGAGTGAAGGAGCAGCTTCTTAACTTGATAATGAATTTACTGACAAGGTTCTAGATGCTAGTGCACAGTCTGAGGAAGGCAGGAGTACTTTACTACTAGCAGCCTAGTAATGTCCTAATTAAATGCTGGTTCTCTGTAGACATTTTAGTGGTACTTAAAGTCTTGATTTTGAAAAAGGCACAGCTGCTACTTTAAGAGTTAAGATTTTTGTTCTGAAACATTTTGCAGGCTGGGTGTTAGTCTCAGAATCTTCAGTTTATCTGTAACAGCTGAGATTGTAAACCAGCGCCGGGCTTTCAGACAACAGTGAGTTCAGAGAGATTTTGTAACCGGCCAGATGCAGCCAAGAAAGCTTATGTATTCCTGGATACTTTGTTTCTGAGATGGAAAAGTCACGTGCATTTCCAAAAGTTTGTAGGAAAGAGCAGCTGAGTGGCAGTTCTGAAGGCACTCTTGGGGTAGCTGAATGTAGCCATGACCTCATCTCATGCTCTGTGTCAAGCACTTACATATTTGCCTTGCCCATCTGCTCTGTTTTCTTCAAGTTTGTCTGAGCTTTCCAAGAAAGTGTATCAAAGTCCTTGTGTGCCCAAAGTAATTTATCAAGCTTTGACCTTCCTCAAAACAGGAATCATAGCTAGTGATAGGTGCATTGCCCTGGCATATCTATGCCTGACATAAAAGTGCAATAGCCCGAAAGAAAAGCTACAAATCCAACCCCATCACCTTCTTAATTAGGGGAGGAAATGTGAATTTTTATGAACATTAGTGATCTTTTCTTTTTAAGAGCTTGATGGAACCTTGAAAACTAACGTCGTCGCCCCTGTTGTGCCCATGTTTTCTATCTTTGAAGATGAAGAGGAAAAGGAGAACAATGGGTAAGGAGGAAAAAAAACTGAGTTAGGCTTATTAAGAAGACATGGAATAGAATCAATTCTATACGTACAATTCTTCTATAACTGTATTTGCAATATCAGGATTGACTTGAGTAAAATCAGTGTGAGCTGTGGCAAAGTGGCATGAGAAAGCTGCAGTTGCTTCTCTGTAGAATTACACAACTTTCCTGTTTTGGACAGCATACTTAAGATCCTTAATTTTCAGGGTAAGTGTGGATAGCTAGTTTCTTTGAACTACTGCAACTTCTCTAGGTTATGCACAAATGGATTTCTCTTTACAAGTCTGTCTTACCATTAGACTCCTTTGAGAAGTTTTTAGGGAAAAGTTATTCTAAACTACCTGTTTTGTCAGGATTCCACCACCAAAAAGCAAGACAGAAGAGCCCAGAAATATTGGAGAGCGTCCCTTGACTGACTGCACAGAAGTGAGTGTTTCATCTTATTGCAGGAGTTAGCCTTGACAGCCATGGCTAGGCAGTTAGAGGGCAAATACCTTTGTTCCATCCCCGTCCTGCTGCGCTGAACTCGTTTAAGTCTCGATACCCCTTTCTGTTTTCTGCCAATGAGATGAGCTTTTTCAGTTAGTTTTCACTTTATAACAAAAACAAAAACAAACCTAGGAGCTTCAGAGAGAGATTTCTGTTTCCAGAACAAATCTGATTGTGGCTGCTGTGTAGATTTGGCGTCTGTGTTAGGAAAGGAATGACAGGGAGCCATTGGTGCTTGAAGCTGCGCTAACCACCCAGCACTCTTCATAGCTGAGGAGAAGAGTTGAACTTTAGGCTGCTTAAACCTTGGTGTTCTTCAGACTACTATGGCAATTTCTTGGCGTCCAGCATTTTGCTGTGAAGTTGATTGTTGCCCACATGCAGATCTGATACAAAACTAAACTATATAAGCCTGTGATTTAGGTTATATTGCCACTCCTTTACTTTTTGCATGTTGACACATGCCTACTCTGTGTTATTGAGGCTGACTGTAGCATGTTACAGTGCAGATCTGACAAGTTAGTTTTGATGGCTTAGCTTAAGTCTGTGTATTTATTTTCCTGTCTAGGAAGAGACAAGGACACCAGAGTTCTTGCAGGATGATTGTATAGTGTGGAATGCGTCATGTACCAATAAAACATTAGCTTCCTGTCCAAACAACACAAGAGACTTTACAGAAGCTGCCCGACTTGTATCAACACCGTTTAATTACCTGTCAGTGCGTTCACGGCCAGCTTTGGAGGACAAAGGTAAAATAGTGAATGCTTCAGGCTTAGAGCATCAAATTCAGTGCTTCTCACCTCCGTATCTGTGCCCTAGTTACCTTGCAGGCCTTGCCAAGTAAAGCACAGGTATCGCTCCCACTGCTACAACTTCTCAATGCAAATCCTTTGCAAAACAACAGCTAAGAGTATGGGCAGGCCCAGCACTTATGCTTTCCAAATTTTTTTTTAATTGGGAGCAAAAAAGATAAGATGGCAAGGGACCAGAGAGCTTTGACTGGTCTAATCTGAACCTCTGGAGAGGATTTTCCAGTCTGTGAAAACCCAAACAGTTGACTGAAATCCCAGCATCACCTTCTTTGGTGAGGTCCCTTATTTTTGTCTACCCCTCGTTCAGCTCTGGAATACTCTTCTCTAAGCAAATCAAGCTATCGTGTTTCCCTTGTCTATTCTAAAATAGGCTTGTTCAATTCTAGCTCTCATGATACCTCAGCAGCTTTCACAGTTGCAGTGTGACTTTCCCTTCTTGTGTTGAAAATAATGGTTTAAATGTGCTTGCCTTTTGGGCAAAATAAGCATGTGTTATTGTTGCTACTCCCTTTGTTCAGCTTCCAAGAATGACTTGCAGCAAATGGATTTGGAATTTTCTGAAGAACTGCATAAGAAGGCAAAAACTAAGAAGCTAAGGTATGGCATTGACTGGGTGAGATTTTCAGGTTGCAATGCAAATTTATGCCAGAGTAGGCAAGTCTGCTGTGTTGCAATTGGGTCAAGTCCTCCAAGTAATCCAAAGCTAACATACTGGTATCAGCTTGACTCTGTTTAGCATACATATTAGCACTTTGTGGAGCTGTGTGAACCTATGGTGATAATATCTGTAAAAATGCTTGTGTAACTTCAGTTTTCTGGCACACGACATGGGTAACAAGTGCTTTAGCTATTGTACAACTACTGTAAATGTGTTACAGTCCCTGGGGGGCCACAATAAGAGCTAGTTGATAGTGCTACTGCAGTGTTTGGGAAACAGTTTGCAGAGAGTGTGGGTGAAAGTGACACATTTGGCAAATACCTGGCTTTCATCAACTGCAGCAACTTAATTATTGCACTGGTGGTTGTCTGGACCTCCCATGGTGTCTTTTTAAATGTTTCCATGGGGGGCCCAACAGTACCTTTTTTTTTGTAATGCACGTTTCACACTCAGGTGCAAGCACCATTTTCAATGATATGGTGAAGTCCTGATCAAGTAGAGAACTTACTTACATGCATTTGGAGGCAAACTTCAGCTTGCCAATTCTGCCTGCATGCTCCCTGTTGTGGGCTGCATTTTTCAGTGTTATTAATGCAGAGGTTGGAGCAGCTGAGCAGAACTGTTGGTGTGTGAAGTATCTTTGATCCAGAGCGTGAGATCTACAGAAGGTTTTGTCAGAAATGATGTGCAGGCATTATTAAGGAGTCAATGATTGCAATGCAAAAAGAGTCGTGAGCAAATAAGGAATGCTGACAAGCCTGCTGGGCTCTGTTGGCTTTGAACGGATTTATTTGCTGCTTGAAGATGTAGATAGCTTGTAGAGGTGGTTCTTCTTTATATGGCTAGCCATGCCCAGACTGCTTATGGTTATGGCAATGGCAGCAAGCACAGCTGTTTGTACTTCTGGCTTAGTGAAGAGGTAAAAATGGCATGGAAGTACTGCCAATTAAAAGTTGTTTGTTTTTTCTTAAATATATAGCCCTGCTCTTAAACACATTGCAAAACAAGGAGAGTGTCAAGGAAATGCCATCACTGCAGCTGCTTCTCACAAATTACACGAGCAGATTACCACTAGTAGAGCTGAATATTCTTCATCTCTTGGGGTGGACAAGACTTCCCATGAAAAACTGTCCAGAACTGAGCAGGACAGCAGGACAGCCAGGACTGGTGGAGCTTCAGGTACGGAGCCTTGGCTGTGATTTTCTTCTGTGAAATCTGAGACTGGAGCAGCATCATGTTGTTGGAGCAGTGCTTTGTTCCACTGTGAAGGTGGTCACTGCAGTAAGCACAATGTCTTGTGGCTCCTGCAAAGAGATTGCTGCTTATGCACAAGCAATGGAAGGACAAGTGTGGATTAATTATACTCGTTCAGTTTTAAGCTTGTGGTACCTCTTTGAAATGACACTTTCCTTATGGCTTAAATGTTTTTCTTTTTTTCCTGAAGTCCTTGTTGAGAACCCTTGGGATAAGGAATTGATTTGCAAATTCTTATCAGAGCTCCCTAAGCCACTCAGTACATATACCAACTATTTTGAATGGAAATCTGTTCTTCCACCTATCCAAGCGAGGGCTGAACTCCATCTTGGTAAGAGCTACTTCAAACATTTCATTCTGAAGCACTTATTACAGACTTTTCTGAAAACTTCTGAACTATTTATTTTTCTAATCCAGCTTGCTTATGCATATATCCAAATAGTTTCCAGATTATCTGGACTTCATATTTGAAATTAAGACAACTTTGTTTTGTCTTTTGTAGTTAGAATGCAACCATTTTTGACTGGTGTTCTGAGTAAGGAGCAAAAACCTTTGTTAGTTTTCCTCTCCTGCTAATCTATGATGCAACTCTTGCACTTTGTATGGGACAGCAGCAGTCCTCTGTCAACAAAGTCTGTGTGACAGTAATTGCAACATACTTACATGTAAACATTAGTGTTTACTTTTTAAGAAATGCACTTTGGAGTCGAGTAAAAATAGAAACACTGATTTTTTTTATTTTTTTTTTTTTAGTACTTCACAGCACTCCTTCTCAAGGGTGATTACGGGTTCTCTTTTATGAAAAGTTTGGTTAGCAAGAAGAGCAAGTAGAGAAAGCCTAGCACTAGCATTAAAGCACTAACTTATGTATGACTGGTGTGTTTTCTTTTGGCTGAGTAATTGCATCTTTTTGCTGAAGTTTGCAAGTGGGACTTGCTAATCTCTTCTGTCTTGTAAAGGTTCCCTCTCAGTCTGTGTGGACAGCTTGGTTGGAGAAGGAGCTTTTGCTCAAGTCTACCAGGCTTCTGTTCTGAATGCCAGTGACCCTAGAAACAATCAGAAAGTAATATTCAAGGTAAGTAGTATTGGAAAATTCTGTAGTCTTCCAGTAATCTAATACCTCCCTGGATTAATTCTGCTCAGGTCAAGCTTTATTCAGTTTGAGTGCTGCAATGCCTGATGCAGTCTGTGTGGAAAGTTATTTTTATCAATTTGTCTTTACTTCCTCTTGATCTTCTCTCTATCAAGTAGTCACAAGTAACCTGGCTATAATTTTTAGGATATCTTTCTCAGCTGAACATAGCTGGCTACTTGTGTGTCTTATACACATTTTCATTTGCTGTGGACTAAATTGATGCAACAGCTGATACTATAAGGTCACTCTGAAAGGGCCTGCACCTTCCCAAGTATGTACCTGCTAGCTTTCCACAAGTGTTCTGCACTCAGCCAGCACTCATTTTGTGCAGCCTGCCTTTCTGGTGGCAGCTGGCTGTTGCATACTCTGCTAGTTGATGCCTCTAGGGTGCAGTTTTATTAACAAACAAGCTTGTCTAGATGGCAATCATAGATTGAGCAGCTCCCTCCCTGCTCTCCCCTTCTGCAGGCTGCTTCACTGCAGGAATGAGCAACAGGTGATAGGATGGACTTTCATCAGAATTACTGCCAAAAAGAAAGTCTGCACAACTGTGAGGTCAGCTTAGCACAAGAGGGTCCTACTAGATCATGCAACCCTGTGTCTGCTGTTGGCTAAAAGCCCACGTGTACACTTACTGCAGCCTGGCTGAAATGTGACCGTGCAATTGAGTCAACACCTCACCCCCATCAAATCTTTTTTTCCATAGCTTTGAAGTCTTTTTGTAAATCCACAATATTTCAGTCTTCCTGCAAATAAATATTTTTGCATAACACTTAACTAAGAGCTTTCTAATAGGTAAAGGTAATGTCTAAGAAATTTTCTTCCTCCCCCTACACCAAATACCTGATGCTCAGAATCAGGTTTTCCTGTTTTGAACTCACTGTAAACCTTCCCTTAAACAAAGTGTATGTTGCCAACAGGAGACTGAAACATCAATGTTAAAGACTGACATTTTAAATAACATTAAAAAGCATATAAGCCACAATGGAACAATGATTCAATATGATGGATTTCACTATCCTGAGGTTGAATACTGTAGATATAAGCATTTTGTTTCATCAAAAGTGCTTATTAGTCTGATGTTCAAGAAAAAAAGGTTTGTTGTTAGCAGATATACCTAGTAATGAACCTTTCTTGTTACAGGTCCAGAAACCTGCCAATCCTTGGGAATTCTACATAGCAACCCAACTGGTAGAAAGGCTCGATCCAAGTATACATCATCTTTATATCCACCTTTATTCTGCTCATTTCTTTCAAAATGGAAGTATTTTGATTGGTGAGCTCTATAACTATGGAACTTTGCTGGTAAGTGCACTCAACTTGTGCTCTGAGTATCTGTGTTCCTTTTTGAGTGCTGCTATGTTGTGATATACAGAAGTCTCTTCACTTTATGGAACTTCACTGTGAGCTTAGTCTGTGCTTATTATGAACATGAAATCCATATAGAGATGTTTCTGTGTAGCTGATGGTTCTTTCCTACCTTTTTTTTTTTAATGCAGAATGCCATAAACATTTACAAAAAGCTTCCTGAAAAGGTGATGCCTCAAGCATTTGTAGTCTACTTTGCTGTAAAAATTCTTCATATGGTAGAAGAACTCCATAGCTGCAAAATCATTCATGGTGACATTAAACCCGATAATTTCATGCTTGGAGAAAGGCAAGTATTTCCCTTTCCTAGGTGAGGTGCCACCATATCGTGGTATTATAGTCTCTGATTGCTGCTGCTTGTCTTGGTTAAAGGTTTCTGGACAACGATACGTGTGACATAGATGATCTCTCTCATGGCCTGACACTCATTGATTTGGGACAGAGTATAGACATGAAACTCTTTCCTGAAGGAACTGCATTTACTGCAAAGTGTGAAACATCTGGGTTCCAGTGTATCGAAATGCTGACCCAGAAACCATGGAACTACCAGGTATGAGGCTGTATAGACAGCCATAATATTCAGGGCTTAAGGCATGCACCTAGTATAAATAGAGTATAGAAATAGTAAACTTCTGCACCAGTGCTGTAGGTTCAGCTCACTGCTCTAAGGGCATCATCCAGAACCCTCTTCTTATGGAGACTGCTCTTTTAGCTCCGAGGGGTGGGGGAATATTTTGCTTTGGGTTCTTTCTATTTTGTTGCTTGTTTTGTTTGGTTCTTGGTGGTCTGGGTATGCCTTTTTTAACGTGGAACTTGTCTGTACTTTGCTTAGACAGACTACTTTGGCATTGCAGCAACAGTCTACTGCATGCTGTTTGGTACTTACATGCAAGTGAAGAATGAAAGTGGTGTCTGGAAGCCTGAAGGATCCTTCAGAAGGTTGGTGTCAAAGATCTTTTTGAAAGCTTTCTTTTCTACAAAGATGTACTGTTAACCTTAGACCTGCATTCTGTCCAGTGTTGCTCGCACTTACATGTCAGTGCTTTAAAAGCCAGGGTTTAATTGCATGGGAACTGCTTCACAGGGTAAAAGCAGGAAATAATATTTTGGCAGTTTAAACTTGGACATTTTTTTTATACCTTTATTGTTTTTTGGTTCTTTGCAGGCTTGTCAATGCTGAGGTGTGGAAAGAGTTCTTTGACATCATGCTAAACATACCAAATTGCCAGAGCCTGCCTTCTTTATCCGCTTTGCGCAACAGACTGAAGGACTTATTTTGCAAGTCATATGCAAAGGAAATAAAGCTCCTTAGGAGAAGACTTGTTGTGTTGCTCATAGAGCACAAACGGTCACGAAAGTAGGTGTTTAGCTATTTAGCACTGCTAAATGACTGAGGATGGGAATGTCATGCACGTGGAGTATTTTTGTAACATCTTTTAAACCTAAATGTTGTTGGCCTAGCTTCAGGAATGGTAACATTCATGTTTGCATGAAATAGTGCAGAAATATGACCTTTTGAAAACTAGACCAAGTGTTAATGCAACTTGCCCTGTTCTAGTGTGGGAGGCACAGGCATGTTGGAGACTGTCTGGGGCATAATATGTTGTGTATTTTGGGGGGGAGAAAAAGCTAGTGAAGAGGGCTGTACGGGTGAAGTAATTGCTTTCAACTTTCAATGTATATAGGCTAGGAATATACAGGTAATAAATGCTGTCCAGCCTGGTGAAAGTCAGGCTGGTCTTTGAAACTGAAAGAGTACGTGAGGTGTTCAGGATGTGTTTTCCTCAACATGAAGAACAACGAACAACTTTGTGGAAGGAGCAAGCTGCTGGAAACTGAGATGTAATTCCAAACTGTGGTCCTACCATTGTGAAAGACTCCAGAATCTCTTCTGAGAGAAGACAGCAATTGGAAGTGAAGTAGCACGTGCTCCTGGTTACAAGAAGGTGAACTTCTGGGACTTAATAGACTTCATCATGGAAAAAACTCTGTACCATGCTTAAGGATAGGCTTTCCATGTCCCTGTTCTCCCAAGAAAAGCTGCTGGAGCCACCTGCAAATAACTAAGGAATGTGAGCGAGCACGGTTTTGAGTTGGTGACAAGATGAGCACTGCTGCTTGTCCATGCATTCAAGACTGCTGTTACTGCAATTCCTTCAGCTTTGTGCCTCGTGTATTCACAACGCTTCTGTTCCACCCTTTTTCTCAGCAACTGCTGATCTCAGTGTCTTCCAGCATAGATGAGATTTGGATTAGATTGAACTGAACTCACACCTGCCACTTCTTTGTTAAATTTGCTTCTGAGCAGTCAAAAATTATTATAGGCGTGGGCAAAAGCAAGAGGCAAGTGTGTGTGTCCATGCTGGAACTGAAATAGTTGTTTCCTGGTCATTATGAGGTTTTGTTTTCCTTTACTGTGGCAAAAGTTGTGTTGTGGTAACTGGCTCTGGAAAACTCCAGAAAAGCTTATTTTTACAAGTACCATTTTTTTTTCTCTATTTTTGTTTGTTAAAATTATCTAATTCTACACATCTTAACTACAGTGGCCAATAAAACTGCATTGATTTGCTATTACCTGTGCAACTTGCTTTCTTGGGAGTTTGGCTTGACTTACAGGAGTCCCGTCAAATGCTAGATGTCAAACCTGCTTAGCTTTGGTGCTAAATCCATAAATGTCAGAGAGCTTCAGCAACCAGCTTGAGCGCAGCAGCTCCACAGCAATACCCAATCTGGGCTTCTCTCCTTAGCTGAGGAGCATGGAGCCACGTTGGGGGAGCATGGACACAGCTTATTTGGAGCAACGTATCCACACGCAGTCTTACCAAGCAAACTTCGCAGGTCTTCAGACTTTCTCTACTCTTGTATTTCTAAATTGTTCGATGTCTTCGTTCTAAATTGACCATTTAAAAGAATGCTGGGGAGAGTCAGGGCTGGACACAGGCTGCAGGCAGAAATGGGCTGTGTTTTGCACTTGTATGAAGGGATGATGGCTCTTGAGCTCCCCTTAACTAAAGAATGACATTACTTTTTGCTGCTCTCCATCCTTCAACACAGCTCTGCTGAGATTTGCTCCCAAAACCCCTGACCCTTTCCTAGATCCACACCTCTCACCACTTCTGTGCAGGAGTGCTCCCTTCTGCCTTCCCATCTCAGGATCCCCATCTCAGGGCTCTCAAGGCAGTCCCCTGTGCCAGCATGCGATGGCCACGTGCAGCAGGTGTGCCTTTGGCTGCCTGCCCAACAAGTGCACTGCGGCTTATTACTGCCTTCCTTTGAGCCTCCGTGGCTGATTGATCTTGGAGTAAATGCTGACTTTGTTCCTCGCACGCTGGCAGCACTTTGCACTAATGCTGTGCCAGCCGTGAATAGCGGATTGCTCGCAGCGTGCATTTAGTTATCAAGAAGCAGGGCTCACCTGGAGGTTCCCAGCACTGAGGCTATTCTATTCACGAGGACATTTCTCCCGTGCAGGGATAACATGAGAAGCTGTGACCAGGAGCCCCAGCAGCTGGAGTGATTCATAAAGGTAACTTAAGGGAAAGACACGAGGCAGCAATGCTCAGTGCTCAACATGGGTGCAGCATGCGAAGATGTTCAGACTGCCTGGGCCACCTCAAGGACGGGGAAAAAGATGTTTTAGCAGCAGAGCGGAGGCTGTTTTAAAGCTTTTAGATAGGTGGGAGTAGCTCGGGATTCTGTGTGCAGAAATGACAGTACAAAGTACATTGTGCTATTATTTTGGAACCTCAGACCTTAAAAGAAGGGGCTGCTTTGGCTCACCAAGCCTGACTTGCCAAAGGCTGACTTTGAAAAACAACAAAGAATTCAAGCGAAGTCTCACCAGTAATTTGCCCGTTCCTTCCTCTTCCCTAAGATTACTTTTTAAAGGGACCTTCCTCCAGCAGAAGTGCCAAGGGTACAGCTGCCCCGAGCTGTTTTCAGGGCTGTTTCTGTTTTCTAAAAGCCTGATCCTGCCCTCTGGGAGCATCCAGCAGCAGGTGAGGTGTAGGTCGGAGCTCCGCTTGGCACTCACCCAGCTTTCCTCCTGCCGGTCTCAGCAGAGCAGCCCGCAAACACCACTTCTCCAGCTATTTTGGAGAGGTGCAGGATTAACCCCAGGTACGGCGAGGGCGTTATTTATGTAGTGCATCTCTCCACAGGAGGGAGACAAACAACAGATTTTCGTAAATTTCACTGTTCTTGCTTTATTTAAGGGGTACTTTGTTGTTTTTTTTTTCAGTAGACGTTCTCCTCAAGTTGTTAAACTTGGAAAACATCCCGTGGTTGGATAGGCAAACTGAGCACGGGCTGCCCAACACATCACCTGGATGCTGAGAAGAGGGCAGGGATAGTCAGCTCACAAGCTGAGACTTGCCACAAACGGGGAGGTAGAGTTTGTTTTTTGTAGGGCTTGCTATTCTGAGACGTCGTTTTGGCCACGACTGCAGTGGGAAAGGCAGCGGCGCAGCGAGCTGAAATTGCAGGCTGCTTTTGCTTGTAGAGGTACTGAGAAATGCTCGTCCCGTTGTTTTGATAAATCAAATTGCACTGTAGGAAAGCCTGTGTTGGCGGGAGGGGCATTGGCCACAGCACATGTGTCATTTTTGGTAATTCTCTCCTTGTTTATCTTCCTCTCCCAGCTCTGGAGAGCCCCGCGGCTCTGTGCCACGTGCGGTGCACTGCTCTCAGAGCACCCAGCCCTGCTGCATGCTGCTGGCACGTTCCCTGGCCCCTGCTGTGCTCTGCCTGCTGGTCCCGCTCTCCCTGGTGTGGTGTGGGGAAAGCCTCCGGGTTTGATCCCAAACAGCCGGCTGGCTCCGTCAGCTGGAGCGCATCAGCTGGAGCAGGGTGAAACATAAACACCCGGCACTGGGGATTTTTCCTCCTCCTCCTCCTGAGTTTTCTTACGTGCAGAGCTGGAGCCAGCTGTTCCCCGGCCAGGCACAGATCTCCGCCAGCTGCGGGAGCTCATTTCATTTCATACGTCAGCTCATAGCGCAACCTACAGTGCTGCTGAGTGTGAGTAGGACCTGGGGATACCCAAATTTTACCCAACCGCGCTCATTCACTACCCTCTTCCCACCTTCACATGCTAATAGCATGGCTGGGGAGTTCAGGTGCGTGACCCATGTGTGCTCCCTCCCAAGAGAGCACAGGTGTGGCCCCAGCAGCTGCACCCAAGCCTCCAGAACCCAAATGTCAGGGCCGTGCCTGTGGTGCCAGAGCCTCTGCCTGCTTGCGTGGGTGTAGGAGTTTCACATTGTTCTCTACAGCCGGTAGAGGCGAGCTGCAATCTGCCCTGGCTTTCAGCTGGGGGGAGGCGCTGGCTGTGATTTCCCCATCCTAGGCTCCTAGATTCCAACGGCTGTAGGGCGGTGAGGGGCTGAGGGGTGCACAGCTGTTGGGGACAGCTGGGGGTGCTGCCCACGCTGTGCAGGGCTGGGCCTGGGCTGCTGCTACCCATGGTATTTCCCATTGAAAAGGGTAAAAGCATCCCAGGCTGTGTGAGCACGGTGATGGGGGGGGGGGGGGAGGTCCTGTTTTCTAACCGCCTTGAAAACAAGCTACTAAAAAAGAGCTTTGAGGGGGGAAAAAAAAATCAAGAAAAGAAAAAAAAAAGCCCAACCCAAACCAACCCCCAGCTGCTGAGGCTGATGTTTCCTCCTGTGCGCGCCAAATCCACACCGATGCCAATCTCTAGGTATCCCCAGAGTTGCCCTTTAGAGATAGCTCATCTTGGGGCCCCCACCACCCACACCCAGAGGAGAGATTTCCTGGCGCGTGGGTGGCTTGCTCTTTCTTCTACGGAAAACCCAACTTTGCTCAGTTTTTGCTCAGTGCCATGGTGCCCGTAGTGAGGCAGGGCCCCTAGGGGGGACTGGCATGTGTTTGTGCCATGTCCTCTGCTGGCTTGGTGGCCACCTGTCACCATGCACCTGCTTGGTGCCAGCAACATTCCCTCCCATGGCGTGGCAAAACACCAGATTTCTCAGTTGCATTAAGAGAAGAAATAAATTACAAAGACAGAAGCCGTAGGCACCTTCCTAATGAGATAGACGTGTGGTAATGTAGCAGTGATCCCATAGGGACACGGCACTAATGTCACCTGTGGTGCTGCCAGCCTGCCCCACTGCGAGTGCACGTCTGCTTGGGGTTTGCATTGCATCCCACACCATGCACATCCTCAGCCCTTAGGGGTTATTTTGGGAGCAGCTGCCAGTGCCCTGTGTGTGTCCCACAGCCACTGCTATCCCCATGTCTGTGTCTTGCTGCCGCTGGGCACCGGGTGGCTGCAGCCTGAGCAGCACACCTCTTCCTCCTTCTCCCAGATAAGAATCTCCCTCTTTTTCCCTTGCCCCCTGCCACCTCTGGGGCTCTTCAGACGATTCACAAACAGCTTTGTCTGTGTATGCCTGGAGGGCTGAAAAATGGCAGCGTTTTGCACAAAGCTTGCCCTGTAAAGGTCAGGCTCCAAAACCGATTCAGATAAAGGCTCGTACTTCAGGCATCTGGCTTAAACTGATTACATCTGCCGGCTTTGTGTGAAATGCCATTTATCACAACGGGCTGGAGAAGCAGAAGTCATCTTTTTCCATTCCAGTGTGGAGCAGAATTAAGCCCATCGCAGCCCATCCCATCAGCCAGCAGTGCCACCACCCATGTGGAGGTGCTTGCAGGGCTGTGCCCATCCCGCAGCCTGTTGCTCATCTGTTGAGGTGGGTTCCATCCACACGGCTGTTGGGCTTCACGGGGCTGCGGTGTGCAAGAGAGAGGAGAGTCCTTGGGAGAATGTTGGGGTGTGGACACTCGCTGACCCCCAAAACACACCAAGATATGGTCTGGGTGCAAAGGACATCCTGTTCTTGTGAGACGTTTACCCTCGAACCTCTGCGCGCGTGAGCCACCCACACAGAAACCAAAGTGATATGTGGGGAGAAAATAGCAGAAGCTGACTGTCACCGTGCTGCCGCAGCCGCTCCCTTCCCAGCCCGGACCTTGCGCGGCAGTGCTGGCTGTGCTTTTCCCTAATGTCCTTCCCCAGTTAATTTCCCCAAGGGTTATTCCCCTTGTCTTTCGGGATTGGAAACTACAGCCCCCTGAGGGGTGGAGAGGTCAGCGCCTCATGTTCCAGCGCTGCTTGGAACCACTGCTGCTCCCTTCACCTTCCAGCCCCAGTGTGAGCCGCAGCGAGCAGCCCAGTTCCATCCCAGTGGGCGTAATGGTGTGTGTTTGTGGTGAATGAGGGAAAGGATGAGGGAAACTACTGCTGATGCAGTCTACCTGGACTTTAGCGAAGCTTTTGCCTCTGTCTCCCACATTATTCTCCTGCAGGAGCTGCAGCCCATGACTTGGACAGGTGTACTCTCCTCTGAGGGCCAGGCCTGGAGCGTGGTGATGAATGGAGTCACATCCTGCTGGCAGCTGGTCGTGAGTGGTGTTCCCTAGGGGTTGGCACTGGGGTTAACCCTGTTTAATGTCTTTACAGATGATCTGGATGAGGGGATTGAGCACACACTCAGTAAGTGCGTAAGTGATGCCAAGTTGGAGGAAAGTGTTGATCTGCCTGAGAACAGAAGGCCCTACAGGAGGGATCTGGACAACCTGGAGGCCAGTGGGAGGGAGTTCACCGAGTCCAAGCACCGGGTGCTGCGCTTTGGCCACAACGCAGCACTGCAGCCTTGGGGCAGTGGCTGGCAAGCTGTGCGGAGGTAAAGGCTGCGGGGCCGTTAGCTGACAGCCGGCTGAACGTGAGCCAGCAGTGTGCCCAGGTGGCCGAGAAGGCCGACGACACCCCGGCTTGTGTCAGCAGCAGGAGGTGAGCGTCCCTCCACACTGGCACTGGTGAGGCCGCACCTCGAGTGCTGCGCTCAGTGCTGGGCCCTCACTGCAAGAAAGACACCGAGGGCCTGCAGCGTGTCCAGAGAAGGGCAGCGGGGCTGTGAGGGGTCTGGAGCACCAGTGTGATGGGGAGCGGCTGAGGGAACCGGGGCTGTTGGGTCTGGAGGAGAGGAGGCTCAGGGGAGACCTCGTGGCTCTCTGCAATGACCTGAAAGGAGGCTGTGTGAGGCGGGGTCGGCCTCTGCTCCCAGGGAACGGCCGTAGGACGAGAGGGGATGGCCTCACATTGTGCCAGGGGAGGTTCGGGTTGGCTGTTAGGAACAATTCCTTCTCCAGAAGTGATTCTGCACTGACACAGCTGCCCAGAGAGCAGTGGGGTCACCTGGAGGTGTCCCAGAGCCGTGGGGATGTGGCACTGAGCGACGTGGGCAGCGGGCACGGTGGGCTGCGCCGTGCTTGGACTGGATGATCGCAGCGGCCTTTCCCACCGCCGTGCCCGGGCTGTGCGCGA
Source organism: Meleagris gallopavo (assembly GCF_905368555.1). Lineage (NCBI taxonomy): Eukaryota > Metazoa > Chordata > Aves > Galliformes > Phasianidae > Meleagris > Meleagris gallopavo. The sequence continues at coordinate 3,129,894 of NC_139405.1, forward strand.
TGTAACGCTGTTCGCGCGCACAGATCCCCTCGCGCGGCGCGGCCGTACAGCGGTGCGCGCGCACCCGGAGGCGCGTGCCCGCACGTGCGCGCAGTGCGTACGGCGGCTGCGGGGCCGCGCGCGCTCCCGGCGGAGGGCAGCGGAGGTGAGCGGGGCGGGGCGCGGCGGGGCGGTCCGCGCGGTGGTAAACACGGGGCGGGGCGGGGCCGCGCGAGGAGGCGGAGGCTGCGGGCGCCGCGCACAGGGCCGCCGGCAGCAGCCTGCCGCCGCCCGCCCGCTCTCCCGCTCCCCCCTTCTCGCCCCCGCGACTCCGCCGGCGGCACCGTGAGCGGACCGGGAGGGATGGCGGGGGGCGGCGGGAGGGGAGAGGGGCGCGGGGCGGGCGGCGCGGGGCCGCGGGCAGAACAATGGGGCCGGGCGGGGAGCGGCGGCGGGAGGAGGAGGAGGTGGAGAAGAAGGAGGAGGAGGAGGAGGAGGAGGAAGGGGCGGGCAGGGCCGGCTCCCGCCGCTCAGCGCTCCGCTCCGCCCGCAGGCGCAGCCCATGGCCAAGCAGCCCCCCGAGGCGAAGGCGCCCCGCGACCGCCGGGCCGGGCGGCTGCCGCCGGGAGAGGGGCCGGGCCCGGCCGTCCCGCTGCGGCCCGGAGCCCCCGCCGCGCTGCCCGGCGCCGCCCGGCCCCCCTCGCCCGGCAGCCCCGGCCCGTTCGCCATCCGCTCGCCGCTCTTCTTCTTCGTGCGGAGGTCCCCGCTGCTGCCGCGCTCCTCCAGCGGCTACTTCTCCTTCGAGGCCGAGCGCAGCCCCGCGCCCATGAGCTGCGATAAGGCCACGCAGACCCCCAGCCCGCCGTGCCAGGCCGTCAGCCACTACCTGAGCGCCATGGGTGAGTGCCGGGCGGGGCGGCGGCTGGCAGGTAGCGCTCGGGGATGGCGGCCGGCCGGGCGGTCTGGCCGCGCGGTGCCGTTTGCTTTGCTTTGCTTTTTGCTTTTTTTTTTTTTTTTGCTTTTTTTTTTTTTTTTCTTTCCCTCGTGGTAAAGGTCTGTGGTTACAGCTGCAGCGCTGACTGTAACGTGCCCTTAGGAAAGGTTTTCTGACCTTACTGCCGTCCTTACGGCTCGCTGCGAGTTTCACAACGAGCCGCTCGCGTGGCACCGCCCGGACGGCGCCCGCCGCTCTGCCCCGGGCACGGAGAGCCGAGCCGAGTCGTGCCGTGCCGTGCCTGGAGGCGGCCCGCCGTGGGAGTGCCCGAAGAATGTTACCCGAGCCCCGCAGCCAGCTGTCTGCTGCTGCTGCCCGAGGAATCTCCGGCGGATGTTTGGCTCTCGGTGGGAGCAGAGCCGCGGGTTTGTTTGCTTGTGCGGGTCAGCTCTCCCCGTGCCTGCGGGACGTCGCTGTGCTCTGCACGGTGTGCGCTTCCCGTCGGCCGGCAGCGAGCAGGGGGAGGCGGCTGGATGTGTGAGCAGCACGGCCCTGCCGTCCTCAAGTCCTCACTGAGCTCGGGTGAGGCACAGAGGGGAAAGGAGTGGTTTCGTCTCAGACCTGCGTGGAAAAGGGGGAAATCCTCTGGGTGCAGCAGGGAAGCCTTAAAGTGGTAGAGATGTGCGTTGGTGCGGTGCGGGCTGGTGCTCCTTTCTGCCTGCCTGACATGTGGTTGCGTTGAAGGGGATTTGAGTTACGGAGCCTGAAGGGTGGTTTGGTTTCTACCTGTGAATGTGGGCACGGCGGTGTTGTTTTGCATCATCCTCGTGCCACGCTGCTTCTCAGGGCTGGGTGTGGGTGTGGGTGGAGGTGGCAGCTCCTGCTCCACGGCTGACGTTGGGCAGGGAAACTTGGCAGACATCTCCTGGGCTTCAGGCTACAGACTTCACTTTGGCACAATTAGAGGAGGAACAAAAAAAAAAAAAAAAAAAATCATAAAACCAGAGAGCTGTTGGAATTGGAAGGGACCATCGTGGCCACCTGGTCCAAGCGCTCCACAGCGAGCAGAGATGCTCAGACCTCGTGCGTCCCCAAGGCTGAAGCACCCCCCGCCTACTCGATTGGTGGCCCATCTCCAGCAGCCTGAACTACCCATTACTGGTGGCCGCAGTCCCGGTGTTGGATCAGCCCAGAGGTGTGCAGAGCACCCATCCACGGCTCACACAGCGTGGGCCGCCTGCCCTCAGGCAGCACCGGCTCCCGCTATGACTGTGGCCGCGCTCTGAGAGTTCCCCTGCCTCTCTGCAATTATGACTGGACGCTTTTGATATTGCGATCCGGCAGCGCCGCAGAAAGTCCTTTCTGAAAACCTCAGCCCGATTTCACTCTCAGCCACGCGTCCCGGCGGGCGGGCTGTGCTGCGGGGCCGTGCCCTGCCGCGTCCCGCGTGGTGCCATGGGGCTCCTGCGTGGGCTCTGATCTCGTGCTACAGTTCATTCAGCGACCAGGGGAAGAAATAGCACGGGGCTGTCCCGGGAAGGCGGCGGGCACCGCTCCTGCGCTACTACAGTGTGAAAACAAAACAGCTCCCCGAGCCAAGCCGTGTCAGCTTGGCTCAGAAATGCATTTTCCAGTCGGGTCAGAGCCAGACTCCTTATTTAATATTTTTTTTAATTTTTTTTTTTTTTTTTTTTTTTAACTGCCCTACTAATCCTTTGAATATTTAGAGATTGGAAGCTATTTGTATTCCCTCACGAGTCTTTTTGAGTTTGGGTGCCAAGTTTGTGAAATGCTCTGTTTTGTTTTGAGTGTTTTTTTTTTTTTTTTTTTTTGAGGGGTGTGTGTGTGTAGTGTTTTCTTTTGTTGTTTTCTATTTTTTATTTTTTTTTATTTTTTTTTCAATTTTTAGGCTGCGTTTCTTGCTCAAATCTGGGCTTTCCTTGGCAGGAGGGGGCACAGGTGCTGCACCAGGGGTTGCTCATTTCCCTTCTAATATTTGGTGGCTTGTACCGTGGTTTTATCATGTGCTCAGGAGTTTAAAATGGAGACCGAAGGGCCTGGTGCTGTATATTCAGCTTAACTGATATATTAGTTCTTTTTTTTTTTTTTTCCTCCTTTTATAAGCCAGTGCCATTTTCTTGCGCCTGGTTTATTTTCTGCTGAAGTGCTGGAACATAATACTGAAGAGCAGAGCCTTCCAGCCCCGTCGTGGGGATGAAAAGTCCCGAAGTTTGCTCTGAGTGCACTTTGTCCAATTGTGGCTTTCTTCTTAGCGTGGCAGAAACAACCATGCTCCTTGTCTCGTTGGATGCCTCCACTGCTGGGGGAAGAAATGTGAAAATTAGATCAAATTATCAGGACTGAGGTTTTTTAAGGTTAGAGGAGGAGTTGCTGCTTTGCCCTGTGAGAAATCATTATGTTTAGAAAAGGGGAAAATAGGATTTTGCTAGGGAAGAAGCTGCTGATATAATAATAAAAGCCTAATAATAACACAGAGCCAACACTGGTACAAGGCTGCAGCATGCACATCGCACGGCCAGTCTTGATTGCATTCTTCCCAGGTTTAATGGAGCATTTGCTTTCTGAGTTGTTCCTGTTTCCAACGCTCTGTTTTTGCTCTGTGCAGCTTCCAGGTGGCGATCTCACTCACTTGCAGAAGAAATACAACCAGAAATATGGATTGCACAGGAGCTGCGGCGCATCGGGGATGAATTCAATGCCTCCTATTGTCCAAGAAGGGTAATTTTCTTATTTTTACTTTCCATTTCTTTACGCACATTCTCTAAAAGGGAAAAGCTTAATCATATCTGGAAACTAGCTCTGTGGCAAGTGTTTTGTTCACTCAAATGTAGAAAAGGATGCGCGGGTGGCTGTCGTCTGCTGCCGCCGCGTCATGAAATATAGTCAGCATCACCTTTCGAGTTGGGACCGGAGATTTTCGGGTGTCGTGGCTTCATTCATGGTACTGAGAGCCAGTAAAGCACCATCTGTCTCTGGGTTAGTGCTGAACTGGTGATAAGGAGGGAACCACATAGGGCAAGCAGAGCTCAGGTGTAGCTGTGTGTTGTTGGGGTGGCATTGGAAGGAGCTGTGCTGAGTGGCTGGCAGCTCTTGGGTACCAGCACTGCTGTTTTAAGGGAATGGCTGCCACGAAGGGTCACCAGTATCAAACTATAGCAAGAGGGATGAACCTGCTCTGGTAGCTTATTTCTCCTAGAAGGATTCAGCAAAAGCTCCTTCAAAAATTGTGTGTTTCATAGAATCACTAAGGTTGGAGGAGACCACTTGGATCGCCCAGTCCAACCATTGATCCGGCACCACTGTGCCCACTAGATCTGTAAGGCTGTAAGTTTGTGAGGCTGTAAAATCTCACCTTGAAGTGGCGCAACAAAAATGAGCGGTACTAACATGCACAAAAAAAAAGTCAGCACAAAGAGATGAGGTAACAGCAATTATCAGCTAACGCTGCTCTTCTGATAACTTCCCTCTCATCCATTGTTCACAGCTGCATGTTTGTACATGTGGTTTCTAGTCCTTCTCCCCTTCCTTTGGCTCACCTGTGGGAAGAGGAGGCAGGAGACGTGTGTGATGATGTGCTGACTGCCCACATCTTTATTCATCCCCCCAGCTCATGAGTCACTTCCTCACTGTGTCCAGAGTCTGCACGGCAGAAGCTCTCCCCAGATTGGGTGCCTGTCCTGATGCTGCCCCGCATCCACTCTTGCCTCTGCTCTCTCACCAGCTCATTCTTTTTGAGTTCATATGTTTTTCTCCTGCTCTGGAGTCAGCAGCTTCCCTTGTGGATTTGCTCGTTTTCCCTCCCTGCTGCTCACGTGGGTGAGGGCTGCAGCAGGGCTCGTTGGGGAATGCAAGGGCAAAGCAGTATCGCTTCCCGCAGGCTTAATTAGTCTGATGAATTCCTCTTGTCTGTTGCATCCAGAACCAAGTGGCTTTCAGAGCATTTAAGTAATTGCTGTGGATTTATTGTCCCCAGCGTGCTTGGCTATCGTGCAATGAAAAGTTGCCTTTTCCTTCTGTGAGCAGTTTGCTGTTGAAGAAGCTCACGCTTGCAGAGCTGGATCACCAGCACAGCACCAGGGAAGGGATAAACACGAAGTTTTGCTGGCAGCCCGTGCTGCCATCACCCTCCAATCGCAGCAGGTTCATTTGGGCTTGCCCTCTGAGCACGGGTGGAAATGGGGAACTCAGCAGTGCCAAAACGGTGCTTGCCAGACAGGTCAGGGCTGTCGGATGGGTCGGCGCTGATCCTCTGCCCCAGTGTGCCCAGCTGGGGGCCCTGGGACAAGAACCTGGCTGGGACGCCAGGAGTGGTCCCCAAAAGCAGCCTGGCTGTGTTCTGTCTGCCTTTAAAAGCTCCCCAGAGCAAAAACAACACAGAGAATTGGGTAATTCGCATCGATCTACCTTGACAAAGAGGTTGAGCAAGTGGGAGCGGCCGCTGTGCTCTCCTGCCTCGAAGCCCAGCTCCACACGCAGCAGATGCATGGTGAGCTAAAATGCGCTGCTCACCCTTGTCCACCTGGCTGTGGGATGCTTGAGCATCCCCTGGGGGGGACAGTGCACTCTGTGTGCCCCTGTGCCTGCAAGAGAAGTTTGCATATCGATGTAAGCAGTGTGATTTCTCTGTGCAGGACTTGTACAGACATGGTTCTGCTGCACTAAATATAGTCCAAACTCCACTGTGTTCTGACAGCATGGGAAACCAGAGGTGGTGGTGCTGGGACTTCTGTTTTGCTGTTGGGGTTGGGGGAGGGAAAAGGGACCCCAAAAGTAAATGCTCTTTGAATGTTGCTGTGAAATACTGGTCCTGTGCTCAAAGGAGGAGTGCTCAGCTGCAGTGGTTGCTCCCAGAGCCATTAGAGCTGAAGCCGTGACTACCACCATCAGCAGGAACTCGTCTCTGCTACCACTGCTTCCTGCTGCAGGTCTTCATTTCCAGTTGGGTTTTGTATTATTATTACCTCCCTGCTTCTCCTAGCAGGGCTTATTGCTTGCTTTCACACTGCAGTCTCAAACAGCATTACACGCATCCCACACCCAGGTGAGGGAGTCAGTGTGATGTCCTTCCTGAGCCTTCATGGCAGATGTGGCTGGGAGCAGGCAGCTTTGGCCCAGTCAGGACTATAAAGCTTTTTCTTGAAACTCAACATGAAAGGAGGCTGGGTTTACTTCTTGGTAAAATCATAAAAATGCATGATTTCCAGTTTGTGAAATCTCTCAGTCTGCAGTGTTAGCAAGAGCTGAGAACTGTGTGCTCAGCCTCGCTTGAAAGTGTTGGGGTATTTGCCCTATTTGTGTTGGATCATCTGCTCAGAAGAAATCTTGAGTTGGCTTCAGTGAACTTGAATTGAGCCCATTTTATGAATGTGCTGGGGAGAAATACCAATCCCTGAGGCTGGGGACAGGGAACTGGTCATCTTGCAGCAGTCTTGGTTTGGTGCTGGTTGGGATGCCAGCGGTGGCTTCTTCAGTACTGAAGCACTTGATGTCGTTGAGTTGAGTTGCCTTCATTTTGTTTTTGTGTTTTCTCCCTCTGCAGTGACAAATAACAAGCATGAGTGCATTTTGGCCACCTCTTGGGGCAAACTTTGTGGTCTCATCTGTACTGAACCCCCTGAAACAAGCTCAGTAGGTAAATGCAGACCTTTCCTTGTAGTGGCAGCAGTGGGGAGAAAGCTCAGAGTTGCAGTAAGGAAGGTACCAGGCCCACCTTCTCCTTCCTCACGTGCAGGAGATGTTCAGCTCACAGTAGCTGGGAATTCAAGTCACTTTCTTACTTTCTGCCCCGTTTTCCTCCTAGGGTTTCTTGGATAACCATGCTGGAAACCCCCAGGTGGTCATTCTGCGCCTCCTGCATTACATCATCCGCCTCATCTGGAGGATGCAGTGACACCGGCCGTGTGGGCTGCTGGGACTCGATGGCTTCTTTCAAAAACCAATGGAGAAGAGCCAATGCCAGAGCTTGGAGCTTCCAAGCTGCCCCCCTGGTCTGGTCGTGCGGTGGCCGGAGGAGGGTGGATTTCCCACGTGGACCTGCCGGAATGCTCCAAAGCTAGATTTTATCTGAGAGTGGTGTTTACTGTGTTTCTCTCAATTTTTAATTATTGTTTTTTAATTGTCTCAGAGAAAAGTCCTCAGTGACGATGTTTGGTCATCGTTTCTGGAAATCTGTCGGCTTGTCTTGGATACGCCCCAAGACCCTCCAGATCCAATTAATCTGCAGAGCTGCCTTATTTGTGCTGCAGGTGTTGCAGGGAGCATTGGACGTGTCCCGGCCGCTGCGCTGCTGCCTCCTCCTGCCTGCCAAAGAGGATGAGGATGGAAGAAGGGCAGAGAGATTTTAATCAGCACTTCTTTTACGTGTAAATACCTAATGCTACCCCAAATCCAACTTTGTTTGCGTCATGCAAATATTCTTATTTCCTGCTGACTGTTTTTTTTTTTTTTTTTCTTCCCAACCTTTATTTTAAATTCTGAATTTCAAGACTTAGCTGTCAGATTCCCAGGGTCCAAAATATCACAACCAACCAACCAAACAAAAAAAAAACAATCCACCAGGTTGCCTTTTTAGAAATTCTTTCTATAAGACGTGTGAAAATGCTTACGTATTGTATAATATTATAATATATAATATCGGTGACTGAGTAATTCAGCAATAAGATGTCCTTGGAGGCAGGTTAAAACAGTTCCCAAACCACTGCAGTTTTGCACCCAGTGAAAGGTCCTGCTGTGCGACTCTAGGAACTGTTCTGAAGGCATGGTTAGTGTGTTGCTGTTAAACCCAAGAGGGTTTTTGGCATACTGGATGTTTTCTGGGATCCTCTGTTTGGACTGGAGCAGGGCTATGGGAGAAGTCCACCGTCTGCAGGCAAGGGGATGAAGACCCTGAAGGTTCCTGTGATGGGATCCAGCTGAAATGAGGGGCCGTGCAGTGCTGAAGGATGCAGACTTGCTTGTGCGTACTGTTCAGATGGTAACGACTCATCGTAGAGCGTGGGGTCTGCACCCTGCTAGCCTTGGGCAGGTCTTCTCCTTGTGGCACATCTCCTCCTTCCACCTGGGAAGACCTCAGCAGGTGTTTGTCGTCCCAGGACGATGCCCTTTCTCTCCTCCCATCTGGAGACCCTGCCATGTGGCTCGAGAAGGTCACCACGTGGCTGTGTGTGCCAGCCAACGGAGACCCTGCCATCATCTCTGGTTCATCTCGCACGGGAGGCTTCTGCACAGCCGGTGCTTTTTGGGGCGCGTCGTTGCTTCGACCGCCTGCGTTTCTATGCACAAACAACGTACTCCTCTCACCTTCAAAACTGTCCCCTTTCCTCCAGCTGGTGCGGATGGTCCTAAAATCGCCTTCCAAATGCTGCAGTTCTGGTTTCACCAGCACCATAGAAGAAGAAGAAGCAAACCCGGCTCTATGGTAGCGGTTTTTCCTACCGCATTGCAATATGCACGTCAGGAGAAGCTGTTCTGCGTGCCGTTGTGTGAAGATCAGTGTTCCTGTGTTAGAAGAGCTGTGTACAGTCTGACCTCTTTGCACCGGCTGGGAGGCGATGACCCGTTGGCGTGGGGCTGCGTGCCCCTGATTGCACTCGTTAGAAGGAGAGTGGAGCCTTTTTAGCTTTTCTAGTCCTGCGTCCCATGGAGCACACCAAAGAAGGGTGGCCAGCACCCAGCTCTTTGCCCTGTCCTCCTGGCTCTATGCTGGGGAGGAAAAAAAGAAGGGGAAGAATGCAAGGGATTGGCACCATCTGGCTTGGGCTGCTCCACATCCAGCTTTCCCAGCCGGAATGCAGACAGAGGAAAACGTAGCTCCAAAAAAGAAAACCAGGCTTCATCCCTGTAGGGTTGTGAGAATTGTTTATTCTTTTTTTTTTTTTTCTTCTTTATTTTTTTCTTTTTAATGTCCGGAAAAAGAAGAATGATGGTTTTAAATCAGCAGTTAAACTCACTTTAGCAGTGTTCACCTATGGATTTGGGTCGTTTTAAGCCCACATCACCTGTGCTCTCTGTTCTGCCAAAACAATTCCATGAAGTTGAGTGGTTGCAGGGAGCCCCGGTGTGCTGGATGGTCTCACACCACGCGTTACGCCTCTCAGTTGGTAACTGTAAATACCTGACTATTTATTAGAATAGGGCATCGTATTATTTTCATCATCTGAGCCAAATATCTGCGTGCAATGTATTCTCTTTCCATTCTCTCATGTAAGTTTTGTACAGCTTATAAGTAATCAAAAAAAAAAAAATCCTGTTTTTTTTCCTAAACTTTTTTAGAGTTAAACTTGGTAAATACTGTAGATTTCCCCCCCCTCCTTTATTTTTTTTATTTTATTTTTTTTCCCTGCCCCTGTGTAATCAATGCACTCTACTGTTCCATCATGCTGTAACTTGTAGAAACGATGTCTATTTATTTCCTGCTTATTTAAATTCCTGTCGAGGTTCTGTCTGCCCCTCTCTCCTCCTGCCCCAGGTCTGCAGTGTGGATGGACCATATGAGTGATGGACCTCCCAAAGCTGCCCGCTGGATTCAGCACAGCCAACGCGGCGCAGAGACGATTGGTTAGAAGTGCCTAAGTCCTGCACTCCCATGGGGATTTAGGCACCTCCGAGATTACAGCATTAGCGAAATTCAGGGGAAGTTTGGCTTCTCCACCATGATTTTGGTCCTCTCCTCTTTAAAACCACATTCTCTTCTGTCTCAGCCAAGACCCAAGACCAGCTTTAGCATCAGGTACAACCGGAGTGCACACTGATTCCCAGTTAATCACTAACTCGTTTCATAGGACCCAGCATATGTAGCATTTTTATTGCAATTTCCCTGGCTTACTTGTGTTTTGCACTGATGAATTTTGGACAGGGTAATTGCCACTTTACTTGTGCAATACTGCTGTAAATAATTGCAGATCTTTTTTTTTTTTTTTTTTTTTTAAGATGCAATCTTTTATGTTCTTAATATGAGTTTTATATGAATAAAACCTTCAACTATTTGACTACTTGTCACCAGTGGTGCTTTCTTGGGGGCTTCTGGATCGACGCTGCCTCTGTCAGGAGATCGTTGGTGATTTTAGGTGCCCGCAGGTGAGAAGAGCAAGGCAGTGATCATGTATTTAATTCAGTAAGGTTTTACAGGGCTTGCTTTTTTTATTTTTTGCTTTTTTTCCTGGATTGCTTAGGCTTCCTTAATGAGTTACTAGAGTTCTGGGAGGGTTTTTAATTATTTTATTTTTGAATTCATCCTCACAATCTGCTCATTGATACCACCGTCCCACTTTCCCTTGCCTTGGCCCTCCCTCCCTTTTCTGTCCTCGTTTCTAAGCCCTCCCCAATGTTTTATGGCCGGATCCCCTTTGGACTTGGTGATGGTGAAAGAGCACAAGGGGATGGAATGGCTCCTTGCCCTGAGCCATCTACCCGAGCAATTGCTCACTTTGCTTTTATTTCACCACAGATAATAGCTGGCAGATAACTGATAGCATCAGCTGTGGTTTGGAACAATTATTTTGCTGCGCTCGCTCGTGTGGGGCTCTCCGCACAAAAGGAGCAGCCACGAGGTGATCGTGGGGCTCATGGAGATCAGCAGCAGGGGATGGCAGTAACAAGAAGCCAAGCATGCAGATATATGTCTGTGTACACCTCTTTGCTATTTGCTCCCTGAATGCAGAGCCCAAGCCACTCGTTCAGGATTAGCACGCCTCCCTTTGCTGGGAATTTAGCCCTGGCCATGAGTCACGGTGGTGGGGCGAGAGCAGGGCTTGTTTCTGCAGAGGCAGCTGCACTTCCCTGTTTGTTTGTGTCTTGTTTTGTTTTGTTTTTAAGCTGTTCAGAGTCAAGGAGGGCTTACTTTTGAATATCGTAGAATAGTAAGGTTGGAGATTCCACTCCGACCGCCAACCCATTGTCTCCAAGATATTGCTGTTCCCCTTCATCTTCCTCCTCTTTTCAACGCTCCAAAAACCTTTAAGTGCATTTCACTTTATAAAAAGGTAATGACAGAAGGACAAAAAGAAATAATAATAATAAAAAAGATCTCCAACCTCTTGTCACAATCCCACTGGACTCTTGGAAGGCTGTCTTTAACCACCACAGTTCCCTGCTGCTCAGTGCACACCGCCGGGATGCTTTGGCTCAGAATTGGGATGCTGACAGCTGAAAGGAAGGAAGAAAGTGGGGAAGGAATAAATCAGAGAGAAATGTGCCCAAGAAACCCTGCCCTGTGAGAGGCTCCTGCTGAAATATATTAAAGAAAACCAAAAGCCCACCCCGACCTTGACAAACAACAAAATTTCTGGATTGTTTTTTTTTTTTTCTTGTGCTTGTTTCAAATTACAGAAGTTCTTGAAAGGGAAGTTTATAGGTTTCAGGTGCTATTTTAGGGGCTTCTTTAACTCAACAATGCCCGTATTGCCCAGCCAAGGCCACACCGTCTGCCTGGGGATTTTTGGTCCCATTCAGGAGTATGGTGGGACTGGGATGTTGGGGGAGGATTTTGGGGACAGCCCTGACCTCTCTGGGATTGATATCTCGCCTTTCATTTTTGGGGAAAATCCCACGAGTTTTGCAAGCTAACTAACAGGGCCTTTGGCCACGTGCTGGAGATAGGACCAAGCCAGAGTGACCAGTGCAGACAGGTTGTTTGCTGATGGTTCTCCCTCTCTCTTTGCTGTGACTCATTTTGGAAGGAGCTCAGCCTGAACCCCACGACCTCGGTGAAACAACAGGGAAGGGAAATGCTCCCTGGTGGCATCCCACAGTGGTGAGAGTCCCAGCTGGTTTCTGCCCGTGGCCACCAGCCTGGCCCAGGAAGGCTCTGGCCACATCTCAGTAGGCTATGGCCAGGCCCATGGCAGCCTCAGCCCATATTGGCCACGGCTCCAACCTGGCTTGCCATGGCTGATGCAATGGTGGCCATGGCCTGGATTGGACACGAGCAGTCCCAGTTGGCCACAGCCCAGGTTGACCATTTCCCAGGTCCACCAAGGACGTGTCATCTGGTCCCTCTCCAAAAGACTGGCTCTTTCTTTCTGTGGTCTCAAAATCTTGCTTCAGTGACAAATTAAAACCACCATCCATTTTCTGTTTGTTTGAACGATGACAAACTTCCTTTATTCCTTGAAAAGGGGAAAAAAAATAAAAACAAAGTTTGATCATGCGAAAAACCACAAGCATGGCTCATGGCCACATGTGGATCTGTTCTTAAACTATTTCAGCTGAACCTACTCGCACTATACCTAGTCTTGTTGATGTGGGACAATTTAAATCCAATAATGACAGCCCCGAGGATAACAGTGGGCTATGCTACGTGGAAGGAAGCCCTTCTTAACCTCATGGGAGGTGGTGATGTGGAGAACAACCACAAAAGCCACCCTATCGATGGGCAGATGAGGGGCTCCTCCTGCCCACTCCCTCACACTACGGCATCAAGCTGCTCTGTGTTAATAAAGAACTCTGAGTGTCAGTTTCATTATGGCTGGATTTGTGCTGGATTTCTACCTGGGATTAATTTTCTTCTTTTTTAAAATATATTAACCTATAAAGCCAAGTGTCTCATTCCAAAGAGAGTCTATGCAGATAGGAGGTACAGTGCTGAGCATCCTTGGGGTGCCATAGAAGAAATACAAAACCTGGCTCAAGGTCCATGCCCCAGAAATGAGGATGAAAGGGTTTGGGGCCATCCAGCACCAGGGGAGCGGCAGAGCCATCCTGCCATACCCTCACTATATTTTTTTCCAATGACTCGCATCTGACCTTTCAAACACCTGTTCAGCCTAAAACAGCTAAAAATACCCACGAAGCTTTGCATCTGATTTTCATATTGCAACAAAGGTCACTGTTTCCAGTGGGTTTTCTTACATTTCTGATGGGTTCTAGGATGTTTGAGCCCTGGGCACTCTGACTTCAACACGGACGGGTGTCCTGGAGCCCTGGCCACTAGGCAGGATTTCCCAACCTTCCCCAGCACTTTCCCAGCAGGTCCTGGATCTGTATGGATGCGGTGGGACTGGCTGCATCTCTATGGTGTGACAAAACCGATTTCCTTCTATTGCTGGCCTCCTGAGAGTCTCAGTGCCAACACAAAAGCAGCCGAGCTCACGCTCCCCTGCTTTCCCCAGCAGCACTGTCTTGAGCCAAAATTTCCCAGCAGCTTCAGCCCAAGGACACACAAATCCCACCAGCACCGAAGGAATAAGGTGGGAGTTTCTCCTGCCCGGTGTTTTGATGGGCTCATATTTTAATGTTGTCGGGAGTGCACGGGGGAGCCTTTGCTGCCCGGCCGCGTGGGCTGCCGCTAATTAAACCATGCTTTCTCTCGGTGTGATTCCTGACATCACACACTGAATGGAAACTTTTTGACAAAGGTATCGGTTTAATTAGGGAGAAAATGTTTGAAGGCGATGCTATGTCAGCTCCCGAAGGGGGGCAGGACATGGCAGGCAGCAAAATGCCACCTCCCCAGCCATACACCGGCGCTGCCGATGCCGCTCTAATTGGCTGCGGTTTGCACATCTGTGTTGGCGCTGGGCTCAGCCTGGAGAAAGGTGAAAATAAATGGTTGGATTTTTTTGCTTTTTTTCCATAAGACAGAAGCTGGCAGCACGCATCCTCCCTGCTCCCTTGGGACTCCCAGCCCAGCGCTGGGTCACGGGGCTGAGTCACAGCATCGCGGCGAGGAGACGGCTGCAAAAATGTGAGCAGAGGGACACAACCTTGTGCCTCCCAAACGAAAGATGGGTTTCTAAGCTCAGTTGTTAATGCTGCGTCTAGCCCTGACCTTGGGATTCAGGTGTTGGACTGCTGATGGTGCCTGAAGGTGACGGAGAGCGGTCTCGGTGGCACAGGGATGTACCCAATATCCACAGTTGCTCAGAAAAGATGGCTTAAATCTGTGTGTTGAATGCTGGGAACTCTGCTGCTCCAGTCTCTCTAAAACCAGTTTTAGAGATCAGATCTGGGAGCAGGCCCTCATCTGAACATGTGAACACGGTGCTGGCTCTAATGGATGTGCTCAGGGCATCTCCTTGGGTGCATCCCTCAAGAAAAGCTACTGAGTGCCACTGCCGTACAGACAGGGAGTGAGGTGGTTGCCAAGCCCCGCTGCCAGCCGGGGAACGCTACGAGTGAACATCAGCATTCAAATTACTTATTGGCAGAAATGGGTTTAAAAATAGGTTTTTATGATAAACAAACTAACCTCATACAGGAAGTGAGCTGCAAATACTAAAAACTCGTATGGTGTTAAGGGAGCTGGTAGAGCATAGATCTGCCCTGCAAAAGAAAAAAAAAAAAAAAGAAAAAGAAAAAGAAAAAAGAAAGGGAAAGACATTTTAAAATATTTTGTAAACTTTCTTGTGGGTTTGTTTTTGTTTTTTCTGTTTTGCTGCCCAGAGAAAGCAATTGGCATGGGAAAAGGGAAAAGGTGGCTAGGAATAAGGGCTGCTCCCAGAGCTAACAGAGCAGGGGTGCCAGGCTCACGCTCACCCCCCAGAAATACAGACACAGGGTTGGGACACCAACCCATTGCTGGCAATATGCTCCTACATACCCTGAGCAGGATCTGGAGAGACAAAACCCAAACCTGGCCCCAGGGTGATGCTCGGCTCGCCTGCATCGCATCCATATGCACGGCACTGATAGGCAGGGAAAAAGGAGAAAAGCCACAGAAACCAAGCAGTGCAAGGCAAGGCTGTGTGCTGAGAGCAGATTTGGTTCTCACTTTTTTTTCTTATGGAAAACAGCAAAAAACCCGCTGGTGCTGCAGGGATGCAGGAGCTGCGCTGTGCGGGGCGGTGGGTGGAGGTAGCGGGGTTTTTGCCCTCCTTACACACCCCAAATCAGAGCAAAGCCCCAGCGATGCACAGCCAGCTTCAAGCCACGAACACGGTGTTTCAGTGCTTCTGGGCTTTAAAAAGCGTCTGCTTCTGCTGCTGCTGAAAAGGTTAAGCAGTTTTCCTACCGAAACCCGAGTGTGGGCTGTGAAAGAACATGTTAATGAAGAAAATTTCCCCAGGGCTGCTCTTTTATTATCACCAAAGCCATCAAGTTTCAGTTTGAGTTATTTGTATTTATTTATAAAAAACAAAGATTAAATAAGTAGAACAAAAACAAAAACCTCATCCTAATTTCTGCGCTCAACCTGATTTATTAAGACAAAGGAAACTCTCCTCCAGCAGGTAGCTGTGCTGCGAGGCTGAAAAACCCTCCTGCATCACAGCACCCAGGTTTTGCTTTCCCCCTCACTCTGCTCCACGGGACCGAAACGATTATATTCACTATGAAAATGTTGCCGTGAGATTGAGGTCTTTGCAGAGAGAAAGCAGCCTGGCAGCCAGCCCCCAAAAAGCACCACTGTGCCCAACGCAGGGATGGACTACAAAGCAAAGTGCCATCTCCCCACAAAGCACCAGCGGAGCCCGAGGGCACAGGGAAGGGGCTGGCAGCCCCCAGCACTGCTGCCCATGCCCCTCTGGTTGTCAGATATTAACAAGGGAGCAGCTGATGTTTCTCTCTTCTTGTGTTTTCACTCCTGTCGCCAGAGACCTGGTTAGAAAACACACAAAAAAGCCCTTCAGTGGTCTCATCGCCTTTAACGCGTTGTTTTTCTACATATTTTATGTTGTTGGCTTTTGTTATCAGTCTCATCTGCAATTTGTGGCCAATTCTGTCATGCTTTAGGCAGACATCTTGTTCCCAAAACTGTTTGCAGCCTTTCAGCTAGAGTACAGTGGCAAATACAGCACGAGGCCGGCTGTGGCACAACGAGAAAAAGGGCAGATTTAACACCAAAATTACTCTTGGGTTGGATCCGCTCTCCACAGAGGGCAGGCGGCCTGTGGGCAGCTCCGGCCTGGCACGGCGGCCCCCCTGGATGCCACGGCACGAGCAGGGCCGGCACGGTGCCATTTCCCAGTGTTTTTCCCCCAAAACGCAAGGCATCCCATTTCTGTGCTGCTGTTAGGGTCTCGGCAGAGGCAGGAGGTGCTGGGGCAGCCCACATGGCCGCAGCAATCCCCCCCACAGCCTCGCCAGCCCAGTGCCACTGCCATTAAATCACTTGAACTCTTATTTACCACCGAAAACAAACGCCGCCGACCCGGCGCGTATTCAGTATTAATAACGAAACCAAAAAGCAAATTAATACCGCAGAATCAAGGTATTTAAAAATAAAATGAAAGTCATGCCGGGGAGGGCCGGTCGCCGTGCTGCCGAGTGCGTCCCGTGGGCTGCGGGCCCGGCGTCCACCCGGCCAGCCTGGAGAGGGGCTCAGCACCGCCATTTCGTGCTGCTGCCCATGGCTGAACGAACGCTGCCGTGCTGGGCGGGAAGGGAGCGTGGCCAGGCCCCACGTGGCACGGAGTCAGCAGGAGCGAGGGGTCGCATTCCCAGCCATCCCCGTGCCCCGAACGGCCGCCCATCACTGGGGTTTTTCCACCCAGCCACCCACGGCGGGCGGGGGGCATGACACATGCCGAAACCCCGCTCCCCTTCCTGGCCCTGCTGCCGCCGCCTCGCCGCCTCCCGCTCGCCCGAGCCCACAACGGTTTCCGCGAAAGGGCTGGAGGCAGAGGCGGCTGCTGGACGAGGGGCGACGGCCACAATTTCAGCCCCTCTGCTGAGGGGCACCGTGTAGCCCTGCCGTCCCGGGGGGCTCTGCGGGGGGACCCTGCGGCCACCGCCCTGCGCACACCGAGCTCCCGGTCCCCCGGACTCCCGCTGGCGGCCCCGCATCCCTGGCACATGTGGGCCGTGCCGGGGGGTCTGGTAGCCCCCGCCGGCAGGCTTTTATGCACTGAAATGGAGTGAAAAATAAGCGTGCCGCGGGTCTCCTGACGCCGTCTGCACTTCCTGTGACTATGCGCGGCACGGCGCCTTTCGGGCTGATCCTTCCTCTATTTATCAGCAGTAAGGGATGGCAGCGTGGGACAAACCCGCGTCCCAGGCTCCCAGCCCAGAGCGAAGCACACACCGAGGGCTGGAAGCCGAGCAGCAAGCTGTCCTGTGCTCCAATGACCTCGTCCCCACGCACGGCGCTCACCACGTCCTGCCTGGAAGCAGGGAGCCGAAAGGCAGCTACAACGGGCTGGGTTGGAGCACGGCGTACTTTGACTCATCCACTGCTGGGCCGCCCGGCCCGCCAGCCACACTGGTATTCACAGCTCCGAGAGGGGAGGGCACCCGTGCGGTGAGGTTTGCAAAATCCTTCTAGTTTGACTCATGTGGAAAGAGTGAAACACCATAGAGTGTCCTGAAAGTGGGCTGCACGGAACGCTTTTACTGCGCAGTTGACCACATTTGAAGAAAGCAGAATTTCGGACAGATTCAGACAGCCATTTTCAGTGGCTCTGGGCAGAAGTGGGCCCGGGGGGGAAAACAGCCTGCACTTGGGAATGAGCTCATCTTGCTCTTTTGTAATTCACACCACACGATGGTGGGAAGGAATGGGGCTGCTGCTGCTGCTGCTCTACCTGCGTGCCCAGCAGGAGCCGTGTGGAAAACCACCCTGGGACTTCCATGGGGGGTGAGCAATTGCCTCCACGACAAGCAAGCTGAAAAAGAGCTAACACGCAAGCACTGCAGCAAAATGTCGAGGGCTATTCACTGCTGCAGTGCATCGAATGAAAGTGGAACCCAGGGAGAAGCAAAACGCAGCTTTCTGGGCAAGGGCGAGTGGGAAATCCCGGCTGTGAAGTACATAGGAAATAACATCCTCGGCCCTGCGGGGTGGCACGGGGTGTTGGGGAAATGAAATGTCCCCAGGTACGGCGCGACAGCCGGGCGCCTCGAGCATCGCCGCGCGGCTCAGCCTCGAGATGCCAATCGTCTCATCAAAGCCAGCTGAAAACAAAACTGAGAAGCAGCTTGTGGTTTTACGATGAGCATTGGCATAAAAATATCGAGATTTTAAACACCTTTGGTGTGCCGTGAGGAGACACGGGGGGCTGTTTGTGAGGTCCCTGATATTTAGCGAGGTCTTTGGCTGTGAATCTGGACAGC
The DNA here is from genome assembly GCF_905368555.1 of Meleagris gallopavo. NCBI lineage: Eukaryota > Metazoa > Chordata > Aves > Galliformes > Phasianidae > Meleagris > Meleagris gallopavo. The sequence continues at coordinate 3,147,814 of NC_139405.1, forward strand.
TTTTTGCTGCCCTCTCCTCTCCCCAAAGGCAGGCAAAGGGCCATCGGGGCCATTGGCAGGTGAGGAATTAGAATCAGAGAACATTAAGGCTGGAAAAGGTCACCAAGTCCAACCCCAGCCCACCCCCACCATGCCCACGTCCCTCAATGCCACTTCCCCACGGTTCCGCAACACCCCCAGGAACGGTGACCCCACCTCTCCCTGGAGTGCCCTTTCCTTACGTTCCATCCCCTAAAAGCAAGGCGCACAACAGAACACAGACAAAAAGGTGTCGGAGCCCTCTTGGTTTGTGCAAAACCAGCGTGTGCCCCTTCCCCGGCGTTCTGGGGAGGTGCTGCTCCAGCAGCAGTGCTCTCAGCCCAGCGCTTCCTCTCAAGCAAAGCCCTTTCCCTCATTTCTGAGTCATTAGGAGATCTAAGCGCAGAAACACCGCCAGCTTGCAGAGCACAAATTACGGCGGGGATCAACCCGGCAGCACGCTCCAGCCTCGCCTTGCCGCCCAGCGGCGTGCGCTGTCCTTTACTTCACGTAAATAAACGTCAGACTGTACGCATTCCTATTAATACACACAAAGTGCCTATCGCCGGGCTGATACACAGCATCTAAAGCAGAAAATCAGCCGAAAAATGGAGGAAAAGCCGCACCTTCGCAGCCACCCCTCGAAGCCGGAGGCACCCCGGGGTGCCGCAGCCGAGGCGAGGGTGCAGTGTGCGGGAGGAGGGACGGCAGCACCCACGCCTGCACCGGGCGAGATGAGCTCGGCGATAACGCGCAGCCAGACGGTGCCTCAGCGCCCCGTCGGGAACGGCCGCCGGTGGGTGTTGGGAGTGCCGAGCCCCGGCGAAGTGTCCTGAAACACTCATTTCAGACAAGTGTATGCAAATAAACGGTATATAAGGCTAAACCCTCCCACTTGGGGTCAAACCACATCCCATTATAGTGCGGCGCTGCGCTGAGCCGGTGCCGGGAGCGGGGCCGTGCCGAGGGCTCCCCGGCTTCTCCATTTTGCAGCAGCGGGGCCCCAGCAGATGGGAGAGAGCGGGGGGCCTCCAGAGCCGCCCCATCCCCTTCAGGGTAACTCCTCCTGAGCGCTTAGGGTGGTAGATCATGGGCTGGAAAAGACCGCTGGGATCATTCGGTCCAACTGTCGGCCCATCCCCACCGCGCCCACCAACCAACCGTGTCCCTCAGCCTGGACCCATGCACCGCCCGCATAGATCTGGAGATGTTTGCCCCAGCCGCGACGTCGGCTTTGCAAACCAAAATGCAATGAGGAGGAGAGGGTGGGAGGGGAAGGGTATGTGTGTGTGTGGGGGGGTGGGCAAACTATTTGCTCGCAGCTCCGAGGCTTTGCCGGACTCTCGGTGGGAAGGAGAAAGGCTCCCGCCCGTTATACAACAGGGATTGTTTATTCCTGGGTTAGCGATGTTTGCTTTGGAGCCTCTCCAGCTTCTCACACAAGCCAGCAAAACACGCCACGAAAACACCGAGCGCCCGCGGGCGGCCGCAGCGCAGCGCAGCGCAGCGCTTCGTGCAGCGCTCACGGCTGCAGCCCCGTCCCGCAGCGCTGCCCGCTCCGTGCAAAGAGCCGGCAGCCCCGGTGCCCCCCGCCCCGCCCGGCCTTGGCCCGCGGGCTCCCCCCGCTGCCAGGAAAGCGCATCTCCAGCAGCGTCCCTTCCTCATCGAATCGTCTATCAGAAAATGCGTGCATCAAGAAAGCAGAAGCGTCGGCAAATAACCCTGTCGACAAATAACCCTGTCTGCAAACCTCCCTATCGGTAAAAACCAAGAGCAGGGAGGCAAGGGAACGGGAGCACCGTTTCCCAGCCCACGTTCCCCAAAAGGTGATGCTCCTCCTGCGAGGTTTGGCCCCTCTGCGTCACCCCGGGCCCACGGGGCGGGCAGTGGGGCTTCAGGGTTCTGCGGAATCCCGGCTCGCGTTAATCAGGACGCTGTGCTTCCAGCCCCAAAGCAAAGCCTGCGTGGCTGTGGGAAGGTCGCGCCGAGGGATGGCCACGAAAGCGGCCCGCAGCCGAATCCGCTGACTCATTTTTGGCTGCCTGGGGAGGTGCAGCACCTCTCGCCTCCGCCATTCTGTTCCCTGGGGTTTTCCCTCTCCCCTTGTTCGAGCAGGAGCTGAATTACCAAAAGCGCTCATCACGTGGCCCCAAGAGTGCAGACCCAGTTTCATTTACCGTAAGAGCACGGGCTCGAAAATACTCCGGTTTCCCGCAGAACAGAAGATCTGCACTCTGCTGGGAGACGCTGAAGGTAAGAGCTCGGCGCCACATTTTGGGTCCCCGCATCCCACTCACCTGAGATATTTCCTCGTGGGGAAGAAGCCCTCCGTGCCCGGCTCACGCTCCGTGAGGCTGCCGGTGCCAACCCAGTGCTGTGCTCCGGCATCCCCACGGATCTCCTGTGCTCCCGCTCCAGCCGGGGCCCTGCAGGAGGAATGCACCTGCCTTAGCAGGATAGGATGCGGGATGCCGTGCGAGGAGAGCTGCCTTCACAAAGCAACTTTCAGCAATTAACACCAGCCGGCCGGCGTGCTCCACAGGTGTGAGCAGCGGGATGCTGCGATGGATGGATTAGCAGTGCTGGAGGTTGGCTTCAGTCAGGAGGTGCGTGGAAATAACAGGGGTGGGAAGATGCAGAAGCGTCCTGCTCGCTGCACCAGGGCAGCAGCATCCCTGTCCTATGTCATATGGATCTGTCTCATCCTTCCCAAGCTGTCTGGGTTTATAGGGAGGAGCGGATCGGGGTGGTTTTCCCACGGCTGCTGGCCAGCTACAACCATTGGGAAGCATGCGGGGTTTTTCCCATCAGAAAGTGGCTTCATTATGGGAAACTGTGGGCCGGGACTGCCCAACTGGGAGCAAGAGGCAGAAATGGGGATGGGAATCGGGCAAAGGCTTTTAGTTTTTCAAATCCAGTGGGAAAACTCCCACGTGGAGTGAAGGCAGAGGCCCTAGGAAACCCTGGGAAAGGTCTCGCTTCCGAGAGTTTGCAGCAAAACCCTGAGAAGGAGATAGGGACAGAGGCCCTGCGTGTCCCCCAGGGTGGCAGAGATGGCCCCAGGGACAGCTGGAGGGCTGGACCCAGGCTCCCATTGCAGGGCGAGTGCAGCCCCATGCAATAGCTTTTGCCAGCACCACTCCTTCCTTATTTAAAGAGCGAGTCATATTTTCTGCCATTCCAAATAAGACCTATTAAAAGGCCAGGAGCAGAGGGGAGGAAAAGTTGCTGAGATCAGAGTTTGTATGGATAAATGGATTTCTTTAAAAAAAGTACAGAAGAGGAAAAAAGAAAATAAAGAAGAAATGCCAACCCCGTGCTACCTCCAGGCAGGAGGAGCCCAGCACTCCACTTTGGGTGCATGTGTTGTTGGCCATCAGCCCAACGAGCTGTGCACACCATGAGCTTTGGCTCTCGGTGGCTGCAGGGATGTGCACTTGCTGCCCAGGCAGCTCCACGGCTGCTGCAGCACCCGAGAAGGAAAAAGGGAGTGAGAGGAGTTAGTTAGCTCCCTCCCTGATAATGGCTTCAAGATGTGGCTGCCGGAGCCTCGCACTGGAAGTGCCGTGCTGCTTCATGGCCAGCTTGGCTGCTGCTCGAGGGACAGAGGGAAAGCCCCAGGGTGATCCTGGGAGCTGCTGCCAGAGGTGTCCAAGTACAGCACCTTCTGTGCCCTAATATCATCCCAGAAAGATGGGAGGTGCAAGCGGTCACCCCCACTAGCATCACTGGTGCATCCTGTGGACAGCAGCAGCATGGAATGCTGGGAGGGCAGCAGCCTCCCATCCCTTCCAAGTTTGGGCCGGTTCCATGGGATTTCTCAAGAAAAAGTGAATTTTCACTTTTAGGGATAAAAGGTGCCTCTGTGGGCATGAGGAGGCAGAGCAGCACGTGGGGATGGGCTGAGCAATACTCAGCCTGCGCCCAAGAGCCTCCCACCCCAAACATCACAACAAAAAGTGAAGCAAAAGCCTTGCTTTCATCATGGGCTACGTGGAAAAAAACTGCTTTTCTGGCAGAACTTCTGGAGCCGTTTAGGCAGAAAGCCCTGCGCTCCTCCACTGTGCAGGGGTGTGCTTTGTTGGGAGCTTAATGAGGAGATGGAGATTTCAGCTAAGAGGAGATGGTTAGGTTTCTGGGGTGGGGTTTTCTCATTTTTCTTCGACTTTTTGGGAAGAAAAAAGAAGAAGCTGGTGGAAAGCTTGCAGCCAGGGAGTGCTGGCAGTGCGCCCGGGGTGCAGCAGGAGGTGGGAGAACGCTGTGCTGCGCGGAGGGAAGAAATAAAACAGGACCTGGAGAAGAGAATTTGGAGAAGAGGAAAACCAAAAGAAGAAAACATGGGGAAAGAAATGAAATTAAAAAAAAAAAAAAAAAGAGGGTGCATTACTGCCCCTCATGGTGGCCAAAATGCCACGGGTGCCCGGTGTGCCAGCACCTGCCTGCTCGCGGCGCACGAAGCAAGGCGCTCAGTCACAGCTAAACCATGAAAGAAAAACCACAGCAACCTGAAGAGCTTCTGAGTCACTCCCCGGCCGCCGTGCTGGGACATTCCTCCTGATCTCACTGGCACACATGGGTGGCTCCGGAGCACAGTGGCACTTGGGGCACCGGCACAGCATGCTGGAGTATTTGTACTCCCTCCTGCTCTTTTCCCTTCTCTCTCATGGAGCGATTCCCCCAATTTCTGTCCCTCTGAGTGATTTCCCCCTCTTCCACCAATGTGGTGAGGAGCGGGGTGGCAGCGGGGTCAGGCAGCGATGCCGACAGAGGTCACTGTTGCTGAAGAACCGCCAGGGCAATGGCGCGCCACCCAAAAAGGGGAACTCTGGGGGGAAGGAGGCATCGATTGGGCCGGGCAGGTTTTAAAAAGGAACCTGCTGCAGTGGGGATGGGCGCAGGAAGGCAGGAGGGGAGAGCCAAGGGGAAAGCAGTGCTCTGGGGCAAGCACGTGATGGCACTGGGTGACACCAAGGGTTGGGGACGCTGCGTTCTGCTCTGTCGCCGTGCAGGGATTGAGATGTGAGTAAAGCAAAGGCAGCCAGCACACAGCTGGTCGGGGCGAGGAACATCCCCGTCGTTGCCCAAAGCCCACGCACAAGGGCTGGTGGGTGCAGCATAACCCCCCTGGGCACCACAGGTGTCAGCCCACAGCTCGAGACCACGCTCCTGGTCCTGCCAGATGCGAGATGCAGTCAGAAGGGCCCCAGCTGCCCCAACACGTCCCTCCACGATCATCTATCTCCACAACACCCACTGAGCAGAGCGCTTGCAATTTCACCACACAGCACTCAAAAGTATCTTCATCCCGTGCCGAGGGCAGAGCCCAGCCCAAGCATCACACAGCAACACCAGAAGTATAAAAACTTTTTTGCAGCTGAACTCGCAGCAGAAAAACGGGTGCAAGTGCAATAGAAACGCCTAGCAGATAAAGTAGCCACGCTCAGCATTTTTAGTGTCTCACAAAGCCAGCAAGCAGCACCTTACCCTGGGCGGCCGGGGGAGCGGGCACTGAGAGGAGCGCGGGCTGCGCGTGGCCGGGAGCGAAGGCCGCTGTTCGTAACGGGCGCCAGAGCTGCTGAGCTGAAACTCCCCCCGCGCTCTGCCCAGATCATTGGTCCAGGTCGCGGCGGTGGCTGCTTTCAAATTCTGTTAAAAGCTTAAAAAGGAAACAGGAAGCCTCTCGGCTTCGCGCAGCTCGCACACACGCACACCCACGCGCCCGCCTTCCTGCAGGCAGCTCCCGGCTGCGCTGCCGGCACCGCGCTGGACGCGCCAACATCTGCACTCCACAGCTCCTTCCTCAGCTGAGCTCCCAAATCTTTGCTTTTTGGGTTCGGTGCAGCAGGACCAGCAGCTGCCAGCCCTGCGCAGTACCCTCTCACAGGCACCTATCAGACTTGTGTAAACCCAGAAGAGGATGTCAGCCTCCCCCAGACAGGAGCACATAAGGCAGAACCAAAACCAGGCAGCGGCTCCCAGAGCTTTCCCTTCCCAGGTCAGCAGTCAGCCCGTGCGTTTAAGGTTTCAAAACCACCTCGAGTTTTCTGCACAGCTTGTGCTTGGCACATTTACCCATTCGTGGAAGTTTCGCCCCTTCCCAGGTGGCTCAGGTGGAGGCCATCTGGGAGGGGATAGAGTCAGCCTGAAGCCCAGAGGTTTATTTAACTCACACACCAAAGGAGGTGCCTGTGGAATAGGTGGGTCTTGGTTTTCTTTTTACAGAACTAAAACCTAACATGTCTGGCTTCAGCTGCCATTGAGTCACTGCCAGGTGCTCCCCTCTCTCCCAAATGCAGATCCTCCATCTCCTCACGCACTCCAGGCAGGAACTTCCTTCAGGTCACATCTGATTTCCTGCAGCACACACTGCTCCACCCACTGATCAGGCTCGTCTTCTTCTGTAGCCCCTGCTCTGACCCAGAGCCAGCTGCAGGAGCTGGAGGACAGGCAGCCCAGGTCACTGGGAGAAGCTCAAGGGCAGCTATTCCGAGTTCTGTGCTTTGTCCATCACATCAGTTAACCTCCCTTGGAACAGAACACTGACTTTCCTGTGATAGGTGCTCAAAGTTCCAAACAGCTTTAAAAAATGAGGGGAAGGAGATGGGATTTGTCATGGGCTCAACATCGCTGGAACGCAACTCTTCGCTTCAGGACATCTTAAAACCACTGAAACCTCAGTTACTACACAAGGGTTCTTTAGAAAAAAAAAATTACAAATTACTTTTAAGTGTTCTTACACCTTTTGCTTTCTTCATAATCACTCTTAGTTGTCTTCATCCATTTCTCCCCTCCCTAAGGCCCTCTGGCTGCCCTAGGTCAGGGTTTGGAGAAAAGGGGATCAAGGTCACTGCAGAATGAGATCAAACTTCAAATTTCAGAATATGCAAGCCCAACCACTTGGCTCCGGCTGCTCTTCTAGAAGTAATCATTCAACCTCTGGCTGCTTTTATTGGAGTAACTCCACCTGTTTTATGAAAAATTAAGTGTATTGCCTGCCCAGAACAAATAGAGCCAGCCGCACTCCAAGTTCAATGAGCTGGAGAAATACATCAGGAATTGTAGCAGAGATGAAGGAAACACAAACGAATGCCCAATTATTTAAATTGTCTGTAAGTAGTTTCAGTTCTTGCCCAGACATAACGTAACATAGTGGAGGCAGGTGTTTTCTCAGCAGCAACTGACTAATTGCAGAACAAAGGTTACAAAAGGAAAGAGATGTAAACAGTGCAGTATTGAGTGTATTGTGGACAAGTTGGAGCAAAACAGTTCAGACCCAAAGAAACCTTATGCTTACAGAAGAGATCTACTGTAGGCTCTGTAAGAGGGAAAAAATGGCATGAATGAGACTGAAGGATCACGTCAGTTCTTGAAAAGCATACTCGGCAAGATGCAAGCAGCACGGCACGTGGCTTGCTTTCCCTTCCAACCTGAGCCCCAAGAGGAAAAGCAAGTCTGGCATCTTCTGGGCTGCTCATCTCCTGACATCTACAGGACCTCACGGAAGCAGATTATGATGCACTGCAAGCAAGGAAGCTACAAAAACAAGGAGGTTACATGGTTCCAGCAAGGTCTTCTCAGAACTCAGCACAAAGTATGTACTTGAAAACAATCTTTAGTTATGAAAGTAAATTTATTATTTGTTCACTTTTACACAATTCCTTATTCTCGTAACAATTTATATGCAACTCCTGGTCACAGTTATCACAAGGGGCAAGACTGAAGTTTGTTGTTTGTGAAGTTCCAAAAGAAAGTACATTTTTACCTGGATGTTTTTGAACAGCATGGAACAACACTGGCTCTGTCGCTCAGTAACCTCATGTAAAATGAGCACAATGCAGAATTCCATGCCAGAACACTACAGCACCATGGACTGGGGATTTTTAAGCAACACAGGAGCAAGCCTTAGTAATGCACGAACCAGCACATTCCACTGCTTGAACTTCAACAGCATCTCGGAGAAGTTGGTGATTCCTGGAGAGATGACAAAGCAAGAAAACAATCACCTACTGGTGTAACACTTGCACAAGAATGGAACTATCAAGAGAGAGAAGTGCCAGCGTTCAGGGAGAATTTCTGGACAAACCCCACCAATTTTGCTGCAATGCCTGTTAAAAAGTAAGTCCTTGTAACAGAATTTTAAGACATCTCTGTCTCTGGATCTCCAATCAGATCGCCAATAGAAATCTAAAAGGGAATGCTATCACTGTGACTAGGGACTTACAGGAAAGACTTAAGGACACTTAAGATACAGCTAGCCTAATAAAAGGAATGCTTGCTCCTGCCATAGGCCACCTCATCTAGTTCTGCTGCCTGTGAGGATATAATTTCCTGCAGGTCTGGAGAAAGCCAGGACTTCCATAGCGGATAATGCTGGCGTCTCTGGTCCTGCACCAAGTCTTTAACTTCTGTGCCCAGTTTCAAGGCAATTAACAAAGAATAAAAATTGATGTTAATGGCTTTCAGAGAAGCACAGCACATAATGGAGAAGTATGCACTTAGTCCAGCATACAAGATCAAACTCAAACACATGCATCCATCCAAATTCAGCATGTACTCCAGCCTTACCTTCCAGGCCTCCAGCTGCCAGCTGACCAGGCAATGGGACAGAGTGGTAAACAAGGAAGCATGCCAGCATGTTCTGCTGGGATTCATCTTTAAGCTGCCTGCTTAAGTAGGAACGCAGGCAGACATCTCCTCCAGCTGCAATGTATGAGACACATTGATGAAATTTAGGGAGCATGTGACGATGGAAGAAAAGGTGAGACATAACAGCAGACCACCAGGAAGAGCCTGCTGAAAAGTCTCCATCTCCCCATAGGAGGTGGGCTAAGGATGTTCTTTAAAAACCTCGGTCCTTCTGTTACATTACCCTACACCTTGTTTTCTGCTGTGCTCATCCCCCACTCTTGCTCTAGCTAATTATCTTAACAAACCTTAGGGAAATTTTCCCTAAGGTAGCATAAAATCTTCTAAGTTAGTAAAACCTTCCACACACTATGGCCATCATACTTAATTCAGTGGATGCTTCACTCCAAACATACTAAACACTAAGAAAACTCAGATGGGGCGACCAACCTTCAGTTTTGGCACCACAACCATACATGAGGAGATAACATTCATGCATATACAAACACAGAAGTACTCAAACAGAACAAAAATCAATAGTACAAACACCATATTACTAGTTTCCTGCTAAAAGGGAGTACGTAACGATGGTTTCTGGAGACTTTCCAATTGCAGTATCATTAGGTGGTCAGAGAACACTCCAGCATTTGTATTTTCGGTGTTAATATTTGAGAGATTAAAGCCTCAAAAAAAAAAAAAAGAACAACTATTTTGCTGGAGCTTATCGATTGCACTCTATCAGAGAAACAGACTACATTAACCCAGTTTTTCCCTGACAGACTTCCAGCATGTTGAAGAAAGTCTAAGCAGTAAGCTGGTAGGCAAGATATGAAAGCAGCAGTCATACATGAGCAGGACTTCAAACCTCTGCATAAACTGCATTGTTGAAGAATTTCCTTCAATTGTAAAACCCATCCTTTGTGTCTCAGCTAAGTGATATATGATCCCTAGGCTAAAATACATGGCAACAAGTTGTATGCTATTCATTGCCTTCTCTTCAGTTACCATTTTTCAGTACTTTTAGGCAAAAGTCAACCTTAATGAGCAAGATGAGGATAACACTGAATCGTGACCACAGCTGTAGGTTTAAAGTCAGTTCTCCATACCTTGAAGCCACTGATCCAGAGCTTTATCAATAGTGCACTTCATCACAGGCAGAAATTCAGAGTTCATGAAGAGTCCTCTGTTTGGATTCCTGCTCATCCTCCCCTGATGACATCTAGAATTGAAGAATTCTAGCACCAGCTTTATCTGCCCCAGCTCAAATGTCTCAGACATTTCTCCTCTTTCCAATCTCCTCACAGCCTAGCAGAGGGAAACACAAAGCAACTGTGAGAACGGGAACTTAATGAAGAAAGAAAAGGAACCTTAAAAACTCCTCTCTCCAACAGGATCCCCTTCTCAGCCATCAGTGAACCTCACTGTGTAATTACAGTTTTTACAGCCTTAAACTATTTTCCAATTTGCTTTTAAAATCACCGCTCTTCCTATAAGCTCACCAATGCATCCCCCATTCTTTATTTCCACAGAAATGCATGCAATAGACATTCTTATGCCAAAGCACAGTTTAAAGAAAACAGTAACAATTAAATACAGTATTTACTTCACCTGATCTATTGCTATGTACGTGGGCAGCATCTCTGGTTTTTCTTGGGTAACACACTCATAGAGAATTGAAGAGAAAAAATCCAGCATCTCCTGTTTCTGATAAAACACACGTTTTACAGAGTGCACATTGCTCCAATTCCCTTCCACTCAAGTCAACCCATCCACTGATGCTCCACAAATTGATGACAGCTGGGCAATGCCATGCAGCTTGCTTTCCTTCTCGTGATTATTAACACTGGGTGTGACACAGCTGTATTTTACTTGCTCCCTTAGGTGACTTTGTGCAGAGAAATACAGAGCCCCTCTTCTGCAGTGACTCCACCTAAACGCTGCAGGACACTGCACAGGACTCAGGATTTGGTCAGGGCTTTCTGCAATGAACACAGCACAATCATTGGTGTATTTCTGTAGCTTAACCAACTCTGAGGTTGCATGAACAACTGAAGAGTTAGTGCTACTTTGCACCTTTGCACTACAAAGCATCCCTCAGAAAACTCCCAAAGGACTGAATTTTGTTCCTCACATCTTAACAGATTTCTTTTCCACCTTTCCACCTTTGATTCATGAAAAAGGAAGCACAGTTCACATGTACACATCATACCTGGCCCATGTTCACAGTTGGTTTGCAAAAATACTCAGCAAACAATAACAGAGCAGGATCAGATGTAAAAGCAGAAATATCTTCTGGCTACAAAATAAATTAAAATACACTCTTAAAATGAGCTTTTTGGTTTCATCACACAAGTGATATATTGATTTATACCCATCTTTTCCTTCCCAAGTACACAAGTGAGAACACTGCAACATCTAAAAAGCACATCATGGGCAGGATCTGTCTGATATTTCTGTGATGAACACACGTTTGCATTGCAGCTGCAGGCCTAAACTCCTTGCATGCCTTAGGAAAGCCACCAGACTTCTCCCTCAAGCAAAACAAGTGACTTCAGTACTCATAACCTGGTGGCAGTGCTACCTGCTGGAAATAACACAGCCCAAACCTGCTGTGCTCCCCTTTGTCTTTCCAGAGGTGGCACTCTCAGTTCCTCACAGCTTGTCCTTGGACACTCCCCTTACGTGACATCACTTTACAGCCAGATCTCTTTTTAACAAAGTTTTACCAGCTTCCACCTCTACGTGCCATACTGTCTGCATAAGAGAGTCTCCATGCTGCTCTGCATAAGAACCAGTATGGCAGTGATACCTTGAATGACCGAGCTTCATTTCCATGAGTGATGGTCTGTGCTGAGAAACTGCGCCAGCCCATGGGATCCTCCTTGTAGGAGAGCTGCCCAGCTCTCAGCTTCACATATAAGACACCACCCTTTGAAAGAATTGATCTGAAATAACAACAGCAGTGCTTACTTTACATTGGCAGACGCACGCAGTGAGGCCTGCAAAATAAACATGAGCTCCACAGCTCATATATAATATTCCCCCACTTATACTTTGCCTTGATTATTTAAACTTAGACAAACAGAAATGTTGGCATCTTTAAGGGCAGGCTGCTATTAAATGCTGATGTGGATGCAGGCAATAGTGATGAAAACAGGGTAAGCTCTGCTAATACAAGGAATGTAACTTCCTGGAGCAGGTTTTTGTCCAGCACCAAGGAAAACCACGCAAGCTGGCAGCCACAGCTTTAAAAGCATGCTGTGATTCTGAGCAAGTCCTCCTTCAATGTAAAATAAACAGGAAAAAAAAACACAACACAACCATTCTTCCCCATCCCTGACCAAGCCTACAAATAAAAGCATATAGCAGTTCAAAAATTACAAAACCTACAAAAAGTTGCAAAGCAGCAGCATGTTTACATGATTCAGAGTGTAGGCACTGGCATCTCTAAAACAACTAAGTTCTCCATATTGAAAGTAACTACTTAGCATAACATTACAGCAGCACTTCTGCTAAGGCAGGAAAAAAAATTTTTCATGTATGTTTTTACCTTCAAAACAATGCCAGCCAGGTCCCTGACATTTGAAAGGGCTGGGGACAAGACAGTGTAATTGGTGTTGTGACAAGAGGTGGCAGAGTCAAAGCATCTGGAGTCCCAGAGAGCAGACAGAGCCAAAAGGCAGCAAGCCTCAGCCACCCGTGCTGCTTCATGCTGTGGCAGTACTGGCAGGCTCTTCTGGGGCAAACAAGCACTGAAGTGTGAGCAGTCTGTGCAGAAGGACAAAGCCGTGCTCTGCCGGCTCTGGTGCAGCAGATGACTCAGGACGTGTCTGCTGATCTGGAGGACTCTGCACTCTGCATCAGTTCTGTTTGTTATCACTAAAGGCACGGACAAACAGCCACAGCATTGTAATGCCTAACTTAATCTCAATGGTGGCATTTCATGTAACTAGAACAACTATGCTGCTGCTGAAAGATGCAGCTGGCTTCTTTTACACTACTCACGGTGACAAGTAACACTGTAGGTTGCTAAAAGCACTAAGAGAGAATGATTTTACTCACAGATACTGTGATTCCGGTAAGATTTCTGTTTTTCACAGTTGCCCAATGGAGAGTTAAAAATGCAGTAAGCATTGTATACTTCACGTAACATCAGAGAAATTGTATTTCACAAAGCGGTAACTGCTGGCTAATTACTGTATCAACAGCCTGGGAAACATGACATCACTACAACTCAAAACTAAACTAAAACCATGAGATTCAGATGGTTTCTGGTGCTGCTAAAATCCCGCTACCAATATCTGTGGTTTTTACTATCAGGTTTTCCCCTGACCTGTTTTTGCATGAATTATTCTCATCAACAGGTGAAACCAACTACGCAGTTTCTTTCTTCACTTTAAAGCACTGTCAAATGCACAACAGCAAACTGATCAAAACCAGACTACTTTGCAAACCGTAGGTGTTACAAGTATGGGAGTTTGTTGGTTTTTATTTTTTATTTTGAAAAAATACCACAAGGCTATTATTCATTTAAGCACTACAAATAATACTTACTTGAGATGATTTGTTTCATTGCTTAAATCTATTAGAAGTTCCCAGTACCGTGGTCCCTTCACTCTGATCTGTTGATGTAAGCATTTTTATTATTAAGTATAACCAGAAATGTAAGAGTTAGGGTTTTCTATGTAAGCCTAAAGCTCCCTCTGCCCTTACAAGGGAAAGCAACCTCTTATCATGCTACCCACTCTGAAAACATGAAGGAGGGCCTAGCTTTGTCCCTCCTGCACGAAGCTTTTGGCACAGGGAAATCCCTGCTACATCAGATCTTGAAAGTGTGACAGCCAAGACCAAAGAGAAGCACGTGCCACGAGACAGCACGTGCACTTCATAGTGACAACTGTCTTCAGAGCCACTGCTACAGGACAGCATTGTTCAGAACTTGGCTAGTGTTGGACACTGGATCAAAGAAACTTCACCAGCTGCTCCTGCACCGCGGGCAGCACAAAAGCCAACTGATTACGTTCCCCATCAAACACATTTCTTTTACCTGCTTCAATAAGTGAAGCTCTGGAAGAAGCGTGGGTGCCATCATTTCCTCGGTGGTTTCTGCATACCACTGTGTGCCCTTCAAAATGCCATCAGGATTCACAAATTACTAAAGCTCACTTTCATGTGAAAAGAAAGAAAATGTGCTTCTCACAACACAGTTGCAGAGGTCAGTCAGTTTCTGTTGTTGAACTCTGAGTAAACACATAGCTTAGCATTGCCTTCAACATTACAAGACATAAGGCTGAACTAGAGAGATACTTCTCATGGAAGCATCACCACACAGGAGGCACACAGCTGAAATCCAAAAGCTTGAGAAGGAAGCGATAGTATGGATAGGGCTATCCTTCCCTATCTTCAGCATCTTTGCCAGACCCACAGAGGATCTGCACTGCTAAACTTCTCCCCTGAAATCTCAGCAGCTCCTTCTTTAGGTCCTTCTCAAGCACCACCCATCTCACATTAATCTATATGAGAATAAACAGTGCAGAAAGCATTCTTCCCCAGAAGGCGCATAATGTAAAGAGACACCAAGCTGCCAGTTTGAGCAGAATTAGAAGGCAGCTGTTAAACCCAGAAACAGCTCCAAACACCTCAGTGTCTTCGGAAGTTTTCTCTTAGAAAGACAAGACCTATGACTCTGGGTCAATTATTACACACTTGAAGACTTTGTGGTGCTTTTTATTTGTCCTGTATCCTCCTCTCTATGTATCATCAAAGCAAACATAACATGTGAGTGGGCTGAACACAGCCCTTCAATTATTTGCCTAAAGAATCAGGCTTATCTCCACCACAACTTGAAAACAAACCCAAGACTGCAGGCCACAACAATGAAAATAGCAGAGCTTTGGTGTATCAGAGTTTTCAGTTGCCTCCCACACCTCCTCCAACACCTTCACTCTTTACCTTGAATGTAACCTCTATCAGTGCATAACAAGGAGTGTTTGAGTCCACATCAACAGGTATTAAGAGCCTTGGATCTGCTGCCAGCACATACAAGTGTCGCAAAGCCTGAAGATGATACCTGTGTGTGGGGAAAGGAAACTCAAGACATGCAGCACAGGCACAGAACAATCCCAAATATTAAACTGCACACAGCTCAGTGACTACATACAGCTGTCAGCTGAACCGAAGTGAAATTTGGAGTGATTTAGCAGGTTCCTAAGATTTCCTTAACATGGCATGCTTCAGCTAACAAGACAGGACTTCATGAATTTTAATTAGAACAGATTAAGAATCACAGATGGACAGATTTTGCATGACTCTCTTTTTGCTGAGCAAGCTGGAACAGACAAGTCATAGTAGCACAAGCAGAGGCCTCAGGACACCTGTTTGCATTTCCTCACTGATCAATGATCAGAGCATCATCTTACTACTTCTGCTTTTTACATTTCTGCACAAGATTAGCTATATGGTGCCCATATAAACATTCTAGAGGATTTCTCTATATAATCTCAATTGTAAGGAGATTATTTAACCTGAAAGTTAAGGAAATTTAAACTTTAAAGAAACATGAACTACACAAACTCTTACCTATTGTCTGTGCTGTGAACAGGGAAGTGAGGGTATAGAGCACAAAGGAGAGCAGCAATGGAAGAATTTGAAGTGCTCAGTGAATACCTGTTGAAAAACATCTATTAGTTTTAGAGCTAACAAACACATGCCACTACCAGACATTCAATGTGTTTTGGTCTCCTGCAAGAGGGAAGGACAGTAACAAAGTGCAGACAAGGAATTTACAAGCATGTTCCCATTAAAAAAAGAAAGTAAATCATGCATTCTCGTGCTTTTGCAGGAAAGGTGGGGGGAAAAAAAAAAACGGCCTTAAGAAATGGCAAGTTACCTTCCTCCTCCCAGAAAGAGAAGTCCCAAAGCCATGTGGTGAGCCAGATGGAAGCCGTAGTTCATCTCTCCGCCGGTCTTCTTGTGCATGAAACGGCAAAGCTGAAGAACTTTCAAGTTTCCAGAGCCAGCCACCACCATTGCAAGAGACAGCAGCAAGACGCTCAGGCACGTTTCGAGATTATAGTGACCTATCTTTGTGTAGAACAGGGAAGGTGTCATTACACTTCTGTGGTCAAATGCACACTTCTGATCTGTCTAATAGGCTGTCTACCCCAGAGTTTGAAAACCACATTCCACAGAAAGAGGGAGAGTGGAGAAAACGCTGCTACATTCTGTAAGTCTGTAATACATACAAGTAAAAGGGATGGTTCTACTTGCAGTAAGGTTTCAGTGTGGGTAATCAAAGTAGAGAGAAAACCTGGAAGAACTTACTATAGAAGCTGTTGGTGCTGACAAACTTTTCAGGAAATCTGTTGCATATTTGTCCTGGAAAGGAAAGAAATGCATACTGAATAGGGATACACAGAATAAGCTATAGCTCCATGGATTCAAGGTGAAAAAAAAATCCAACCTCTTACCAAGCAGTTAAATGCTGCCTTGTTTTCTGAGCCAGCAAATCGAAATCCCAGTGACAAACATGCCCCAGCAATGATGTAGACATGAGCTTGCCTAATAAACAACACAGACAGGAATTGACTGAGCACTCCTCTTTTTTTATTAATCTGAGTATGCATCACAAGCTCTTACAATAAAAGATAAAAAAAAAAAAAAAAGAGACAGATTCTCTCCATTACAGAAAACAGAATAAATTCCCCAAATACCAAGGGAAAGACTTATTTGATCCTGATATGTCTTTAAAAGTTCAGCTGCATTTTTTCAGAAGCAGAATATTTGCAAAATATTCTTTTATCTGCAATCTCATCTTTTACAAGTTACTTACATCAGTGTTTCTAAACTCAGGTCTTCTGATGAAGGCAGCTCTGTTGCATGAAGAGGTATACTGTTCTCTCTTATGATCTATAAAAACCATCAGAGAAAAATGAATAGGGGGAACCTCTCTAAGCCCTCCAACCATCAAGGGTGCATGTGATACAAAAAAGGTCCGTTTCAAAGGAACACAAAAGTTAGCTTTTCTTTGACATGCTACTGCTCCATTGTATCGCTGATCCAGAAAGCACACTTTTGTATTCTTGCGTATCTGGCTCCTTAGGTATTTCTAAAACAATAGCATTATTATGTCAGAAGTGTGATAGTGTTCTATGAACCCAAATATCAGAGAAAACAGAACAGGATGAGATCTTGTGAGGCCAGGGAATTCATCTCCATCCTCTATTTCTGAGAGATACCATCTAATTTGTTCTTAAAAATTCCACACAACATATCCTGGAATACAGTTGATCCTCCTGTAGAGAAGTTTTGCACCCAGTTTGTTTGGTCATTGTGGAGGAAAGTTTAACCCCTTTTCCCCTCTAGCATCATTGCCATGAAGAATTCCATCCCATAATGCTAAACAGGATGTGAGCCCCCTGGTCTCCCGTAACAGTTGAAGAAACCTGCATAACCATCATCTCTGTCACATGAACAAACTTAAAATGTGTTTTGATTACACATGGGGCCAAAACCACCAGACGTCTCAGAGGATGGGAAGTCTAGCAGTCTTGGCCCAAGCCCATGCACAAAGAAAAGCCATCTTCAAGGATAGACCAGATTTGCTCAGGTTATCTTATCAAATTCCACTTTGAATGATCTCAAAGCCAGAGGTTCTGGGCTTTCCTTCTAATATCTGAGCACTCCCCCTGCAAACACCGTTTCCTTACAATATAACAGAAATTCTCATGATGCAGTTTGTGTCTGTTACATTCATCTTTTCTGCCCCTCTTCTCTGGCCTTAGTGTGATAAGTGAACAGTGCTAACTGTTAGCTCAGCCTACAGTCTCTCTTAAAACAAATCATGTTTCCCATATTAAGGAAATGCAGATTAACATATACTTTACTGTGCAACTCATATAACTGAGGAAATGTTCACTTGCACGAGTTAGCAAGGTGTAAAACTGGGAAGCATAAATACCTACTTGAGGCACATTGCTATCAACCCATTCAGTGCTGGGCATGATGTCATCCCACAAAATCAGGCACCGAGCTAAGGTCTAAGAAAGTGATAAAGGTGAGGAAGAAGAAAAAAAATACATCAATGTTAGTTCTTAATATGTTACATGCATCCAGAAATGCAGCTGCCCATTAGCAGCTCCATTGCTGTTTCTTAGCTTTCATATCAGAAATGGCAAAATAGCTTGTATTTTAGTGTGATTTAAATTCTGCTTGGAGAATAAAAAGTCACAGAATAAGCCCTTGGGAAGTCTGTAACTTTAGCTGGTAAACTGACATGAAAGCACATTATTTCTCACACAGATGCTGAAGCTTAACTGTTTTTCAACATTGAAATTAATTTGGGAAAAGCTACAAAATGATCACTTAAATGTTTAATTTACTCTATTTGAGACATATTCTTCAAATGTTTCTCACCAAATTCTGTCTCTCTGGCATAGTGTAAGAAGCAAGCAGAGACTTTTTGAAGGCATAGTTCTAGCTGACAAGTAAAAGAGCAGCTCCCTGTAGAAAGGGTTCTGCATGACAGGCATATGGAGTTTATTAAGATGTATGTTTACTATCAGTAAATAGACTGAGAAATGAAACAAAAAAATCTTACTCTCAATAAAAGGAACTCTGGTTTTACAAAGTCCAGCAAGTACATGGTATCTGGTGCTTGAAGCCAATCAGCAATGGATCTGCAGAGCACAGTAAAGGAACAGGATTTCCAGACTGTATTACAGCAACACACAAACCTGAGTGAGCTACACGAGGCAAAGCCAACATTATGGCAGCTTAAACTCCTGTCACAAGTTACAGCAAAGTGCTTGAGTAACTCCAAGGTTAATACCTGTTATTAGTCTTTAGGTAGATCATAGCAAAGGCAAGTGTGGCTCCTGGGCAAGTAACATCCACATTTATTGTGTCTCCTTCCTGTGAAAACACAAGCACATGCGTGTACACTAGTTGACTAGAAAAAGTGATGCGAGTAAAGATTCAAGGTCACTTCATTCATCGAGATACAGACTTTTGTAGATTTCTGAGCTAATAGTACTTTCCCCTCAAACAAGCAAAGAACATCATCACATACCTTAATTTGGTAACTGGGAGACTTGTGCTTCTCCCTGTGCATTCCTGCTTGGAACCGCCTGTGGCCCCCAACCATGTATTGGTAAAGCTGCTCAGGAACGTTGAGGTCTGACATACCTATCAGATTACTGCCATGCTAAAGAAGAAAAGAGAAGAAATAATAGTCAAATGTTTCCTTATATGACAAAAAAAAAAAATCATTTGGCCAAGGGAGGGTTTGATGATGAAATAATTCTCATTAGCCCTGCCCCAATATACAATGATTCTTCTACTAATTGCAGCTGAAATGAAAAGCAACGCTTACTCCCAAGCACACCATGCCCAAGGCTAGTCCAGAAGCCAGTGAATAGGACTCCCTGTCTGTGCAGTACTCCATTTCTGGTCCAGGTGGACGTCCTGAGAAAAAAAAAACAAAAACCAACTCCCAATTACACATACTCTGAAGATTGCTGAGCCTACACAAACACTGTCAGCAGAGTTCAAAAGCTGCCACTTTCTGAAAGACTGTTTCTGGTAATTTGATATGTGCAGATGTAATTTCATCTTAAAATGTATCCCATTCTCTATTTAGTAAACTGCAGCCTCTTAACTGAAGTTACACAGACATGAACAAGAACTTTACAGTTAGAAATAAAATCAGAATTACACAGAATGAGGACAATTCATCAGATCAGAACTTCACTGTTCAGAGTCAGCTCTCAAATGAAAACCTTGAGCAACAAAATCAGTAACAGAAGAATTTATGAGATGACTACTGTGCTTCCACCAACCTAGTGAGTCAAAAAGCCTGCCCTTGCAAGAGACAAGTGTTTTTCCCATCCAGTGCCTCAACACAGTGCCTATCGTGACAGAGCTACCTCACGGACAGACATGAGAAATAACAGGCATCTTGGGAAGCACCAGATCTGCTTAAGTGCTATAGAGCCAGAATTTCTGCAGGAATCTACAACATTTGGTTTAATAGGAATATGAAATTAAGGCAATCCTTCTACCAAGTCCCTCTACCTTCTACAGCTGGCCCCAGAAGCCCCAGACCAGTTCTACTCAAAGTTCCCAGATGAAGTAAGGATTTAGGTCCAGCACCAATGATTCCACATTTCCTCTGCTAAATTATTTGAGTATTCTCTACTCTACACACACAGTTCACAAGAACTTCTGTTCCTTTGAAAGCAAAAGATGAGATTTGGGAAATGTGAGGTGCCCGTTGCAGTGGCAGAGCTGTAATTAGAAGATCTCTCAACACATTCAGATCCCTGATGCACTGTGGAAATCACACAGATGTTATGACTCTCATCACCTTGTTTTTTCAATGTTAGCACCCACCTATTTCAGCCAGCAGAACCTCAGCTGTGTGCCTGTGTGCAGTGCCCTGGTAGACAAGGCCTATTCCTATCACAGCAGCCACCTGCACATTGTGGGGGACATCCAGCTCTGTTGAAGTTGGTGGTAGCAGGGCAGGTATGTGGATACTCAGAAGCCGTGTAATGGCCATATCCATCGTGCCCAGCTTGGCAGCAGAAACACCAAGCAACAGCCCAATACTTGTCATCTCATGGCCCTGAGAAAGGAAACACGTCAGCAACAAAGGAAAGCAGGTACATTCAGAAAAGAAAGGTGCCTGCCCCAGTATCAAAGACAAGTCTCACATTCTCCAATATACACAGCTGCTAAAGCTTTGCAGGCAGCTCTTCAGGAAAATGAATACTAGCTGTTATGGATGCAACTGTATTTCCCAAGTTTATGATCTTGCTATAGAAGCAAGTTTCAACCTAAATAAAAGTTCTTACACAATGAATTGCTAAACATGGCTATAATGTAGATATTTACTTTCTTGCTCTCCCAACACACAGGATGTTTTAGAAACAAAATATAAGATTAATAAAGCAGCTCTGATTTTTGCCTGCACCAAGAAAATTCCAATTTCAGTTCTCAAATATGCTGCTTTCTTTTTTAAAGCCCACTTTGTTTACAGAAATCACGTCTCAGAAGTATTTCTCTCTGCTGCTTATGAAAGAATGCCTCACCTTTGTTAAGTAGTCATGTATATTGAGTGTGGCAAGCTTTGTGAGATGTCCACTGAGACCCAGAGCCATGAGGAAGCCAGCATATTCATTTGCTTGTTCAGCATTCTTAGGCTTGTTATAGATAATCCAAGAAGAGTCTATCCGTGAAGCAGGCGCTATCTTCAGCCCAGCAGCCACTCCATTGTGAAAGCTAGCCCAGCAAGCCATGTTAGGAGGCACGTCGATATTCCCACTGTTCAGATCAACTGTAGAGTTCCTAGGAGGAGCACGGCCTGCCCATGAAATTGAAATCATTGACAGCAATTAGGTGAATCCAAACCCCTCCAGAAACTGCTCTGAATTTCAGTAGCTTGCCAAGTGAACACTGACTGCATGAAAGTCAAGCTTCTGATCTAAAGACAATCTCAGGTATCTTCAGGCACATCAGATGATGAGCACAGTACTCCAGATAAAAAGCAATGAGGACTTGCAGTGTCTGCTTTCTGTATGACCACAACACTGAACAGCAACACATCCTCAGGCAACTGCACTATTCTCTGCCTATCAGAATGTGCCTGATATAATGTCTGCACTAGAAAATAATGTTGGTCTTGGTCTTGACCATTCCAGGAGAAAATACTAGCAAGCAGCAGACTTTTTTTGTGCTATTTCTTCCCAAAGCCCACTTACACTGTGGAAGAAAGGCACACAAGGTGCTTGCAAGAAGATTGCAAGAGGTTCAAAAAAAAAAAAAAAAAAGGGTAAAAACTAAGGAACTGCACCATGTTCTGTTAAATACTGAATTTCTTCAGAAGAAAACACTGAGCAACATACCAGTTAGATTCAGCTTAGGAATGGGCAGCTGTTCTGCTGGAATAGGATGATAGGAGAACAAAGTAAACATTCCTCGCCCAACAGGCAGTGCCATGGTTCGCTGGCACAGCTGTAACAACCTGGTAAGGAGACCAAAACAAAACCCATTGCTTAATATATTCCAATAAATGAGACTACACATAACAGGCACTGGAAAGTCAGCTTTTTTTTTTTCCTGATTCAGACAGTATTATGTTTCCCCTCCTTTTTTTTTTAGTAGGTCTAACTTAAAAAACCAAAGTCTTCAGTCCTTCAAGATTAATCTCAAAGACACACTTCAACTGATACAATGTTGAAATTTGCCTGTTTCTCACTTTAAGCTAGGTGCTAGTTAAACTCACACCACAATTTAATAGCATATCAGAAGCGAGGTGAAAGGAGAAAGCAAAACAAAGTTAATTGCCGTGTGATCTTGCTATGACTAGTGATCACATCTAGTAATAACAGTGTACAGAATTAATAGTGTACTTCCAGGAATACTGACCACAATTCTCTATGATTTACTCTGGAAACACTTTCTAGACTTGTTAGATTACTCAGCTTGTTAGGTCAGACAATAAAATTTGATGCATTCCTTTAGTTTTCTGCTTCTATAGAGTGTTTTGCATGTTAACAATGCTCTGAAGATTTGTTTTTTTTCCCCCACTTTTTTATTTTGTTTTTTCAAAGACAACGCTGTTAAGATCTCTAAAACAACTGAATAAAGAAGCAGAACAGGGAGGTGACTGAACAGGCAAACAATAGCTCCAATAGGAGCTTTCAAGAGAGGGGTGAAGCAGTGAACTTGCTTTCTGTAGAATTAACTAGATCCCCTGATTTAAGACTTGCTTAGAACAGAATGAAGGGCTCTCCAGTTTTATGGAGGAGATGGACTACGCTTTATTCTTGTTCTCCACGAAGTATATTTAATATACTTTAATATTTAATAATTTTCTAACCCTAAATGCCACGTGGGGTTCAAACTAATAGACTTCCTCACATGCTGCTCCAATCCCAACAGCCGTCCAAAACAAGCTTTGCTGCATATTGAACTTCAACACTCGAATTACAAAACACAACTCTCTTCTGTGTGTCCTTCGTTCAGGTCTGCCTACTTCATTGCTGTGTTCAGACAGAAATACACCACGCTGTTTGATAAGACATACTTAAGTCAAGAATAATCATTTTTTACCTAAGTGAAAGCCTGCTAGAAACAGAATTCTTTACCGGTTTTCTTTTTCTTCTATGAAATCATGGTCACTAGCTTCTGGCATCTGCACTACATTGACACGTACAGGACGGGCACTCTGAAGGAGCCTGCGTACTTCCTGCACTCTCAAATCCTTGCTCCATATTAGTGACATGACCTCATCATTCATGTTGTTCATGCCATCCTCATCCTCTTCTGACTCAGCACCAGATGGACTATCAGAGGACAGCACTGGGCCCACAGACTGCAAGAGAAAAGAAGTCATTTTCAGCAGTGCACAAGTGTTGCTAACTATCAGAAAGCATCAAATCTAAAGCTAGAAAAAAAAAAAAAACTAGATCAAAACTAGATCTAACATAGGCTCTCCTAAGGCACACAACACCATGAGTGCAAGCAGATTAACAGCTGATGAATGAAAACTAATTTCTTCTGATAAATATGCACTAAATCTCAATACATAACTGCACCACCCATAAAGCCAGCGTCCGTTTTGAAACAGGAAACTCCACCCTGCCCTCCTGAGAAATGACAAACAATTTGGTGTTTGAAGATCACTATCCTTTTAAGGTAACATATATTCGAGGCATTGTTGTAGAGTGATAAAATCAGATTCATCATCATTTTACGATTCAGCACTGTTAGAGTTAGAAAAAGTTAACCAGCAGAAAATTAGATGCTTTTTTAATTAGTGTGCCACATCAGATTTGAATATATAGTTTTACTTTTATTCTACATGACTAAGAAAAACATTTAACTTCTCTGAAATGTAATCAGATGTCCCTGTTAAAAAAAAATCCAAGTAATTTTAACATTCCAAACTATAACTTCCAAAACTAAGATAGTTAAAATTACCTTGACCAAGATGTACCTGAGAATACAAAACTCTTTTCCTGACTTCTGAAAAAAATCACAGACTCTCTGCTATTATTCATGCAAACCATTAGTCAGCTTTCACATAGTTCTGGATTCCAGTGTCCTCAACAAATGACATTTCAGAGAGCTCTAACTCCAAGAGATGCCACTACTTCCTACCATCAGAAGATGATGCTCAAGAGAAAAAAAGACACTATTTTTCTTCAGAATGAAAATAACTAAGCCCTTTCCAAAAAAAAAAAAAAAGAAAGAAAGAAAAATATGAAAAGTGTACTTCAGAAAACAATGCAGATCTTACAGTGAAGAGGGAGACCCCAGCTATGCCAACTCAGCAAGTAGATGGACTGAAAAGTCATGGAGTGCCCTGGGCTGAAAAGGAGCTCAATGCTCATCCAGTTCCAACCCCCTGCTGTGTGCAGGTCACCAACCAGCAGCCCAGGCTGCCCAGAGCCACATCCAGCCTGGCCTTGAATGCCTGCAGGGATGGGGCATCCACAGCCTCCTTGGGCAGCCTGTTCCAGTGCCTCACCACCCTGTGTGTGAAAAACTTCCTCCTAATATCCAACCTAAACCTCCCATCTTAGTTTAAAACCATCCCCCCTTGTCCTAGCCACATAAACAGTCGTTATTCCCACTTCCTTCTCCCTGGGCCAGTGTTACAACGGCAGAGTTTCTAGATAGAGTACCAAAAAGGTAGTAGGAAGAGATTTTGGAGAGGAAGACTTAGAATCAAATTGCTCTGTAGGCAAAACTTTCGAGTACTAAGCTTCAGTGAAGTTTAAAATCTGTTTTACTGAATTTGCACAGCTATGTACGCAGTCTTCCTGGGACAGATGCTGGTTTTTATACTGAAGCTCTCACATGCATGTAAATCCCATATTGCCTTCAGTCTTGAATTCTGCACCTTCCATGCTCCATTAACCTACACTCCCTGAGCATCAGCAGATGGGGGAAGAGCTTCTGCACAGAGTGCTGTGTCCAACATTCAGTATCACGAAATCCATTTGTGCCCATACTCACAGATTTACTCTTCAGTAGGTTGCCTTCACATGCCTGTTTGGACAGATCCTGGCGCCCAATCAAGACACAAACTGCCTCTGGCCAGTCTGAGGCAGGCTGCTCTCGGCAGTAATATATTGCATCTCTGATAGGAAGAGCCACACCAAAGGGGAGAGTCTCCAGATCTCTTAAGGTGAAACCTTGAAGTTAGCAAGCATGAAAAAAAAAAAAAACTTAATCAAAATTTGATACAGTGCTTCTCATACTATGCAATTCTGATACTTATTTACAACTGTTACCATCTCACACAAAGATAAAAGTTGCTTATACCAATATTAGTCAACCAAATAATTAGCTTCTCTGCGAGGCTGGAAATAGATGTGCTGTGTCCAAAACAGCATCTGTAAAATAATGGAAAATAAAGGAGAAGCCAATAAAACCTAATCAAAAGCTTCACAGAAAGGCAAATATTCAGAATTTAACATGGTATTGGAAAACATACCGATTGTCATCCTGCTCTATTTGTTGCTTTTGTTGCCCTAGAAAAGATAAGGCCATGTTACCCCCTTGCTTTCCAAGTAAAAGGACAGCATATAACAAACAAGACAGCAGGAGATAGTGCAACAGCATTAAAGCATCATTACCTGAAGTAATTTTGTACAAATAAGGGGAAGCTTCATTAGATACAGCACTCTCATCACCAAGTATGTACAGAGCCACACTCTGGATAGGAAAGAGACACCATGATACAGAGTCACTTCATTTGCAGTTATTACTATTCTGCCTATCAAAACAAGCAGAAGGGAACTTCGGTAACTTAAACAGTGGGATGCATTTATTATGAATTTTTAAGTAAACGTAAATTCAAACAACTCAAGCCAGTAAACTTTCACGTTTTAGGTTTCTGGACTCATGTTTGGAAATAATAACCTTGCAACAACTGAATTTTCTCTAATGATTGTTGCAAAGGAAAAAAGAATCACAGAATGGCCAGGGTTGGAAGGACCTCAAGGATCATGAATCTCCAACCCCCCCACCACAGGCAGGGCCACCAACCTCTCCATTTAATACCAGACCAGGCTGCCCAGGGCCCCATCCAACCTGGCCTTGAACACCTCCAGGGATGGGGCATCCACAACCTGTCTGGGCAGCCTGTGCCAGCACTGAAAGAAAAAACTTTCAAAACAGAAAAACACGTTATTTTCCAAGACAAATTCAATGAAGCATGAGCAAGAAACATCTTCTACAAACAACATATTTCTTTTGGTTTCCTCCCCTTCTTGAGTACTGGGTAATTTGTGAAGTACTTGAGTGAAGAGCATCCACATCAGTCAGAAAAATCACAGTGATCCATCACTGCTTCCTTCTGAAATACCACCACATAGTTGGCACACCAAAGGCAAGATCACATCCAAGCAAAAACCTGCCATGATTTTCCCAAAGATATCTGACAAGCTGCATCACCAACCTGCCAGCTCTGACTTCTGCACAGAGAAGTCAGGTTCAGGCAGACAGAGTTGGTGACAGACAAGTGACAGCCTGAATGAAAGGCTCTACTGTTCTTCAGAGCTTGAGCGTAGGGTAAATTTTAAGTGAAAGCATCAGCATTTTAACAGGTTTCAGTGCTGCTGCTTCAGCCTTTCGTGCTTTGAAGGAGAGGACAGGCTGACTCCTGGCAGTTCCAATGGAAGACTCTGCAACTACTCTTGGACAGCTGGGTTCTCTTCAGCTCAACATTTCTGCTCCAAATCCTGTACTGACAGCTTTTCTTCACAAACACTTTGTGAAGAAGCCAACAAAGCTGACCAGAAGATAACATCAGCACTAATAACTACTCATGCAGTTAAATATTTATGTTGATACATGCCCAAGAGAAAAGCCAGGAAATTCTCACTCACGAAATACAGTTAACTGAGTTACATTATTACTTTGCACATGCCACTACTGCAAACCACAAAAAACCAAAAACATGAGCAGCGAAGCATAGGCCATTTACCCTGCACTCATGTGCTCTTCTTCCTAGCCTCAAATACCTCCTCCCACCTGCTAAAACTCATCTACATCCTTCAGAAGTATTCAAGCTGTGATAGAACAGAGGATAGAACTTGCAGAGATTTCTTTCTGCTAAACATTTGTTATTACCCCTTGGAAAAAGGCTGACACCACTATGTCACAGAAGAATTTCATGCAGACTAATGAGGCCTGCTTAGTACAGTGCAGAAACACTTGGAGATGCTTAGATGTCCAAACAGTACAGCTACAGCCGTGCTCCTAAGCAGGAGCAGGCTCAGTACTGCTCCAGCATGCTCCCACTGCTTCACACATGACAATTAAACTTTTCACCATTTGCCTTCCCATTGAGGGCACTTCACTCACAGGAAATTAAGCAGCTAGAACAAACCGTGGCCACAGTGCTGCTATGCTGATAGAGGAAAACACATCCTCTTTGCCAATATACATACCAGTATTACCAGTTTGCTCCTTTCACAGATTCCTGGTAAGTAAGGATAAGGCTGTACTCTTCCTCCCTTTAGACAGGAACTCAGCCACTGAAAGATACTTGGAGGCTCAGCAGAAAAAAATAAGGGATGATGCATGAAACCTGTTTGGATTTAATGGTGAACAGTCACGACACTGAGCTCATGGCAAATGCACAAAAATTGTTCTCTGTTCTCAAAACAGGACCTACACTACTTCTTTTGTGGAAGAACAGAAACATGGTATTTCAAAGCATTATGGATCACATCTGCCTTCTGTCAGATGCAAGTTTATAGCTAGTAATATAGACAGTAATGGAAGAATGAAATACTTTCAAGGAAGTCTCAGCCCACTGTGAAAAGTAATGTATGTAATTACTAATCCTCAAAAACCTGAGGGGGACAGTCTTGTCATTAAACATCAAATCATTAAGTGAGAGAACAGCCTAACTATAATCTCCTTGTCCTCCCTATCCACAAACATGAGCAGCAAAGTCTGACCAATATAATGAGATTATATTTTTTGTGCCAGGAAAAAGAGTATTTTGTCTCGTACAACCAGCAAATTTCAGCTGGTAGTACATTAAACAGATGCACAAACAATAAGTGATCTTATTTTAGCTTTCATGATTGTGCATTGAGCTCTGATTTATTTTTAAAGGACTATAAACGGAGAGCTTACACCAACCTATGGATACTTTTCACAGTAGAAGCACATCTCATTACCAGGTTTTTCCATAGCTCTCCACAAATATTTCTCAGCCTGCTTGAGCTAGGAGTTTCCTGGGATAAAACCATCACTTCTCCCAGGTCCTTGCTGTGAAACACCCCATGAAGCACCAAACTGAAGGCACCAGCTTGGGACTACAGGGTTCTAACAGACTTTTAAAGACAAAGGAACCAAGCAATCTATGCACAGTTTTACACATGGGTTCAGTCCTGACCAGCTATCAACACGCTCAGCATTAAGAGAGAACCTGCACACCACTACCACTGAACACTCAGCTTCACATAGCCTTAAACTCACCTTGATCAATTATGCAAGTCTGTCCAGAGCTTTTTACAAGGGCTGGATAGTCTCTGTAGTAGTAATCTATATAAGCTTCAAGTTTCAAGTCCCTAGAATGAAAGATGTGAATCATACTACAGTGAAAAACAAGAAGAAACAAACTCCATGCTTTTCTCCATTTCTGACATTTTCTGTTGACTTTTAATGCTTGTAATATGCACCAGATACAAGGAATGAAGCTCTGACTTCTTTAACTAGGGCTGCACACAGGCATTGCCCCTTTGCTAAGCAAGTAACCTGCATGCTTTACTTCCCCCCCAGCGCACCTCTTTTCAGTCATAGTTCTACTTTGTGCCACACCTCCACCACCACCACTCACAGCATAACAACTGTCACTACAGCTTCCCCACACCTCTAAATGTTAAGTCAGGTGTGTTTATCTGCAAGATGTGAATGCAAACAACAGCTTCCAGCCCCAACAGATACGCAGTGTTTCATCAGTTGCTTTTCATTGGCACGACAGAATAATGGACAGGTCAATCTACTACTTCTGGAAACTACTCCAGTCAGTCAACTGCAGTGCAAAGGGAAGAACCTATAATCATAGAGATTTTGGTAGAAATATCAAACAAAACTTGGAGAGGCATTACTGAGTCCTTTGCTTATACAGATAACTGTGTGCATGTGTGTCGTTAGATATGCAATGCAATCTGAGTGTGGGGGTGGAAGATGAGAAGATGCAGTCGCTGGCTGCAGTGAAAATGCCACAAAGATGAATATTTGATAGTTGTGAGCTTAGTCAGTGTAATAGACAAAATGTGAGCTGTCTAGGGTACACAGAACTTTAGCTGCCAGAGAGGCAACAAAAGCAGGTACTGCTCAAGTTTCCTGACATGATCTAAATGGTAAGGTCGTGTAAAATCAGAACTGAGATGAGATTCTGTTTGTGTTTTAGAACAAAATAAAACAAAAAAAATCCTCAAGCCTACCACTACCACCAGCAAGAAATCACTAAATGCAGAAGACTTTGGTCTGAGCAACTGAGCACCGAGTCAACAAGGTGATTTTACTTCTGCCTGCAGCAGGGTTGCCTGCACTCTGATGTACAAAATCTGTTAAGTAGACTTCCTCCCTCTCCCTTTGCTTGCATCACAGAAACAAAAGCCATCTATCTATCAAGAACTACGATTTGTGAATCATGCTCATGTTGGTAAGTGGTCAGAACTATACAAGAGATTTCCTACAACAAATATCTTTAACTGTTACTTATTCATTTCCTTCAAAAATATGAAAGTCTGTTCCACTTTGGGTAATCCCCAAATCTCCCCCATAAAAAAACCCAACATCAAGAGACACCACACAACATACAGAATCTGTGATTTGTCAGTTTGGCATACCTGGCCAGCTGAACCAGAAGAACAACAAGTGACCGATTTTCTTCTCCCATCAGAAGGTTCAGTTTGAACTCCTCATAGACCAGGTGAAGAACAAAGAAAATAGCAGGAATATGGGTGAAAAGGAGAGTTGAGTAATCCAGGCTAAGGCTCTGTAAGAAGTCATCCTTTGGAGCTAAAACTTCCAGAGGGTCCAATCCCAAGACTTTGGATAGAGGATGAGACTCAAAATTTCTGTGGTAATCAGAGCTCAAGAGATATTCCCAGTCCTAGACAAAGCAAACAGGAGAAAGAGGCAACAAACAATGAACAGACTTCCAGCAAGCGAGCTCCAAAGCACCACTGCAGAGGGTTCTTCTCCTAAACCAATTCAAATGCAGTTAATGTGCCACACAAATCCTGCAAGCTACATTGCACAGATTCAGTTGTTAAGCTGTATCTTCCCATCTTCCCTCCAGTTATGCACAAAATGAATCAAAGCATTAACATTTAAGAAAACAAAGACGGAAGAAAAGTGATTTCAAGTGCCTCCTGTGCACTGATAATTCAGTGTGTGACACCTTGCTGCAATTCACCCAGTGCCCCCAGCCTTCTTCCTACTTCCATCACAGCACATTGGGCATTTAGATATTAGTCTGTTTCATAAAGACTGCAGCCTGTAAACCCCATGGGTTCATTGAGCTGCCAACTCACAAAACCTGATGGCACAACTGTACCATTGTAGCTTGTAAACCTCTTACAATGGAATGCTAGTGAGCCTTATCCACTTTACTGCTTGACTACTTTAAAGAAAAACAACCTTTCTACTCTTGCCTAGGCAAAACCTGGTGAATCAATCTTGAACACTGCTAAATTCAGTAAGAACCAGTGCATTCAGTGAAGCATAGAATTTGATGCTCCTAACTTGCTGAAGGTGCTGAGTGGAGGAGAGCAAGCCAACTTAATTTTAAGGGGATAAAGCATATAGGAGACA
The DNA here is from genome assembly GCF_905368555.1 of Meleagris gallopavo. Classification (NCBI taxonomy): domain Eukaryota; kingdom Metazoa; phylum Chordata; class Aves; order Galliformes; family Phasianidae; genus Meleagris; species Meleagris gallopavo. Next base: position 3,178,315 of record NC_139405.1, read on the forward strand.
TTTGGCACTGTCAGAAAACTGCCTGTTGTTGATTTGTAATTCATATTGAATTCATTCCCAAATCTAACTTCTCTGAAACCAGGACCCTGACAAGTAAGGTCACAAGATACAGACGCAGCACAATGCAAAACAGCTTTCCTTCCCCCACAGACTTGCAATCCCTGGTGAGCCCAGATCAGAGGTGTTTCTTCTGGATTGTCTTTTAAAAAACCAACAATAGATCAACACTCCCAAGCTTTTATTTGTCAAAGAGAACCATTTCTTACTTCATCTGACCCTGTCTCTGATGGCCTAGCCTTCTTTGGTGCACTCACTGGTGAAGGTGATCCTCCAACATTAAGCTGCAAGAAATAAATATACTGCATTAGTAATTCAACAGTCCTAACATGTGCATTCAAACCACACACTACACGATGTTGCTTTTCATATTTATGTTTTCCTTACATATAAAATACGTACTCCAATTAGATGTTTTCTACACACAGCTAATTAGTCTGGTGTATGCTGCACACACCTTGAGGTCTGACTGCCTAACATTTGGTATTGGCTAGGATAGAGGAAATACTGGGTAGGAGTTAATGCAGGTAATGTGGGTACAACTAATTGCTTTTATTTCATCAGTATGTTTATGTTTGCATCCCCTACTCCTCCCACCCTGTGAGCACCACAAGTATACTTGCTAGCAGGAAATTCACTCACAGAAAACTCCAAGTTAGTTCGATTTGAAAGACATAACTCAAAGTGCTGTAGTTTGAAAACTGCAGGAAAAACCTTCTTTAGAATCTGAACTGCGTTTTGTGCTTTTACTCAAAATAGACTTAATTAAGGCTGTTTGAGTAAAATCTTTAATCCATCAGTGTTAGTGCTGGAGTAAAATATTCTTAATTTATTTTCATCTGACGTGCTGGTGTTAAGCACCTTATAGATACACGCATCCCAGACTAAAATGTACACCTGCAATTTAGAAATGCAGAATTAATTCAGTGGCATCTTGTTATTTAGGACAAGAGATGACCTGTTTTTCTTCAGCACCCCTCTAACCATTTCAAACCTTGAAGAATTATCAGAAGTATTAACATAAGCTAAGGAAACAAACATGTACACTTGCTTACATTACGTGTCCAGGTCAGCTTCTCTGTGTTATAACCCATCATATTCATGAGACAAGTTACAAATAAATTCCATTCCAAGCGATAACTTGGTCCTCCAGGGGCATTATAAGCATTGTACCACTTGACAAGCATTTGTACAGCTATCTCCTTGGGCAGGATAGCCTTGACCCCTTGCAGGCATGTTTTCACTGTTGCAAAAGAGAAAAAAAAGCCCAAAGTTAGGCCTGTTTTCCATTACTCTCAATGCTACTCACCCAATTGATGCTACAAATTGTTACAGTACTCGGACCTACTTTTAACTCTCCAGAAACTCTTTCAATAAAAGCCACACCACATAACCTTTTGTTCCTTCAGTTTTGGTTAAACACAGCCTCTCTAATTCACCACACAAAGCAGGGGGAGGAGGGGAAGTTTTTTTGCTCATTAATGAAAAGAAGTTGTGTCTGAACTGACATCTCAGCCGTGAGCAAGCATGAACAGTAAAGTAGAAAGAGACCAAAAGAACAAAGAAGTTTCAAGAGTGCATCAGATGAAGCACTCAAAGTAGCAGAGCACACCTAAATCAATGGTAGCAGCTGCACAAAGTAAGCCAATAAACCTCGAAATACAACATATCAAATGCTTACACAGTCTAAGCTATGTATAAACTACTTAAAAAACAAAAAAAGGAATCCTCAAAAATCATGGAACATATTTCACATGAGAGATTGTGAATCATACCTAGCTCTGAAGTGGCAATTTCAGGAATTGTGATCCGAACCATCGTGTTACTGCTGAGTTCCTGGAGAAAAAAAGGAAGAGTTGAACTACAAAATGCATCTTTCAAGACAGATGGAGTCTTTTTTCATCAACTCAGAACTCATTTGTGTATTGAGCATATTCCAAACTCTTAGTTATTGGCTACACTCAGAGTCTGCAACCTCAGATTCTAGCTCCAAAAAACACTTCAAATGGATCCTGACCTGAATCACTTGAAGGAATCATTAAACTTCTATGCCTTTTAGGACATTCAACACAGGAAAATGTTGAGTTCACAATGCATGTTTAACACTTTACTGCTGACTAGGAGCTGCCGGCAACGTCTTACTATATAGGGGGTTGAAACTAGACAATCTTTGAGCTCCTTTTCAACCCAGGCCATTCTATGATTCTATGAAAAACAAGCTTGACCCTTACTTTGCTAACAAAGGCATGACTCAAATTACAGAATAATAATACCTACTAAAGTTACTCTGTTGTGAACAGGATCTCTTAGAGCATGAATGAAAGTCCCATGCTGCTGAAAAGTGCAGTCCTCAATGTAAGTAGAGTCATGGAGTTTAGAAGAATCCCTTAGCTCTGGAACTGGTGACAAAAGCATACTCTGCAAAGTGGTAAAAATGATTGCTTAGAATTGTTAAAGCAAGTATCTGAGCAAAGGGTAGTTAAAATGACCATTTTAAAGAGTACCAATAAGTATTTTGAAAGCTGCTAATGTCATTTCAAAATTGTCTCAGAAGTTCTATAAAAATCATAAATGAGGCAGGACATAATAGACATACTTTAAACACTGTATTCAGGGACTTTACCAGAGAAAAGTAAGAGATTTAGCTCCCAAAGACACTTCAAAAGTTAAAAATCAATTCAGCATTCGAAGGAAAGATGCCCAACTTCAACTGTCAAACAAATAAGCTGTTTTTTAAACCTCCCTTTTCAATTTACAGCATGTGTTTATGAGATTTGCATCACACACCCGTCTCAGCCCTCACTGTACTTTCACTTAACCTGATGTATCAATGCATCCATTGGAGGTTGTGGGAAAGAAGGCTGTGCATGAAAACTAGGGTGGAAAGAGAATGGTCTTGATCAACCACAGAAATAAGACAAGCATAGCCATAACAAGTCTTTTACAATAGCTACATGAGGTTTAAAGTAACAGGCTCTTTCTTGCAAAATATTCATCGTGTCCTCTAGCCACAGAGGTCTTAATCCTGCACTACCAAACAGTGAGAAGGGACTAGAAGCCCCTCTTCAAAAACCATCCATGCATCTGCCTTCAGCTACCTTGTAATTAAGAAAAGATGTATCAGTGCTTGAAAGCTTCATTTTCACATGCTAAAGATGCTCACAAGGAAGCTCTCATGTAGGATTTTTCACTAAGGACCATTCCTAAATAGAAGATACCAGCATAAAGCAGCATTTCCATCACAATTTCTATAAATAAAGAGTATGCAATTTAGATTAATAGACTGCAGCACAGATAAAAGCATCCAGTTACTTGACCAATAATGCCAAAGCTATTAAAACTACAGCCTTTTTAGGGCAGGATTTTGTTTCTAGAGGCCTTGTTTGTTTCTTACCTCTTCTAGAGGCCCCAGATGTTTATTCAAAGTCTTGGATGGAGTGCTGACACTATCCAAAGGAGTGCTTGGCCGAGGCATTTGGTTGGACATTGTCAGGGATGGAGCAGGCAATCCAGGAATAAAAACCTTCCCCACCTTTTTTGAACATTATATAGGAAAGCAAACAGTTGGTTTTCATGCTTGTGCTTCCACAAGCTTGCTTATATATACACCAGTGGTTTTAATTTTAACAGGTTAAAGGAGCAATTTAAGAAGAAGTGGATATATACTTGAACTAAAGCCTGAAGACTGCTTAATTTAATGCCTTTCTTTGGGAGAATATACATTAAGGAAAACCACCATATATGGTCAGTCTTGTACATTACTGCTACTGGTCTATTTCTACTAAAAATTCAGCAGTGTTTCATAGGATAAACTGCACTCCCAGAGCAACTTCTTTTAAAAAAATATACATACTATACACACACACAGGTAAACACACAAACAGATTCTAACGTTCAACGTCTCTGCATACATGGAAAGAACATATTCCATCTGTATACAATTCAAAAACTATTTCTTTTGAACGAACAAAATCCTAACTTCCCTTGATATTTTGTTTGTTTGAAAGCACTGTATTAGTTTAGCACTTTACTGTTGCAAAAAAAAAAAAAAAAAAGCTCCAGGTATTTAGTTGTACCCATAAGGCACCAGTCATTCTTCAGAACCACCCTTCCAGCACTGTACATAAATTACACTCATTAGGAGAGCACAGGCACCTTCCCAAGTAAGTCTTAAGTGAGAAGCAGTCTACAGTAGCTTAAAATGATACCTTGTAAGGTATGATGCACCCTCTGCACAGCCTAGCTTATAACTGGAGTCAAACACTTGTTTTGGGACACAAAAGCCTGCTACTTACCCGAACAATTCCAGAATAAAGCACTAGATTTCCACTACCTTCCAGAACCAGCAGTGTATCAACACCCTGCAAGGATCAAACAGCACATTCAGCTTCTTGTATTTAAGTAAAAGGATGACAAATGGATGACAAAAGTGACAAAGGAAGATACTTTGCAGCTAACAGTCCATAAAAACTTACATACCTGCACTGGAGCTGCATCCTTTGCCTGAATATTGGTAACAGAACCAAAGATCAGCTGGGACTTATCATTGCTCTCTTGAAACTTTACACACCTAGAGATTTGAGAAAACAACACTAAATATAAAATGATTGTCCTATCGACTGTTATAGAAAGACAAAAACAGAAAATAAAAGTTGTGTTACATGGTGCAGTTAGTCTTATTGTGGTATACCTGGTTCCTTCCTTTTCTAGCTTTGCCCCACTAATCATTTACTGTTACTCCCCTAGTCTAAATGAAATCCCCAATGTGATTCTAAAGGGTAAAGACAAGCATAAATAAGAATACCACCCAAAGTACAGTGAATGTATTCTTGCAACTTCAATTTAAATAATCCAAATCATCTACACCGCTCCAATTAAAAACTGTCATATGAGAGGCACTGACACCTCACATCACAACAGATTCCACTGGCTGAAGGAATAAGTATGTTAAAGCCTTGATCTAGACAAATTTTTAGATTGCTCTGCCCCCTCCCCTCCCTTTTTATTTCTTTAAACCTGTCCCCAAACTAGGAATGCTCACCGCAGCTGGAGCTGGGATTCCACCAAGAAGCACAAGAACTTCTGCCCACAAAGGTCAGTGGTAATAAAAACTTTCGATGCCTGGGAATTCTTCTCTCTAAATAAGACACAAAGAGCAGCAGTGCTGGGTTTATTATAAAAACTTTAATTAAAAAGAAAACAACGTCCACAAACCATAGGGACACTGGACTTCAATAAGTAGCGCCTCAAGTTGCTAGGAATGTGTCAGTCTCAGTTTCAGTCCTTATGAGAGAAATTAACTTTTTAGCACTCCAGTCTTCACATTCATACTTTTTGGTGTGCAGAGTACATGCTGCCTGGCTTTGCTCTCCAACTCAGTCTTAGGTTTTAAGCAGTGTTTTGCCCATTTTCATGCCAACAGAGCAAGAAATAACAAAAGAGATTAAAAATGAGCAGACATGCAAAAAAAAAAAAAAATCAGGGATGGTATTTGAATCTACTTTGCATGAAAGATCTCACAAAAGCATTCCCCACCTTGGAGGGCTATGAGTAACACAACAGGTAAAACTATTCCAAATGCCCAGCTCTCTTTTCAAGAGCAAAAAAGGGAAGTGCAAGTTCATGCACCTATCTTAAGGTATCACATTTGCAGAAGGCTCACACTAAAATAAGCTGTCGTTTTACTTTCTTTCCCTCACCCCACTGGCAATCCCACACTTCTCCCATATTCCAGCATGCACTTAACCTCATTTTTGTGATAGCTTCTGTCCACAGATGATCTATACACAGCTCAGGAACAATTGGTTCTGTTTCTGTTACAAGAAAGGAATCACTGCAAGTGCTCTCTGGAGAATGGGTAATACTGTGCCTCCTTGGAGACTGAACATTGCCAGATGAGTTGAACCTCTGCACTCCTGAGAATGAATGTACTCCCAGGGCAGGTGAATGAGAACGGCTGCAGGCAGAAATGAAACATTACTGAAAAGTGAGCATACATAACCAGATAAGAACCCCTATTATAAACCAGCGTGTTCATACACTAAAAACAGAAAAGAAAAACACCCTGAAACAGCAGCTAGTACAATATTAGCCTCCCTTCATGATACATCCCATCATACAAAAAACAATTCTCCAGTTTATGTTCAGTTGTCTCTGTCAAAATCCAAGAGATGAGATTCCAAAAGTAAACTAACATTTCAAGTTCTATGGTCCAGTCTGTAAAAATGTGTCCCAACCTGTTCTCTCTAAATATGGTTTTCTTTAACTGAAAACACTCCTGAGACTCAAAAGACCCAAGGACAGTCCTGAAGTCCACTACAGACTGCCTGTATGAAAACAGAACCTCTTTGTCTCTTGCTCACCCATCATTCCCTGTATACTACAGAGACAACAGCAAACAAGTGTCACAAAAGCATTCCAAGAGTGCTTTCAGATGCTGTAAGAGAAGGCATAGTACAGCTCAGGTGGACAGATCTGTAAGAGCAGAGAAAGACATCTATACCACATCTATTGCCTACTTTATAGCCTGTATTTGTTTGGTATCAGATCTACACATTATGATCAGCATTTACCTTAAAGCAGCCATGTTGGAGATGGACGGTGAGCGGGACTGCATGCTGGGTGATGACACTGATCTACTCTGGCTGTGAATAGATGAGTAGTTTTGGAAGGGTGAGGCCATAGGCGAGTCTCCTTTTGAAAGGCTCCTGAGTTGAGCAGTCAAAGAGTTGCTAGCAGCCACATTCTGAGGGGTACCCAGCTGCTCTGAGAACTTCAGCACCATGTTCTGCTCCTGAGAAAGAAAAGACATCTCTACATACTAGTCACACATGGGCAGTACCAGCTAAGAAGCTCAAACTGCTTGTTTCATCAGTTAGATGTTAGGAGTATGCACCTACATCAGTAAGGTATAAAGATACATCAGTCTAAGCAATTATTCCTTCCAACAGTGGTCTCCCTCCCAGTCACTGACACTACTCCTGTGATTCTCAGGGCAGAAAGTTGTCACTTTTTTCATGGAGGAAAGCAGTTTAAGCAGAGTACAAACTTCCTGGTACAATGCAAGGAACATCATAAGCACTATGTTACATGGCCATCGTTTACTGACGGATCTCCACAACTGTTGTATATACAAAAGTATGACTCTTTTTTCCCCTCTAATAATCACCCTATTAATGGACTAAGTCACAAATAATCAGGTATTTCTAACAGACATGTCCAAGAACGGCACCTAAATACATACAAAAAAATGTATAATGACACAGTCAGTAATAAATGTGTACCTCTGGCTTTACTTTACGAAGAGCCCAGACAGTATGCAAACTCTGTACAGTATCGTAGGTCATCACAATGGAAGGCTCAGCATTGACAAACACAATCCTCAAGGTGTAATCAGCAACATACTGCACTCTAGCAGAGCCAAACACACCTGCTAAAGAAGTAGTTAACCTAAGTTAAGGTGAAAATATCATTTCTACATTATTGCTATCAGATGAAGGATTAGTCATTTTTCATACCCTCTTTGCTCTGCAATCTGGACTTTTATCCTGACCAGTTTCCCTTTTCATAAAGCAGCTAAAACAAGTCACTTCTGACTTCTTAAAAGAGCCATTATTGCACATTTTTAATACAGAAAATGCTTGAGTGATACATTAAGCATTTGATGTCAAGGCCTAAACCTACCTCCAGACTTACAGACAAGAGGTGTTATCTCATCTAAGGGATGCAGCATGCTGAACATAGTAGGCAAAGGTTCTCTAAAAAGAAACCAAACAAAGCATGTTCAAAAACCAAATGCTAATAAGCCTAACTGCCCTCTCTTGCAGTTGGTGCACATGCTGCAATCCCAAAACACTCCTTAGACCTTAACAAATTTGAGCCTGAAACCTAACAGTAGAGACATATTCCATTAACAGAAGCTCTTTCGATTAACTGAGTAGAGTCAGACAAAGTGCTGGTCTATCAAAGTGCTATTTTTCACATAGCACTTGAGAATAACCCCACCTGGTGGCCACATGACAACCTCTGGCTGGCCCAAACGAACAGTTTGCACCAGGGCAGCTACAAGGAGCAAGAAGGGAAGAAGGCTCTTATAATCTAGACTCAGCTGAAGAGTTTGGGTTCCACACCAGCAGCCAGAACATCAGGTAATCCGTACCCATCACAGAGTAGCAAGAGAGCCAACCATCTGTTGGTGGCAGTGGCAAAAGGGGAAATTTTCATGAAAGTCCAGATTGAGTAGGGTCAACAGTGAGTTTTGTGAAATAACAGAACAGGAAAATGCAGCACCAGGGCAATTTCACTCTATAGTAATCCCAAAGGGGTCCAGCACAGATACTAGCCAAGGCCAGCCACAAGAAGCAAAACGGGATAGCAGGCTGGAAAACCTGAGAGATGACCAAGGGTTCAAATACAATGGAGCAAATCACTGCCTAACTCCTTCCTTCACTGAAAGGAGACACTTCACTATCCCTATGGAGAGGGTGATGAGAGCACAGCACACCAACACACTAAAGAGGCTATTTGCCTGAGCTAGTGTTTAACCTGGTACCAAAATTAAAATAGAACATCCAGTGCAGCTAGCTCGTGGAAATATTTTTTTTCAGATCTTTCTTGAATATTTTCAAGGCCTCTATATTTAATCTCTACTCTAATGAGGACCAGACAATCACAAATGCCTGGAATGCACACAAACAACAAGGAAGAGCAGAAGTGTATACTCAGACTACTTATCAGCATGCCAACCAACCCCTTACCCTGCTTTTCATCTATATATCCAGTCACAAAGCACAGGGTCTACAAATATGGGGCAGGATACTCCAGAGATTCAAAGCATGTTACAGTGGAGAGAAAACTTCTCAGTGACAATTTCCCAGTGAATCTCCGTAACTACCAGTGCGGCCTGGAAACAACTTCCAGGACAGACCTCAATGAAATTAGGTCAGTAACACTGCCTGCCATACCCTGTTCCCAGGATCAAACACTCTCACAAAGTTACAACAACCTCATGTTGGAGGAAGCTAGGACTTGGTAGACAGCTCCTTTCGAGGAGCTGCAGTTTCAGCTGGCCCTGTTATGAACACACATTATTTCATTATTCCTCTTCAATTTTCATACATCTGTATGAAATTAGTAAACTGTCCACAGCAAAACAATCAAAAGCCATTCGCTACGTACCTGGGTGGACTTGGAGGTACTTCATGTGAAGAACCGCTACGCTCCAATAACAAACCAAATTTTGTTGGCCAGATGTTTGCAACCTATTCAAAGATTGGAGATACGGTCATAACAAAGATATCAAGCATTTACTGTATTGATAATTTCTCATGATTAAATATCATGCTGTGGCAAAACATGCTGCCTAAGCCTTTTCTTAATAGAAGGGATGTGATGATGGGAGCATGTTCCCAAACTACTAAGCTGGCATACCCATACTTTCCCACATCTTACAATCTGGCTTTTACTACTTCCAGAATTGCACCAACACCATAATCAATGTCATACTTTCATCACTGGTGCATGTTCACCCACCAGAATGAGTAATGCCAGCAGTCACCAACAGCAGCACTGTACGCACACCTGCCCACCACAGTATGGCAGGCAACCAAACAAGCCCACTGATGGAAAGCAAGGTGAAGCACTTACCTGGAAGGGTAAAGCAGCAATGTAATCCTTTCCATCTATGCTATGTACATTTACACACGAGCTCTGCAATATGCAGACACATTTTTGTACTATTTCTTTACTGCCTGAAACTGCAGAACAAAAAAAATAGTCAGATTATCTCTTTTCTTAGACATACCCTATGCAAAAGAATGTATATTTAAGGGGCAGGTGGTAGCCTTAGAACAACAGTTCTCAATGACTAAAACTCTCACGCCAGAAGGGCTGAGCTCAAAGTACTTAGGTGGCATTACAGTAGTGCCAGAGAGGTGGTGGAGTCTCCTTCTTTGGAGATATTCAAGAATGGATGCATTCCTGTGGGGCCTGCTGCAGGGCAGCTGCTTTAACATGGGGCTGGACTTGATGATCTCCAGAAGCCCCTACAACTCAGCAATACAACTTACCATCAGCATTGTCAGATTTCTCCTGCTGAATAGTGAAGTCACACCACAAGGCCTAAAACCAAGCACAGCACAACAATGCCTGAAGAACAAGTTGATGCTACGATCAAAACTTATCTTTCTGCATTCCCCAGCATACTCCTACCCTCAAGACACCATTTGCAAACACAACGGAGCATCCAGTGAATGTACCTGCAGCACAGGGCTGTCAACGCTGAATGCCTTATAGGCAGCTGATGCTTCACTCTTACTCCCTTTACTCCAGATGACCATGTTGCTGGCCACGTACAGCTCTTCATCATAGTCCACTTCCTCACCAAAATCACTGACACCTTTCCTCAGCTGCCAGCTTTCCTTAATTAAAAAAGAGAAAACAAACAAACAAACAACAAAAAACAGAAAAACAGAGGATTTCATAAAGAGAAGCTACAAGAGATGTGGTCAGTGGGCTCAGGAAGTGACAGACAGGTTCCCATGACGCGTTTCTCCTGACGGTGTCCCACCACAGGCCCCCCCTACCACAGATCCCCCATCGCCACCACAGGTCCCCCCACCACAGATCCTCCCCCGCCTCACAGATTCCCTCCCCACCACCCACCGCCCCGCTGCGGCCCAGCCCTACCCGCTGCCGCTCGTGGATGGTGACCTCGCGGAGGGAGCCCACCAGGCCGGCCGCCCCGTCGGACGAGCAGAGCTCGGACGCTGGCTGCAGCTCCCGCGGCTGCAGGTTGTGCGCGCCGGGATGGCGGCGGCAGTGCTCGCGGCCCCGGGGGACGAACTCCTGCAAGTCGCCGGCCGCAATCATCGTCGCCCTCTCTTCAGAGTGGTCCGACATGGGGGCCCGATATCCTCATTATTTCTGGGGCACACAGCCGGCGCGCAGCTCGGAGCCCGCTCCGCTCGGGACACCGCCGCACACGGGGAGCAAACGCGCGGGCGCCGGCGGCGGCGCTTTATGAGGGCGCGGCCATGTCGCGGTTCCCGCCCTGCTCCGCGCCGCGCGGGGGCCGACGGGAGGCGGGATGGCGGCGGGCGGGAGGCGGTTTGAGGGGGGTGCTGTGAGGGGAGCCGCTTGCTCCCTCCTAGCACTGCCAAATCTGCCATTAAGCCGCATCCCTCAGCAGCACATTTATACATCTTTTGAACAGCTCCGTGGACGCTCTATTACTTCCCCGTTCCAGTGCTTCACAAGCCTTTCAGTGCAGGAATTTTTCCTAATACCCAGCCAAAATCTTCTCTGGTGCAACTTGAGGCCGTTTTCTCTTGTCCTGTTAAACAGAAAAAGATATATGTATATAAATGATAGCCTACATGTACAATAATAGAACGTAGGGTTTAATTTTTTTGTGTGGTGCTATTGCTGTAAGCCAAGCAACAGGACTTTTATGCTTCCAGATCAGCATCCAGAAGCTAATGCACTGATGATAAAAGTAGAAGATCCTGATTGATGAGGAACATATTAAGTTCCACAGCTGACCACAGGTTCCAGTAAAGCTGGGGAATGAAGCTGTTAGCTATCTAGTAGACACCAGAACTGCTTACCCCACTATAAATTATTGTAAAGGACCTTTAGGTACTGTATGCCAGTAATTAGGACCACAGGATTAGATGTGAAACTAGAAGTTTAACAAATGAGTTTTTGTATGTGCCAGAATGCCCTTTACTTCTCATGGGATGGGATTTGTTGAACAAACTGGGAGCTCGGATCTAAATTTTGCTGAGAACAAGGATTAGATACACGTCCTGCAAGGTAATCCTGGCAGACACAAGTCTGTTTGTTGCAGGAACACTTGAGAGAAGAAAGCAAAGAAAAACGAGTAACTGAAATTCCATCTGAAATTCATGCAGGAGTTCCTTTTGTGTGGGTGACAGAAAAGCCAAGGAGAGCCAAGTCTGCTGAGCCAGTAGAATTTATGCCAGGAGTTAAACTGGTAAGACAAAAAGAATATCCTACAAAGCTGCAGGTCTGCATTGGGCTAAAACCTATAATTGAGAATTTCCTAAAGTAAAGACTATGACAAGAATTCCAGTCTGTATATAATACTGTTAAAAAGCCATGATTATCAATTAGTGCAAGATTTGAGAGCTGTTAATTAAGTAGTTGCCAATGTGCATCCTGCAGTTTGAACTTTGTTGACAACTAGAGTTGATTCTAATGTTTACTAATGTTAACAGTTCTAAAGCTGAAAGATGCTTTTTTTTTGCATTTCCTTGGATGAGGAAAGCCAGAAATTGTTTGCTTTTGCATTGGAAAGCCCAGTAACAGAGACAAAGACCCAGCAGTGTTGGATGGTGCTTCCCCAAGGATTCGAGAACAGCCCTGCACTGTTTGGTAATGTACTGACTAAAGAATTGGAAAAGTGGCAAGATAAGAAATTGACAGTTACTTTACTACTAGGGCAGAGAGTTGCTATTTATGTACCACAAGTTGTCATAGCTCTTTTGGAACAAAAGGGACATCACTGTCTGCCCCCCAGTAGAATGGTACTGCTTGAGCAAAATGACATGACATTAAAAAATGCCAAGTGTTTTAAATCCTGCATCGTTCCTGCCTGTAAATGAGGAAGACGAGATTGTTTGCAAGAAGCTGAACAATTCCAGACAGACAGATCTAAATGGTGGCCCTCTGGAAAGTCCTGGCTGGGAGCTATTCACTGATGGAATCAGATTTGTTGTTAAAGGGGAGCAGAAAGCTGGATATGCAATTATAACCTTGGAAGGAGATATCTAAAATATTAAGACTCCTGTTTATATGAAAAGAAGGTAAGTTAGGAGAGCTATTAAATTGTACTAAAATTACTGAAGGATAGCAGATAACACCTGATGAACAGTGTGTAGTTACTTCTCCAACAGTGAAAGAATTAATGGAAAGAGCATGCAAGAGCACTTGTCTGCAAGTGTGTATGTACTGGATACTGTATTGGAGCAGTGCAAACATTTGGTAGGAAGCAACGTTGTTATTGGTTGCCAAAATATTGTTCAATTAAATGTGACCTGCCTTTAAAGTTATCCTAAAATCTAGAGGAGAGCCCCTCCAGGAGAGGTAAAAAGGGGTTTTGTACCTAGGGAATACTGGCAAATTGACTTTTCTGAATTACAGTGGTGTAATGGATTTAAATGTTTATTGATATTGGTTGACAACTTTTGGGTGGCCTGAGGCATTCCCATGCCAAACCAACAGAGCAAGGGAAGTAGTCAAATTTTTTTTTACACTAAGAAATAATTCCAAGGTTTGATATTCAGAAGGACTCACAGCAGAGGAGCTCATTTTATTGCAAAAATAATGCAAGGAGTATCTGTTTTCCTGCAAATGATGCTTACATACTCTGTGGAGACCCCAGACAAGTGGTCAGGTAGAAGGAATGAATCAAATATTAAAAAGACAATTTCAATGGTTATGTCAAGAAAAACATTTGAAATGAATTGGCATTGCTGAGAGTTCAAATAGCCCACAGTGTTATGGAACGAGATAGTCTTTTTGAAATCTTACACTGAATACAATAATACTATAAATTTGGCAGCAAAAAGTGATCAGATGCATGTAGCTGGTGATCAAATACTTACTGAATATGTCTTTTCTTTGGCAAGAGTCTTTTTCTTCCCTTCTCAGTTATGTGCAATTAGGAACTCCTGGACGTCCCCATGCATTCCTTCAAACCATGGGACCAAGTGTATCTCCAAGCCTCTGGCTGAGAAGTGAAATGAACCTTATCTGATACTCCTAACAACAAATACTGCAGTAAAAGTAAAGGGGATTGAGTGCTGGGTTCATTACACCAGGACAAAAACAGCTCCAAGTGGAAAGGTGAAGAAGTCAATTCCCTAAAGTTAAAAATCAAGAGAAATGCATGAACTGCACCTGGAATAGATTGGGTGCTTATTTAGGACTAGGTTGTACTCTGGGAATATTAATCTTTGCTTTTGTAACTTTGATTTTACTCATTCTATATTTCACATATTTTTAACAGTACTGTTGGTAAATTTAGCCTCTGTTTATATGTTTCTTGCAGTGTATATCCAAGTGTTGCTGGAAGTCAGTGAACAGAACCTCAGAGAAAATGAGACTAATCTAAACTGCACTGTTAGGTATGTCTCAAAGGGGGGAATTGTTGTGAGTCAAGTGGGAATTAATCTTTGTACAAGTCTTGGTATGGGTACCCCTCAGATTCAGCAAAGACATCATGGACCAATACACAGATTGGGTAACCAGTCATAGAGCTGGAGCCTGTATTGGAATAGTGGTCAGGTGATAAGAAAACGTATAAAAAGCATCAGGGAAAATCCCTGTGGGTGCTAGCTTTGTGGGAGACCTCCTAGCACCCAAACTTGTGCAGGTTTGTGATAAATCAATGTCTTGTGCCTGTGTGTGAGATTGGCTTGCTGCATACTGGGTAACAAACCCATCTTTCATCTTATGTGGAGCCAAGATTTTGACTTAATCCTTGTGGGTCCCTTCCAACTCAAGATGCTCCATGATTTTATCTGGTTCCTGGCTGGGAAGGATGGTGTCATGGTCTGTGAGCACCCAGCATTTACACACGGGTTGAAGCCCATTTTGTGTCCCAGCCCCAGGGATGAATATCCCTGTAGCCAACATGCTTTTTGCTGCCCAAGTTAGCTTTTTCTTCTCACAATATACACTATTTTAAGTGCTTTTCTGTTTTCCTCTCTGCCCTCAATAGGGCTTTTAGTCCTTTCCCCAGTAAGTATGCATTTCACAGCTCTTCCATTTCCCTTGGCCTGGGAGAACAGCCAAGGGACTGCCCTCCCAAGCCCCTCTGGTTTTGGTTTACTATGTTAACTTCTGCACTGACTGTTGAGCATCTTTTTGCTTCAGCTTGCTAAAGCTTGCTCAGGTGAAACTCATAAGTTTCTAACCCACTGAGGTTGGTCTGTCTAAGGAGCATCACAGGCTTGCAATACAAGGGCTGAGAGCGCTGCAACCCTCACAGCTGCATTTCAGACTACCAGCACTAGGTGTCGGGCGATCAGAATGGCTGTTCTGGGAAGACCGGACAGATCCTGACAAAGGAGTGATGCACTGATGTGCTTCATTCTAGAATCGAGTGTCATCCATGTGTAACCATCTGCTTGGCTCCTAAGTGTCTGCTGTCCTCCGTTGGTTGTGGTGTCACAGCAGAACGTGCAGACATACTGCTTTGGGATGTGCTCAGCTGCCAAAATCTGGCAGGACAATGAGATTATTTTTATTCCTGTAACGACAAGCTTCACTGATGAGCACAGCACCGTGCTGTTCATCTGCCCATCTTGTGGGTGCTGTAGCACACACATGGCTGTCTGCACCGTGTGGATGTGTCTGCAGGGAGCCAGCTCCTCCCGTGGTATTTTCAGCCATTTGGACATTGCACTGTGGTTCCTCTCTTCACCTCTCACCCTAATAATTGCTCACCTAAACAACAGGGTGTTGCTGGCTGCAGATCACAATTACTAGCTCTCACCATATCACCACTGCTGCAAAGGCAGACTTTCTCCATTCCTGTCAAGGTAGTGGATCAGAAAGCACTTTTTCTTTCTTTTTCTTCAAAAGAAGGAGAAGCAGTGGAAACCTTGAAAACATGTTTGAAATTGAGTCTCTAGCGTGTGGTCTGGGGAATGCTTGCTTCAAGTCATGAATAAAGGCATTATCATTTTCTCAGAAATAAGAAGCAGCCTGCTGGGGAAAGCCAGAATTAGGAGAAGTAAGAATTCACCAAGCTGCAGAGTGCTTGCAAAATGTATTGCAGTTTCTGGTAGAAAGGCAGCTAGAAGAAATAATGCCCTGGATCTGCAGAGCCAGGGGCATTTGTATGAAGACAAATGGGAGTACGAGATGGTGCAATGCAAGCAGTGATTTTGTGGACAAGAAAGAATGTGCAGAGCTCAGAAGTAAGGTAGTTTTAGCCAGTGTCCAACCCTTGGGAGATGGCTCTCTGCTTTTGTGAAATAATCTGCAGAACAGGAGAAATTGGCCGAGGAGGAATCAGCTGAGCCAGGGGACAGAACGGGCCAAGTGAGAGATGTAGCATGTACAGTGTGTCCAAAAATGCAGCACAAGAAGAAAGGTATTTTGGTAGCACCACAAAGGGCTCACTTTTCTCTGCAAATCATTTGAGAGTTGTATCCTGTGGCCAGGATGTAACATTTAACAAAGGAAAGCCATCTATCTGCCTGGGGCTAACAACACGTTCCTGGAGGAGTCTGCTATTTACAAGAACAGGAGACTCTACAACGGGAAGAAAAACACATACAAACAGAAAGCAGAAATAAAGAGATTTAACAAAATGGAAATGAAAATGGGAATACAGAAATTGCAAAGGGGAAAAAATCGGAGCGGATACGATCCCACAGCCTGATTGCAGCGCCAGTTCTGCTAAACACAATATTTCGTGCCTATTGCACTGACTCCAAAGTCAGAAAGTCTTGTGAAGAAACAATGTCACTGCTCTGAAGCAAAACTGAAAATAACGTGAGGGGTCAGCTTTGGGCTCCAGTCTGGCACTGCAGCTCCGGCAGCACCAAGAGCGCTCACTGAGATGCTGCTGAGACAAAGCTGAGAATACTGCAGAGCTGCTGATGCTATCAGAAGGGGATTAGAACTTCTTGTGAAGGCAGGAGACATCTGTGATGATAGAGATCTTTGTGTTCCCAAACAGGACTCGGCACGCATGTGTGTGCATACTCAGGGCTCCAAGGGCACCGGCCATTCCTCAGCGTCAAGGTCTGGAGGGTGGGTGGGTAGGACAACCTTTGTGCTGGAAAGCCATTAAAGTGTGAGTCAGGAAGCACCGTACCTGTGCCGTGCTACCAGCACTCACTCTGCATCCTTCAGTCTGGGAGAGGTGGGTGCTCCCTGCAGTGTGCTCTGTGCTGAGCCATGAAGAGCTGAAAGCACAACTGGTTGGGCTGGTTCGAGATGCTGGTTGTCTGCTTGGGCAGACAAGACAGACAGCCTTTGTTTCCCTCTCTTAAGGTCTGTCCCCCACAGATTATCATCTCATTTCAGTCCTCTTGACATCATTTTTTGGGGGGAGGCTGGAAGATATTTCCTGCCAAATCTTGGATGATGCCTGGCCACTGGGCAGTGGGAGCAGGCAATATCTTATGGCTCCGGCCAATCATGTACTTTGGGACTGCAATATACAGCCCGTTTGCAACTCAGTGTTGAGTTTCCCATTGAAGAGACAAGGGAGAAAATGAAACCATCAAGCTCTCAGGAACAAGTGATGCATGAATTTCTCTATGTGTGGAGTTGGACGGGGATGTCAGGACCTGATAGCCAGGCTTCCCTTGGGAAGGAGAGAACTTGCTATGTTTGCTGTGCTGAACGCTGAAGAGCGGTGCTGTGGAAGACTGAGAGTGGTGGTAGACTGGGCGATGTGGAAGCTGTGTGTCACCAACCCGAGGGCAGACAAAGTGGTCAGACTCTGTGCCAAGCATAAAATCATAGAATCACAGAATGGCTGGGGTTGCATCACCTTCATGAATACCTAACTCCAACCCCCAGCCCGGGGCTGGCTGCCACCCATGACATCGGGCACTGGAAGTGTGAGTATCTGGCTGCTTCCAGAGCTTTCCTGTTGCCACCTGGGGGTGAGAGTTCCTTTGGTTTCTCCTCTCCGTATGCCTTCCTGCCCCTCTATGCACCAGCCTCTTCTTCACCTTGTGCTGTGCCCAAAAGAACTGTGACAAACCCTGTTGAATTGGAGACTCACGTACACCGGCTCTGAGCAGAAACTCAGCCACCATAGCAAAATGACCCAAATTAAGGGATTATAAATAGCTACTCAAATCCTCTTGCTCTATCCACATTGTGGTTGTGTTTTTTCTTCCCCATCTTAAAATTCATAGAACGGCCTGGGTTGAAAAGGACCACAATGCTCATCCAGTTCCAACCCCCTGCTGTGTGCAGGGTCACCAACCAGCAGACCAGGCTGCCCAGAGCCACATCCAGCCTGGCCTTGAATGCCTGCAGGGATGGGGCATCCACAGCCTCCTTGGGCAACCTGCTTCATTGCCCCATGCCAGCGGGATCAACTACATGCTGCCATCCTGATGCAAAAAGCTTTTTCCACTCCGCAGCCCATAAAGGCCAGAGCCCCTTCAAGCACTTTGTTTTCAAAAAATTGCAAAGCCAGCAGCAACGGGGAATGAAGCCAGATGAAAACGCACCCGTGTGACAAAGGCTGACCCCGAATGACCAGCTTGTGCTGTGATTCCAGAGAGCAAAGAGAGGGCAAAATGCCTGCTTCTGGGCCCGTGGGTGATGGTGGGTGCCGGAGCTGCACAGAAGCAGGCACCCTTAGGCACGGCAGGAGATGCCGAGCCTTCCTGCAGCAGCTTCAGTGCGTTTTGCTTCTCCCCTTTAACCCGGGCCTCCAGCGACACGCGCCCTTCCGTAGCTGCTGATCACTTCAAGATGTCAGGAGCTGCTCTGGAGCACAGGAGGCAGCGAAGGGGGAATTCAATCCCTGCCACCAGGGCCTGGGAACGCACGGGGAATAAGCAGCTTTGCAAGTCAAAGCAGTCTGGAAGTGATTTATTCTTTTTGTTTTGTTTTGTTTTGTTTTTTTCCGCACTAAATTTCAGACTTTTTTTTTTCTTCTCAACTGAAAAAAAAAAAAAGATTTCAGACTGGATTTCATATGGTTCCTTTCTAACAGCCCGAGAAAGGCACGGCCCACCCCAGCTCCCATCAGGAGTCACACACAAGGAGAAACAAGTTGTTTTGCTGTGTCTCCTTGCTGCACATCCACTCCCGTGGGGTGCTGAGACGTACCCAGCGCCATCAGCAGAGCTCTGCACGGCTTTGGGAAGACCGCAGGCAACTGTGAGAAATCCACACTTGCGTGAGCGTTAGGCACGGGGAGCAGAAAGCAGAGAAACACACGGAGGTCGGGGAGGTGGCCCGTTCCCAAAGCCCAGCCCCTTGCGCTGGGCTGGTCTCAAAGCCCTGTTTGTGTTGGGGCACGCGTGTGTCCCGTCGTCACCCCGCTGACCACCCCCCACATCTCTTCGTTACACATCAACACCTCGTCCCTCGGGGTACCGCAGCCCGGTGCTGTCCCCGCCCCGTGCCGAGGCAGGAGGCGTGCCGTGCAGTGCCGTGCCGTGCCGTGCCGTGCCGTGCCGTGCCGTGCCGTGCCGTCACAAGCCGTGCGGGGCTGCGGAGCGGATCCGGTGCTCGGTGCGGGGCCGGGATGGGCGGCGTGCGCTGCGCGCTGCTTTGCGCTCTGCTCTGCGCTCTGCTCTGCGCGCTGCCCCCGCCGCGCTGCGGGGCCGCTGAATTCGGTGAGTCCGGGCCGGGGCTGCGGGCGGGAGCTGCGGGCAGCGGTATTTCCGTCGGCCCTCCCGGTGGGCGGCGGGACCCCGCTCTTTTTTGGGGGAGGGAAGTGTTTTGCCGTCCTGGATTTGCTGATGGGATTTGCCCCCGAGTTGTGCTGGCCGAGATGGCTGCGTGGCCACGCCGCCCGAAGTTGCTGGGTTCGTGGCACCGGCACGCTGTTTGTGGAGCTTAGTTACCTGGAAAAAGCAATGCAAAGAGCCAGACGTGGTCTGGGGGCTCAGAAGCAAAGCGTGGCTGCCTCACAGGAGCTGTTGGGGGTCTGTGTCCACCCGGGAGGGTCGGATGGTGGTGGGATCGGTGGAAAGATGTGCTTCTCAGCTGGGATGGTAGTCAGATCGGTTTGTTTTGGGCAGGGGAGAGTTCACAGCTTGGGCTGTAGCTGGGGGAGCCTGCAGTACCGCAAACCCACCGCTGTTTTCGGATTCAAAGTGCAGTCCTGGAATGTGTCACACAAAAGGAGTGTGAAGCCCAGGGTGTCTTCAGAAGTCAGGTGTGGCCCCAGGGCACATTCATCTCGGACAGCTCTGGTGGGCAGGATGGAGGCAGCAGTCACAAGAGGTGCTCCCCATCCTTCCTCAGGTCAGGCTCTGTGCTGCATGACTGTGAGGATTCACTTCAACAGGTGCCCAAGCAGAAAGGAGATGTCAGCAGGTGCATTATTTCTGCTAATACAGGAGTACTGACATAAGGCATTTGGGGGCAGACCTGTGCATTTTCTAATACTTTCTTTTACTGGGATTGCAGTAGGACAACTTACTGACTCCCCCATGGGGCGTGCAACTCCTCATTTATTGTTTTCATCTATAATAAAGCATCGTGCCTCTTTCAGCAGGCAGACTTTCTGCTTAGGCTCCCTTCTCCAGGCTAGCAGCAGAGAAGGCACGCTGAGCATCATCACTGCTCTGCCACCTGCTTGCTTGCTTATCCTGGCCCTGGGGCCTGAGCTTTGCTAGCGCTGGAGTTTTGCTGCCAGTCTAGGTATATTGAATGAGCAGCATCATGCTTGCACGTGGAATTTCTTCCATGCCAGCTTATGCTGCTGCAGGGCAGTGGACACCCTGTGGGTACCTGGTGGACACCCGCGAACGCTCACTCCCAACTCTGGGGCTCTGGCTTTTGGGGCCAGCCTGAGTAAGCAGCCCTGACCACGGGTGAGTCCTTGGGGACAGCCACACCCCAAACAGCTGGGGATGGAGGGGTGCTCGAAAGGGAGCTCTTCATTCAACAAATTCCTGTTGTCAGCATGAGTCAAAGAGGAAAATATTTCATTCCTGGGCCAGCAAATACCTCTTTCCACTTCATCAGCGCAGAAATTGAGGCTGAGATCCCCTTTGCTTTCCAAAGTTTGCCTTGAAGGGGAACGCAGAGGGAGAGCTGGTGATGGCCAGAAACTGAGCCGGCCCTGTGGGGACCCTGTGGGTCCCAGTGCCACCATGCTGGCTGTGCCCAGCCCCGCAGTGGGGCAGGATGCTGCTCCCATCAGGCGTCCGTCTTTCCTTCATTCAGCCATCCTGCTGGGCTCAGTCCTGCCGGGACGGGAATGCCTCCAACCCGGCTAACCTCTGCCAGGAGAAGGGGAGGGGTTCTCTATGTTGCTCGCTTGTTTGTTTGCTTTCCCTCGGTCTTTTGGGGGTTATCTGGCCACTGCAAAGCTGCTCACCTGGCTGCTGTGAGTAAATCTCACTGCGTTTAGCTGCAGTCACATGGACTTCATGTTACGATGGTGGAGATTAGGAAACGTGTTTAAAAAGCTTAGGGTCTTTTTTTTTTTTTTTTTTCCCTGAAAGGGAAACCCATTGTTTTGTGTGTCAGTCAGGGAGAGCCTTTCTCTTCCCCATGTCCAGCTTCAAAACTCCTCTCGAGTTCCTGTCTAGAAGCACCATTTCTCAGGGGTTAAAAATAGCAAGCAGCTTAGCAAAGGAGTACATCCAGCCTCAAAATTAGGCTGTGTTTCTTGGCTCTGTGCACAGAATGCCAGGCTTGTGCTCCATTTCTTACGATAGTAATGACGTATCTTTAAAAACCTGGAGTTGTTTGATGTTTCAGGACTCAGACCTGCCCCAAAACAAACGCAGCTGAACTCGGGTTGAGCAAAAAGATCGTGTTTTCTGCTCACAGCATTGCTTTTGCTTTTTTGTTTTTATGCTGCGAATAGCTTTTTTGGAAGAGTGAAATTAATGGAGGTTTAACTCTTGTCTGGCACAGTGCCCTCACTTGCAGCAAGGGAGATTTACTGATGTGCTCGGGATTTCTGTATGCCTCCAGAAGCTGAGAAATGAAAGTACCAATCTGCAGGGTATTCTCCAGATCTTCTCTCTTTAGAATATATGCTTTTCTTTTGGGGGAATGGCTGTCCATGGAGCTGCTCCTCGTCTTGTTTGTGGCTGTGTGGAATGCACGAGGAAGGAGGCGGAGGGCACAGCTCAATGACTGTGTGTGTTAAGTGGCATGTAGGTGGGGGAAAGAAACCCATAGAGAAAGCTGGCAAAGTGTCTTCTGTTGGAAAAATGTCTGCAGAAGAGTAGTGTGGTGGGAGAACAAGGCTGCATAGCGGGCAGCTCCTACACACTGTCTGAAGGCAAGTCTCCATCAGTGCAGTTATTTCCCCCCAGCAGCTGGGTGAGGGCAGCTCCCAGCAGCAGCCTGGCTGGCTCAGCCTGCCTTTTCCAGAGAGGCAGCCACAAAGCTGGGTGGTTTTGTACCCCAGAGCACTGTGCTTGCCCTGCGCTGCACATCCCCTGCTGCCCAGCTCACCCACGCTGGGGACAGAGCAGCTTCAGGAGCAGAAAGCCTAAAACCAGCCCATGCAAATCCTCTGCGGGGACTCCTTCCCAGCTGGAAACGCCTGAGATGAGGCCCCTGAAAGGGGTTTTCTGAGTCCCAAATTCCTCCTGCCCGACTCCAGTCCCCAGGGCGTGATCCAGACAAACAGCTCCCGCCTCTGCCCTGCCATGAGAAGAGCACAGTCTGGGACTTTCTGGGTTGCTTAAAGGTGCTTTTGGAGGTGCTGCTTGTACACGTTCAGTCCTGGGACAGCCCCCAGATTCCTGTTTCCTCCCTGAAGCTCCTACAAGAGATGTCTTAGAGGCTTTGAATCTTTTGGGAAAGTTTCTGGGTGACAAGTGACAAACCCGAAGTCTCCTCTTGCAGGTGATGCTGGCGGACACAGAGACCTGAGGTCCCTCTCTGCAGGAGCCCCGCTGGCAAGGCCTCTGTGGGCAAGGCATCACCGCCACAAACGAGGCCTCGCCAGTGGCCACTGGCCTCCCCAGGGCTCAAAGCCTTCCGCCACCTCCCTGGGACAGCTGAAATTTAACCCCACGGTGGGACACGTTGTGATAAATGAGCTCAAGGACGTCACATTTAACTGCTCCATCAAAGTACCTCAGCTGCTGTTCCGGCCGTACTCCCCCGGCATTTCCCTGTGGAAGGATGGCAGGGAGCTGCACACTCTGGACCGCATCGCCACCAGCCACTTTGAGATCCCTGATGAGGAGGAGGTAGCCATGACCTCCACATTCAGGTAACCCGTGCTGTCCTTCTGCAGGAGGGATGTCCCCAGCATGGCCCCTGGGGAGGGACGGCTGCCCTGCAGCCAACAGGAGTAAGCTCCCTAACCCTCAAAGGCAGGCTTTGCACACACAGCATCTGTTAGCCGTGGGCTCTGGGCTTACTGATGCTGATTTCAACCCACCTCCCACCTATCTGTGTTCTGTGTGCAGGGCAACTCTCGCCATCACAGCCCTCACAACCTCACCCTTCTCTCTTGTAGCATCCGGGCTGCTCAGCGCTCGGATAACGGCTCCTATGTCTGCAAACTCAACATCTCTGGCATTGAGATTGCATCTGATCCCATCTTGGTACAGCTGGAAGGTGAGCTGGAGACAAACAAGGCCAGAGGTGCCTGACATGCTGTCATGTCTGCCACAAACATCCAGGGAGGCCTGGATGGAAGGGACTGGTTGGCAAAGCCAAGCCCGAGTGAAACAGTGTGGGGTTGTTGTTGGAGCAGTGCTGCTGAGCTCTCTGAATCTTTTGTTTCTCTCCTTTGCACATGTGCAGGGCTCCCACACTTCATTCAACAGCCTGAGAAGCTGAATGTCACCAAGAACAGCCCCTTCAACCTCACGTGCCAAGCTGTGGGCCCGCCAGAGCCTGTGGAAATCTACTGGTTCCGTAACAATGTCCAACTCAACATGAAGCCCTACATCTCCCCATCAGTGCTGACTGTGCCAGGTGAGCCCAGAGGGAACCTATTCCAGGAGAAGCAGACATGAGCATTTCTATGAGTGCTGGGTATCTTGGCTGCCCACAAGGCTTAGCTCTTAAGGACTTACAACCCTGAATTTAGATTTGAGCCCTGCTGTGCATGCGGGGTGTGCTGCCGAGAGTAGTCCTGCTGCTGTAGGTAACCTTGTTGCTGTTGGCCTCCAGCATGCTGCTGCTCTTGTGGGCTGATCCCCTCTTAACGTCTCTGGAGAACCTGGAAATTGCCCCTGCTAAACATCTCCCTGCCAACCTGGTGAAGCATAGGGAGAAAAGTCCTCTGTGATACAAAACCCAGCGTGGTTATGCTGTAGAGGCAAAAGAGAGGAAGGATTTCTTGATTTGCTCACGCAAAGGAGGCCACTAGGTAATTAACAGCCAAGCTGTAACTGACTTGTCTTGGCATCCAAAGGCAGACTTTAAAAGGCAGTGAAAGCCGGAAGAAGTGACTCATTCCTCTTGGAATGAATCCGGTTGGCCCAAGTTAGGTAGAGATTTTTTTTGGACAGTTCTCTCTGGGTCCAGAAGCCCTGTCACACTGCCACAGGTGCCACTTGGTAAGGCCAGGACATTGCAGCGAGTCCTTCGTGTTGCAGTAGCTGACAGGCATTTCACTAAAATCAGAGAGGCATTTCATTAAAATCATTCCCAGTAAGGACGGTTTTAAGCTTCCAAGTAACAGGCTTTAGGTACAGCACTGTGTGCTGATGCTGCTAGATTTGGTGTCCAAATGTCCTCTATTCATCCGTAGGCTTGGGTTAGTTAGGTTCATTCTACTTGTACATCTCCAGGAGGCTGTTTTCCTTCTACTGGAGAGGAAAAGTCTGTAAAAGCAAGGCTTGGACAGTACCCAAAAAGCAATGGGATGTGTTGATACAATAAACAGGCTGATACATCGTTCCCTGTCCTCATTTCCATCCAGGGATGGTCACACCCTCCTTCTTTGCAGCCAGCCTCCCAGCCAACCGCTGCACATCCAGGTGGATGAGCTGCAAAGGCAGATGACTTTCGGTGCGCTTTCGTGCAGATCTCTGCAGTCTGCTGAGCTAAATTAAAAATGCTGGGAACGCTGCACACAGCTTCAACCACTCAGGGAAGGCAGCAAGCAATGTGCTCCCAGGCACCTGTGCCACCATGTGGACAGCAGGGACAGCTCAGCACCTGTCTCAGGCAGGCATCCTTTGCAAACGTCCTTTGCATGAGACGAAAGTTCTGAGTGCTGTTGCTTGCTGGTCAACTTGCACAGGCCATGCTAACACCCAGAGGAAACCAGCATCACTCTGCATTTGGGTATTTCCAGCAGACCCCGAAAGAAGTCTTTCTTCATTATCAGCTGGGAGATTTGAGCAGTCTTTGGAAAGTAGTCATCTGATTCAAGCCATGGTGGTGGGCTCTTCTGCTTTCTGTCTTTCCCTTTTTGAACACAAAACAAGTGCTTACTCAAGAGGTTGTGCAACGATGCCGTAGAAACACACAGTCCTGTTCTGTGCACTAGTGCTGGCTGCCTGCACATGCTCATGATGTGGAAGGTGGTGAGAAGGTCTGCACGGGTCACCCTCGGTCAGCCAGCTGCCAGCCAGAGGGACAAAAAGTGGTGGAAAAGAAGAGGTTTTTTGTTGCTGGAAAAAATAAAGCGACATTAAAGCAAAGGAAGCCACGATCTTTTTTTTTTTTTTTGTGAGCAACAGGTGGAAAGTTGGTATGATTTGGGCATTTTACACAGGTGCAGCAAACAGGTCCTTGGTTTTTCCCCTGCAGGTCTCAATGAAACAGCACTGTTCAGTTGTGAGGCTCACAACAGCAAAGGGCTGACTGCTTCCAACCCTGGGCAGGTCAACGTGAAAGGTAAGTGGGACCATGGTGTTACCTTTACCTGTTGAGTACATCTGTCCATCAGGAGCTGCCTGAACCTCCACATTTGCCAGCACTCGTTCTACACTAGCTGATGGTGGTGTCTTTAGGACTTGCACATTTGTTTTTCCCTGTTTGAAAATGATATTTAAAATCAAGCAGGTTGCAGGTAGTAGCACAATCACCCAGTGCTGTTTGGTCATTTGAAGCAAGCGTAGCCCCAGTGTTGCAGCCGTGGGAGGAAACACCAAAAAGCACATTTGAAAGCAGAACTGTCAGACCCGGAGTAGGTTTCGGAAGGGTTGTATCATTCTTTTCCTTCCTTCACAACCAGGGCAGCACTCACAGTTTTCCATAGGAAATGGTGTTAATTCTTGACATTCCTAATGGGAACCACGCCGGTAATGCAAGGAAGGTGTTCCCCAAAATATGTCATTGCCTCTAAGCATTGTTTCAGCTCATAGATATAGAGCACTATCAAAACAGAGATTTTCAACTTCCCTGCCAGTGGTCTAAAATATCTACAATGCACCGATACGGGATACTGCTGCAGCTCTAACCAGGACAGTTCCTGGGCTTCTTGCACAGTTGAACTGAGCCCCAGGAGCTGCACGGGGGAAGCCAGCCAGGCCACGTCTGTGCTAAGGCATAAACCTACTGAGCTTGTACTAGGCATGTGGGCTGCTGTGCTCCTACCAGTACAGCCCCACTGCCTGCCCTGAGCTAGGCAGAGCTTCCCATAGCTCTTCTGCACAAGAGCTGACCGTGCTTGGCTTGGCCTTCCAGGAATACCATCTGCACCAAAAACTGTGCATGTCCTGAAGAGAATGGCCCACAGCATTGTGATCTCCTGGGTGCCAGGCTTCGATGCGTTCTCTCCTTTGAACAGCTGCAGTGTGAAGGTAAGTGTGTGGCCCCTGCCTCTACAACCTGGATCCTCAAAGGCAGGGGAAAATCAAAGATCTTTGGCATGAACCACGTGGACTTGATCAAGCTATTTGTTTGGGCAAATTGAGCTGGACTTTCCCAGTAGTTTTGAAAGGGGAAGCGCAAAGTCAAGAAGTCAAACCTGAGGAGTAGAGTCCCTAGGTGCTGGTAATCTAGGCAGCTGGAGCACCACTATGGTGGACAAGAGGCTTCAAAAGGAGATGTGCTGGGCCTGGTGTGGTCTGCTCACAGAGCGTGGCTTTGCTCTGCCTGCTGCCAGGAGAAAGTTCACTGAAAGGCTTCCTGCAGAGAAGTTGAATGGGAAAAGGGCTGTGCTGGGTGCCACCACCCAGACAGC
Organism: Meleagris gallopavo; assembly: GCF_905368555.1. NCBI lineage: Eukaryota > Metazoa > Chordata > Aves > Galliformes > Phasianidae > Meleagris > Meleagris gallopavo. The sequence continues at coordinate 3,205,181 of NC_139405.1, forward strand.
TGTTTGGGTAGGCAGAGGAAACAGGATGCAAATGCTGGTCCTCAAGTAGTGAGTCATGAGGGGAGAAGGTCATCTCATTTCACTTGAAATACGTAGAATAGGCAACATGGGAGGGAAACAGGAACCTCTAAATTGAAGTTTAGATCTCTCAGTCGAGACGGTCAGGTTGTCAGGTCTCTTCGTAGAGAGATGCCCAGAAAGATGCTCTTTGGGAGGTTTCCTACATCCTGAATTGCTACTAGCACGTGCTTGTCCCCACTTTTACCTTCTGATCAAACACTTCCCAGATGTGGCCTTTCCACTGGAGTTTGGAGATGGAGGCTTCTCTCAGCTCTCCACTCCTGACACCTTGTGAGTACTGGGGAGGAGCTGAGGGTTGTCAGTCTCCTGGACAAGCTAGTGAAGCCATCTTCATGGATTCATGAAGCCCTGCAAATAGCTTCTGCCTGCTGCCCATCCTTGTCATTGCAGAGTCTCACTGTCCAAACCCATTGCTTGCTCTCTTCCGGATGCATTTTTTGCAATGGTTAATCTGTACCCTGGTTCAGGCAGTACATAGTCTGTTCTGGGATGAGGAGCAGCCACTGCCAGGAGAAATCCTACGCAGAGTGAACTCAGCATATTGTGGCACCCAAAACTTCCGCATTTACAAACCCTCTGTACTCATTAACCTTCATGTCAGAGCAATCCTCCTTCGGCTCTTACACCGAAGGTCCTATCTCAGAGCATTAAAAATTACGTGGCTTTAAGTAGATCGTGTGAACTCTCGCTGGTGGGAAGTGAAAATGCTCAGAAGCCTGAGTGGCAGCGGTGACAGCAGAGCTCCAGCTCCCAGCTTGCTCCAGTGCCCTCCCATAACCCTCAGACAGCTCCCACGACCAGCGCTGTGTTTGCGCCCATGGCTGAGCGAAAGGCTGTGTGGAGTGAGGAGCCAGAGGACAGACTGTTTCCTCCCTTTTCCTCCCAACCTATTTCTATGTGATGTGTTCTCTGACCTCTCAGGAGACAGAGGATGTTGGAAGGCAGGTAAAAGTGAAAGGAGTTACTGAGGGGAAAGGTACCTGAGCTAATATTAGAGCCGTGTCCACCACCGCATTCCGACTGGAGCTCAGGAAGTGGGGTGGAGAGCCAAGGAATTTCCTATGACTTCATGTTCATGGTCTGTCAGTAGGAAATAGCCTTTTCAAATTGGAAAACAAGACATGATTTCTGGCAAAAACACAGCCGTGACTAAGCCTTTTTTCTCCTGTCTTCTTTGATAATCCTCTTGCTTGGGTAGCATGGCCCATCAACCCCATAGATCGTTTTTGAGCATGCTGGTGCTTAAAGCAGGAGCTGTTCTTATCATATCTGACGAGTTCAAGCTGTTAAAGTTTGTAAAAAACATGTTTTTAAAATGAACACCTTAGTCTGATAGACTCTTTCCAGAAAAAAAGTATGGGTTGTCTTCTGAGTAATCCACGTTGCTCATGCCAATGTCTCTCATTCTCGTTCTTCCCTCTTTTGCCCACCACCTAGTGAGGCTGCTCTTGTGGGTCTTGTTGTGTTCTGAGAACTTTGCTGACATGCATGGAAAGCAAAACAGAAGAGGTGATGCTGAGCTAGCAAGTGGCTCTCACGCCTGATCAGAGCAGAAGCTCAGTGTCCCAGCCCTGCATCTGGGGTTGGATAAGCCAGTTAGCATCACCGGCTGCAGTGGAAACAGGTCCTGGAATATGATGAGATGCTTTTCCCCAATGTGAGCAGTCATTCCAGCCCTTCAGGGAGTTTCTTCAGCCCTAATAAACTGGAAATACAGCTTATCTTTGTGCAAAAATCATGATTTGTTTCTAATGCATTGAATTCATCCATTCTGTTAAATGATCATAGAATCGGGTTGAAAGGGACCCAAAAGGCCACTCAGTCCCGACCCCCTGCCATGGGCTGGCTGCCCCCCCACCAGCTCAGGCTGCCCAGGGTGTCATCCAAGCTGGCCTTGGGCACCTCCAAGGCTGGGGCACCCACAGCTCTCTGGGCAGCCTTCTCTGGGTAATGATGGAGTGTAATGAGGACTGTGATTGGTCCTTCTGGAGGGTTCACGAGAGGGAAGACTGTGCTAATACAGTGAGCTCCCTGATGGGGAGAGAGTCTCTAGAGCTTTCCCAAGGCACAGATTGCATCTAGACCTTCATCCTTAACGTCCTTGGCTGCCTGGTTCCCCATCGATTTGACTGATGCTCCCCTGGGGCTGTGTACACTCTTGTCTCCCGCAAAGTCTGATAAGTTCTGTGAATAATGATGTGCTGAATGAAAACAAGCTTCATTTTGTTTGTTTGAGACTCACTGCCTGGTAATTTAATAGGGTGCTCCTTTTGCTTCCAGTTGCAAGAAATAGCAAATCATCCGTGCCTCCCTTTGTTTTCCACATTTTCACACATATCTGCCATGTCAAGCTGCATCTCTTTCTTCTCCACATGCATTTGAGACCCAGCACTGGGTTCTGAGAATGGCCTGGTGTCAGCTTTCTGCTTGGGAGGGATGAGGCGGCATCCAAGAACGAGGCCCTGGTGTTGTTTTGATGGAGGACAGAAGGGGAGGCAGGGCTCTGGATCCTGTTTACAGATGTAAAATCCTGCTGTGCCTCTCAGCCTGCAGGTTGTTGCTGACTAATCCCTGTTTCTGGACTGATTTTTCCATTAAGGTCAAGGAAGCCGTTCCACGAAGCAATGTCTCATTTCTGCTCTTTAACACGTCGGTGCCTCCCCACATGTATCACATCCAGCAGCTGTGGCCCATGGCAGATTATAACATTAGTGTTTCTTGCAAGAATGAAGTCGGTTGGTCGGCATTTAGCCCCTGGATAACAGCCAGTACCACGGAAGGAGGTAGGAAATGAGTTGCTAGTGCTGAGAAGGGTTTCCCTGCGCACTGCCGTGCTCTGTGCAGGACTGCCTGGATGAGTTGCTGCTTCAGAGAGATGGTTGTTTGGGGTTGGGATATCTTGACTTTCAATTGGAGAAAGGAAATGTACCCACATGTGATCACCTGCTGGAAATATTAAAGGCAATTGGAAATAGTGGATGCTGTCTGCTTGAGCTACAGCTCATTTTCAGCCCACCTGCCACGTCCCTCAGGGATGCACACGTGCACCTGCCTCCCCTCACCTTATTTCTCTTTGACTTCTGCAGCTCCAACTACCCAGCCGCTGAATGTCACAGTGTCACTCAACGAATCCAGCTCCTTCCTGGAAATCCGATGGGTGAAGCCACCTCTTGAGAGGACACACGGGGAGCTGCAGGGATATCACATCTGGCACACGTGGATGGACTCCAAGGGGCTGGTAAGTCACCAGGGGACTGGGGGAGAGTTTAAGCATAGACAACCCGTGGCACTGAGTTTTTGTGCTCTAGGAGCATGTTAGGGCAGGGGACCTGTCCACAGCATATAAAGTCATTTGGCACAGCCTTGCTTGCCTCCTCCAGGCTTTGGGACATCTTAGGTACTGGGCAAAACAGCGTGAGAGATGGAGGATGGGATTCCATCCAAGTTCTGCTTGTGGCCAGGGAGCCTTTGGATAATTGCATGGATGTATCCAGCCATCCCCTCTGCGCTGTGGTTTGGTCTTCCTCTGTCCCAGGCCAAAAGCACAGAGAGGCACTGACGACCTAAACTCTGTGTGGAAAAAGTGACTCATGCTCTTTTTTTGTAAGATGCTGCATTTTCTGTTCTCCTTTTATGCGTCTGAAAAAGAGCATGTATAGATCCAGGCTGAATGAAGTCAAGGAAACAATATTATGGTCTTGTGACTAGCATGGAAAAAAAATGCTGACACATTTGTCGTCTCTTAAGCAGTAAGTAAAAAACAGGCTGTGCCCTTAAGCTCTGGGAAACTTATTATTATTTTTTTTAAATAAAATTCCCAAGTTAAATGCTTCGGCAGTGAAATTTCTGCTCAGGACCCTGGTCCATTACTGTTCTTGTTCATGCTGGCTTTCAGAAGGCTAAAAACCCCACTAGTGAGGAGTGAGTTCAGATGGGAGGTAGGAAGCTCTGCTGGGCAGTTATCTACCAGACAACCTTGGCTTTGCAGATCAAAAGGTGCTCACTGCTGCTTTGTTTTATCAGCTCATGGGCTTTCTGAAAGGCAGAAATGCCTGTGAAGATGCCCAGAGGCAGCGAGCCAAGGGCAGGGGCCAGCACTTGTTATCCTAAGGGCTGTTGCAGAATTCAGAGGCATGGGGATGGCAGTTGGCTGTGCCACGTCCCTCACAGAACATCCTTGGGCTGGCTGTGGAGCTGGGCGCCCTCGTGAGCTGCTTGCAGTCTGTCTGCTGGAACTGACGGACAGACAGACCAAAGCACAGGAGCAATGTGGTTGTTGCCATTTGCCAAAAATAAGTGAAAAAGCTTTTGTTTTTCAGACATAAAGCCTCTGAATTTTGGCTCTGGAGAGGTTGGATATTAAATGCTAGATATCCCCAGCTTCTTTTCTCCTTCCTGTGCTAATGGCCCCACAGAGCACAAGTGCTGCGAAGAATCCTGCCCTTCTCACATCAGACTTCCCCCCAAATAACAATCAGTTTGAACGTCCTGGCACCAGAACTGCGGTGGGATAGTGGATTTCTGTGTCAGCAGGGCCACCTGCAGGCCTCTTTTTCTCCACAATCAGCTTAAAAAAAACAATTTTTAAAACTTCAAAAAAAGTTCTGGTTTTATTTTTAAACCAGCGATTCTTGCTTGACCCAGGGCTGCAGGAGCTGAGACGCGAAGGAATTCCTCAGCTACCACAAGACTCATAAAAATCATTAAATTTGGCAATTCTGTCCTGACAGAAAGGCTGTCTGCTTTGAAAATGTTCTCATACTCTCCGCGAGCCGTTTGCTATCTGTTCGGCTCTGTCCTCAAGTGACACAGCAGGGCTGTGGGAGATGTTAAAGGATCCCAGTGCAGTTTTAGGCTGGCGGTGGGAAAATGACCTCGTGTGCATTTCCACTGACGGATGCCATGAAAGCAAAGTGGTTGGAAAAGAGATGTTCCTCAGGGCAGTGCCTTCTGCTAGTGCCTCTGGAGCTCTGCCTGGTGCTTGTCTGTGTTTCACATCAATTTTGGTGGCCTTTTTGTGAGCAGAAATCAGTTCTGATTTCCTCCTTGCCCACCCTGCTGCCATTTTCGCTTGGCCATGTGAAGTTGAGCAGCAGCACAGAGCCAGGCTCTGCCTCTCCCAGCAGCCTGCCAGATGTTTTGCACATCACAGGGCAGTTGCTTTGCAGCTGGCAACCAGCGAGGAGCAGCAGCAGGCACTTTTTCAGCTGCTTGGCTGAGTCACAAGAAGATCAGGAAACAACAGAGAATTTGCAAGAAAAGATCACTTGTGTTTTTATCAAGGAAAAAAGAACTTTGCCATGAAACACACTGACATCTCTAAAGTCACCAGGCAAGAAAACACACTTTTAAAGCTGGAAATATGACTAGCTTGACATAAAACCAGAAGATGTCTGCCCTAAGACTTACTCTCTGTGGCCAGGCACTGGAAGGATGAAGCTGAGAGCACTGCAATAGAAAGCCATGGGGCAGTGCCATGCGAGGGAGTGGTGGTGGCTCAGGGGCTCGTGGGACTGCCTGGCACAAGGCTCACAGAGCTCGGGTGGCACCGCGGGGCCATGGCCACCTGCCAGGCACAGAACAGAGCCCGTGCTGTCCCTGGGTGCGTCACATCCCCACGCTGTGTGGGACAGAGCTGCAGCATTGCTGTGGCCCTTGTGCCAGCTCCTGGCAATCAGGAGCACAGCGTCAGGCAGGGTAGTGTTACTCACACTGGAGGAGTGCAGGCTGATGTTTAGAACACCTTTATGGGTGTGGAATGGGGCTGATGGCTGTAGAAGTGAGAGGAGAAAGGTGTTTCAGACCCTGGTGCGTGCAGAGCCTTTCCTCCTCCCTTGCAGGATGGCTTTCTTGCCTCTTTTCTGGCTCTGTCCTGCTGCTTCAGTTGATAAGCAAAGAGCAATAGAGGCATGAGACTGAAACAGGAAACAAGGCTCGGCTCCTTTTCAGATCCCGTCCGCTCCTCTCAGGGCTATTATTCTCCATAAATAGCTTGCTGCTCCTGCTGTATTTCCTCTGTGCTTCCAGAAGCAAAGCCAAGCAATGGTATAATGAATTCAGCAAACCTCTGGCTTTCACTGTTGCTGTCAGCCCCATCCCATGCCTGTCTTCTCCTCTCGTCTCCAGCAGAACGTCTCCTCGGAAGCCCAGCATAATGCCACTGTGGCCATCCTGCCCGTGGTGGCCACCAATGCCACCTGCTCAGTGCGTGTGGCTGCTGTCACCAAGGGAGGCGTGGGGCCCTTCAGCAGCCCGGTGGAGGTCTTTGTTCCTGCCAGTGGTAAGGAGATTCCTGTCTCTGTGGGTGGGGGATGCTGTGGAAGCACACAGTGTATGCTTTCCTTGACTGGTGGTTTGCACAGATCTGGTCAGAGTTCCCTGCTACCATCACATTCCGTCAGTGCCAGATGCTGTCCCCATTGGCCTGGCTATGTGAATGCAGCACCAGGAAGTTCATAGAGTCGTTAGGGTTGGAAAAGACGTCTGAGATCATCTAGGCCATCCATCAAGCCACCCCCACTGTGCCCATTGACCTACAGTGCCACAACCCTATAGTTCTTGAACACCTCCAGGTGACCTCACCAGTCCCTGGGCAGTTGTGCCACTGCCTCACTGCTCTTTGGGAGAAGGAATTGTTCCTAACAGCCAAACCGAACCTCCCCTGGCCCAACGTGATGCCATCCCCTCTCATCCTATGGCCCTTCCCTGGGAGCAGAGGCTGACCTCACACAGCCTCCTTTCGGGTCGCTGCCAGAGAGCCATGAGGTCTCCCTGAGCCTCCTCTTCACCAGACTGAATAGGGATTGGTTTCTAAGCCACTGGGATATCCTCCTCTGCTCTCCATGGGCTGACTGTCTTTCACCGGCTCTGCTAACATGATGTTTCTTTAGGGTTAATAACCTCAGCTCCCTCTTCAACACCAGCATCTGGGAACACGGACTCCTTTATAGTAGCACTGGGCTTCATCTGTGGTACGGTTGCTGTCGGGCTGATCCTCTGCTTGTCTGTGGTCATCCAGAAAAGATGCATGGAAACAAAGTATGGGTAAGCCAAAGGGAGAGCAGCTGATGGTGGTGCTCTGGGCTGGGCAGATGGCAGGCATGGGGGCAAGGACAGGCAGGGGAGCTTTGCCCGCTCTGGATCCAGGGAGAAGGCTTCTGCCTCTTTCAGCATTGTCATTTCCCATTTTTATGCCAGTGAGAGGCACAGGGGAACTAAGTGTGATTTTACCACAGCAACAGTACTTCCCCTTCCTTTCTTAGCTCAGCAGTGCACCTTTTACTTAATTATTCCTATTTTTAAAGGGAAGTAAACTCGGGCAACTCAGTATGGGAGGTGACCTTGGCATTTTGACACAGTGGAGAGAGAACAAAGATGTATGATATCCTGTGTCCTGTGGCCTGGAGAAACCCCTCCTGCCTCGTGGACCAAACCTGCTGCTGAGTGCAGCATCAGTGTTGGCAGGGCAGAGACCTCTGGACCACACTTAGTGACGTTTTTAGTAGCATGGACAAAGGACTGTTATCTACTACAGTAAGCCAGCACTGCTCACTCACCCTCGTGACTTTCTGAGTGGCATTTAACTGCCCTGTCCTATTATTTGTGCTAAATAATTGTGGCGTTACCAGCTTTTCTTACAAGCGGTATCATTGGATGCCCACTGCCAAATGGAAAAATGATATAATCCACTCCTTTGGAAATGCATCACTTCAGTAAGGGAGTTTATTGAGCTGGCAGTGAATGACGTCTGCTTTGGTCTCGCATGGCATCACCTTAATCCCACTCTGAAGAATGGTTGTCTGTAAGAATCTCTAACTGATGTAACATTATGGGCATCTCCGTGTCCTTGCAGTTTTTGTTTCCCTGAGCTGGGCCTCTGCATGGCCCTGCTCCACAGGGGCAGCACAGCATCTCCCAGCAGCATGCCCACCATTGTTTTGGGGCTGTGGTGTACACCTCCCATGACTGCTTTTTGGCTAAAGGATTGTGGTGACTAAAGGAGCTACGTGCTAATGTGGAGCACTGATAGGCTCAAGCTGCACATGGTGCAGAGGAGGTCACTGTAGGAAGTGGGTAGTATTGCTACCAGCCCAGATAGCTGTGAGACTAGGAAATGAGTATCCCATTTCCTCCCCAGAATACCTCTGTGACTCACTCCTTTGTAGATCAGCCTTGTTTATCAAGTAGATGTTTTGATCGGACGTTGTAGGCAATGGCAATGATCCAGAGAGAGGGAAATGAAAAGGATCAGAGCAAATGTGCATTTCCTCCTTTGCTGCTGATCTCATGGGTTGCTCTGTGGTCACCCGTGCCTGCAGCTGTGGTTCTCTGAGCAGAGGGAAAACAGCTGAAGTGGCCTCATACACCTTCTATCCCACCAGGAATGCCTTCAGCAGAAATGATTCAGAGCTGGTGGTAAACTACACAGCCAAGAAGTCCTACTGCCGGAGAGCCATCGAACTGACATGTGAGTGTTCTTTTCATCCCTCTGCGAGCAGGTGACAGGATAGCAACATGGCAAACCATGGGCCCGATTCTTCCAGTTCTTCACATGTCTGCCAAGCTGGGTTTCCTCACCTGGTTGCCTGTGAAATTCTAAGGCTCTGTCTCCAGCTGGATGGCCCATGGGCATTAAGGGAAGCTCAGCTGCTACAAAACTATGAAACCTTGCCCCTCAGTCAGCTCTCTCTGTACCATGCCACACCCTGACGCTGTAAATGGTAGGCCTGCAACTGAAGTCTTCTGAGTCTGAACTCCTCTTCCCCTCTCTTGCAGTGGGTAGCCTGGGCGTCAGCAGCGAGCTCCAGCAGAAGCTGCAGGATGTCGTCATTGACAGAAATGCCCTCAGCTTGGGGAAAGTCCTGGGAGAGGGTGAGTGATGGTGCTGCAGGGGCTGGGGGTGGGTACGTGGCTGGACTGATGGGGCAGGGACTGCTGCTGATGTTCACATCATCGCCTGGCCCCTGGATGGCAGAGCGTCAGGCTGGGAATTTGGACCCCTAAATTCATGTCTTTGTCCTGCCACGAGGACACAAGCATCCCCTTCTGCCTTTTGGAGACAAGGTCTCTGTCTTAGAGCATTACAGATCTTTGAGAAGACAGTGATGTCTCAACAGGCAGCGTGTAGAGGTGTGGGTAAAGTGGTTGCTTCTTTCCCATGGCGCAGGGGAGTTCGGGTCAGTGATGGAGGGGCGTCTCAGCCAGCCAGAAGGCACCCCACAGAAGGTGGCTGTCAAGACCATGAAATGTAAGTAACCTGGCCTTGCACAACCTGCTGCTGTTTGGCACAGCAGGTACTGGTGCTCCTGAAACCCCTCTCTGGGACTCTCTCTATATCCTGGAACTGTTCTGTAGGGATGCTGGTCTCTGCCACTGCTCCTGGTCCTAGCCAGAGAGACACAGCTGTGGCAGGAGATCTGCTGAGCAGGTGCTGAGCAGTAGAAGAGAAAGCGTGGTGGATATGGGGAAAGGTGTGTGGGTTGTCTTGTGCCCTTTTCAAAAGGTGACCAAAGCCCTGCTAGGAAGGGCACTCCTCTTACAGCCAGTTTTGTCTTGAGGAACTGGGAAATGGCAGGACTTGTCTCTGGACAGATTAGAGACCCCAGGCTTTTTGGGGATGCTCATATCTAATCTTTCTTTGTGCTGTGGCCTCTGTCCACCCTGACCCATTGCTTACTGCATGAGTGGGGTGAGACTGTTTCCTGCTTCCATATGCTGCATAACCCAATGCTGGTGCAAACCTCTGGTGTGATTGTCTCTGTCATATTGGTGGTCCCTTACCCTTTGCCCACACAAGAACTCTGCTGTAAACGGATGTGGCAGCAGTGATTAAAGTGTTAAAGCTCTCAAGATCTTAAATTTCCTGCTTTTTTTCTTTGCTTCCCAGTGGATAACTTTTCCCATAGAGAGATAGAAGAGTTCCTCAGTGAAGCAGCGTGCATGAAGGACTTTGACCACCCCAACGTCATCAAGCTCCTAGGTACGGGGTCCCCAGGTTGGGCTGGGAGTGGGACCATACTCAAGTCCTACGTGTGAGCTGTGTCTGTGTGTTCCAGGCGTGTGCATCGAGCTGAGCTCTCAGCAGATCCCCAAGCCCATGGTGGTTCTCCCCTTCATGAAATACGGTGACCTGCACAGCTTCCTGCTTCGCTCCCGGCTGGAGATGGCACCCCAGGTAACGAAGGCAGGTAGCAAAGGGTCCTGTGCCTGCAAAGAGCACTGTACCTCTTTTAGGGACACCGGGCAAAACCTGCCTTTGGTTTTGGGGAACTGCAGGAGGACTTGGTTGTAGCCCTGCCCCCTGCTTTGTTGGGTGCTGGCAGTGGGATCTGGCTCCACACAAGCCTGTGGGATTCATGCCTTCCTGAGTCATGGTCAGCTTGCTCCACACCACAACCCACGGTCCTTTTCTACAGAGCTACTTTCTAGCACGTAATATGTGATGTTAAGGCAGCCAGTGGGAACAGCCACAAGGAAACAATATCTAGTTGCAGGCTGCATTCAGAAGTTGTGAAAGGAGGAAGCAGAGGTGCAAAGGGTATGCATGAGATGTCTGGTTTGCCAAGATGGGCTGTTCTGGCCTGCATTACAGCCTGGCAGACAGCGCTTGGTTTTGTTTCTGAAACAGCTGTCCCAGCATCTGCAGCTTCTTCAGGTTTCTGATTCAATAAATCTCGTGGTCTGAGGCTGTCACCCTTGGTGGCCACTGCTGTGTGCTCCCTGTGTTCTCTGAGACTATCAGAATGTTAGGCAGCTGGCCTGGGCAGAGTCTGGTCAGACCAAACGTGCCTCCCAAAGCACTCAGATCCTCTGACCCACATCCTCCCTCCTCAGTTTGTGCCCCTGCAGACTCTGGTGAAGTTCATGGTGGATATTGCCCTGGGCATGGAGTACCTGAGCAGTCGGCAGTTTCTCCACAGGGATTTGGCGGCTCGGAACTGCATGTGAGTTTGCTTTCCTTCTGTGTTGGCCTGGCAAGGTGAAAAGTAGTGGAAGTCCCATGGCTTTATAGTGCTAGGAATGAGCATACAGAGTGGGTTTCTTTAAGTAGAACCTCCCTTGGAGTCTCCTGGAGAGATGTAGCAAGGAGACCAATCTCAGAACTAGAGTCCAGCATTTGGCACGTCAAACTTTTCTTTCTTATCATTTCTTGAGCTGTAGAAAGAAGAGTCAGTCGTACACAGTGTTTCAAGGGCCAGCCTGATGAAGGCGTGATCACCAGTCATTATGCACCTGTCAGGAAAGCAGACTTTGCCTCCCCAAGGCTCTCTGACCCTGTTTGTACCTGTAGGTTACGGGATGACATGACGGTGTGCGTGGCAGACTTCGGGTTGTCCAAGAAGATCTACAGCGGCGATTACTATCGTCAGGGCCGAATAGCAAAAATGCCAGTGAAGTGGATTGCGATAGAGTCCCTGGCTGACCGTGTCTACACCACCAAGAGTGATGTGGTAGGTACACATGGCTGGGCAGCCAGGAAGCAGGAGCCAAGAGCAAGAAGGTGATCCCTGAGTCGAGTCCTCCGCAGCTGTGGCTCTTTGTAGAGGTTGTTCTTGTACCTTGCAAGTGCAAAAGCCAGTCAGTAACAGGCCGTGCTGACCTTTTGTTGCCTGCCCAGCATCCTGGAATAAGTTTATTGAGTGGGCTGCTTGCCTGTCGTATGGCATTTCTTATCATTTCCAATTTTGGGGAAGGCAGGACTGAAAATACAACTATTAGCATTGTGCGAGAGCCCAGTGGATGCTAGGAAGTGACCTTTCCCCATGAAAAGACTCATTCATTCCTCCTGGAAATGTCCTTGCAGCACGCTTTCCCTTTGTTATCACAGTGGGCATTTGGCGTTACCATGTGGGAGATAGCCACCAGAGGGATGACTCCGTACCCAGGGGTGCAGAACCACGAGATTTATGAGTATCTATTCCACGGGCAGCGGCTCAAAAAGCCTGAGAACTGCTTAGATGAACTGTGAGTATTACACCACTATGCCCACGCTGCAAAAAAACCTCCCATGTCCCCGCTCCAACTGTCCCCAGACACTGAATTCAAATAAAAATGTCAAAGACAGAACCTTTTTTCCTTGTAGGGTCTGACAGGCAGGGAGCTCACAGGAACACACACACAGGTTAGCTCTGAGAAGACAACTGGCCAGAATAGTGGTGTGGGTCAAATTTTAAGTGAGCATGTCTCATAAAAAAAAAAAAAGCTCAAAATCTTTAATGTTCTGTTAATCTCCTGAGTTTTAATACGAGTCAGATCCCATAGCAGAGTATGACCCAGGGATGAGAGAGCATCTTCTTAACTCCAGGCAAGGTGTCACACAGAAATCTCCAAAAATATCCCCAAAGAAGGCAGTGTGTTGGTGGGGTTCACACCAGAGGCTGATGATGGGCTGTCTGCAGCAGGTGGCATGGGGTGGGTGAGAAGTGCCAGAGGTCACCTTGCTGGGTCCTGCAGAGGTGGCAGCAGTGCCCTCTGCAGTTTGTGGTGAAGGAGTCAAAGTTTTTGTTGTTATTTCATTTTTAAGACTGTTTTGCCCTAAAGGTCTTGCCTAGGGGTGCTGCGCTCCTTTCTCAACGAAACAGCTAAAGTGGGGAGTGGGTTTTGCTTTGTTTTAATGCAAAGTGACTCGGGACTCACCCAGTTTCCAAGCAGGGAATCAGAACACGTACATCTCGAAGCCCAACACTCAGCAACATCCTCCAATCCTCCACAACAGCTGCATTTCCTCTCCTCATTTCCAGGTACGATATCATGTCCTCCTGCTGGAGGGCTGAACCTGCTGACCGACCGACGTTCTCGCAGCTGAAAGTTCATCTGGAGAAGCTTTTGGAAAGCCTTCCTGCCCTGAAGGGGTCCGGGGACATCATCTACGTCAACACCAGCCTGCCAGAGGAGAGCCCCGACTCCACCCAGGATTCGGGCTTCCCCCAAGCGGACTCTGACTTGGACACCGGGGACATTGTTGAGCCCTGCTGCTCCCACACGAAGGCAGCGCTGGTGGCAGTGGATATCCACGATGGGGGCTCGAGGTACGTCCTTGAGAGTGAGGGCAGCCCCACGGAGGAGGCTTACGTCCCACTGCTGCCCCACGAGGGCTCGGCATGGACCGAGGCCAGCACCTTGCCTGCTGGCAGCTCGCTTGCAGCTCAGCTGCCCTGTGCTGATGGCTGCCTGGAGGACTCTGAAGTGCTGCTGTGAATGGAGCCTGCACAAAGCAGGGTGTGAATCGGGACAGAGAGATTTTATTTTAATAAACAGTCTTATTTCTTCTTGCATTATTTTCATACGGGCCTTCCTGGTGAAGACCACAAGGTGGTTAAACGCTCTAAGGATGTTCGACGTACTGGGAGGCTTTGGGTCCTGGCTCACAGGGCAGCCCATGTCCCCCTGAGGGTAACAGCTATGGCAGGGGTGGGCAGTGTGGAGATCTGGGGTAAATGGTGCTGCCCACATGGAGTTGCCTTCCTGCAGCCCAGGCTGTGCTGGCACCAGAAAAGGTGGGATTTCTTTCTTTACTTTTTTTTACCCTTTTCAGCGTTTTCAGTTGCTTTTTCAACGAGCAGTACTGTGGATGGCCAGGGCTGACACACAGCCCTCTGGGGGCATTTCATACAACGATACATCCCTGCTGAAAACCACCAAGCAGAATCCAAATGACAGCACCAGGACCTTTGCAATCTCCTATCCAAACAGTGGGTTTTGGTTTGTCCCCAGTGCATCTCCACACACTGATCATCCTGGCCTACCTGTGTGCAGAGAAATGCATCGCTCCTGCTGATGGCATTATGGGAGACTGGATGGGGGAGGCCCAGGAGCGATGGAGCCGCCCTTGGCCTACCTGAGAGCTGCTCTGGGGCTTGCATCCCTTCTCTGTTTTGGGGGGATTTCTGCTCTTTCCATCTCACAGGCTGATTTAGAGCACCCCACTGCAGGCTGGGAAGACATTCCTCAAAACTCTGCCCTAGGAGCCCTCTGCAGCCCTGCCGGTACCCAGACCCAGCTCTCATTACTGCGCCATGCCCAGCAGATGGTGCAGGGACCCCACATACTGCACGGTGTTCACTGCACCCCACAGTGTGTGGCTGTGGGAAGGGGATACCGGCTCGGGGAAGAAGCTGCATGTGCCCCAGGAGTGGCATTTTTGCAACCCACAAACATTTGCTCTGCATGGGAATCCTGCGGGCTGGTAACGTGGGCTCCGTTGAAGGTGGGGTGCAGCGGTGGATGTTGGCTGAAATCCAGGTAGCTAAAGAGATAAGGGGAAATAAGGTGAAACAGCTGGCAGCGTGATGAACCAAAGGCAACCCCCCCTTACAGGGCAGGCCTTGAGGTGGCTGCAGGCAGAAGGGCTCCACGCAGCCAGCCCATCCATTCGGGATGACGGTGACCACAGCCGGGACTCAGGGAGGAGGACGCGGGCTGCCCCCAGGCCGGCTGCCCCACGCGAGCCCCGAGCTCCGCTCTCCAGGGCGAGCTCCGCCGTCCGCTGCCCCTGTCCCGCTTCACGGGGTGCGAGCAGCGCCCGGCAGCCGCCGTGCCGTTCGCCAGGGCTCGGCTTCCCCGGCCGCGGTGCGCAGGGCGGCGTGGGAGGGATAACTCATCCCAGCCAGGAGGCAGAGGTGCCGGGCGGAGGGAGCTCACCGCCTTCCTCCCGCCAAGAGCCCTGCTCGACCGCGGGACCATGGCTTCGGGGCTCCGCCGCAGCCTCCCTCTGCTGCTGCCGCTGCTGCTGCTGTGCCCGGCGGCACGGCTGGCCACGCCGGCGGCCCAGGTGAGCTCGTCCTCGTCCTCGCGTGGGTCTGGGCTACGTGCGTCCTTTCGTCCCTCTGCCTCCCCAGGGCTGGGCGCCGCGGGGTCTCGGGGATGCCTCCTGCGAGATCTCATCTGCTTTCCCTTCTCCCCAAAGCAGGAGGCTTAGAGCATGCTAAACGCACCCTCCCGCTCCCCAACTCTTCGAATCCCCCCTCGCAGTTCGATGCAATTTGCGTTCCCCGCCCCAGCAGGTGAGCCAAGCGGGGAACGCACGTCCCGCTGCAGCTCCGCTCCCTTCTCCGGCACCCGAGGCTGTGGGAGGGAGGTGTGAGCACGGAGGCTGTTAGAGCAAAGCAAAGCAAAGCTTCGGTATTGCTTTTGTGTTGCTGTTTGTTTGTTTGTTTTTAAATTTCCCCGCACCTGAAATCGTGACCAAGTACGCCCAGAGTAAAAAGCACCACTGTTTTTATGGGAGAGTGGGGGTTTGTTACGGCTCAGCACCCCGCAGGGAGCTCTGCTGGCTCCTGAAGTTAAAATCAGACCTAACAAAGAGCTGTTTATTGAAGTGCGCGGGATGCCAGGCATCTATTTGCTTTTTCCTCCCTCTTCCTGTGCTGTGCACCCCAGAGCTGCCGGCAGGGCTCAGCTCATCCCCGGCAACCCTGAAACAGCCCCGAGCAGCGGCTGGGGATGATGCTGAGTGCCTCGAGCACGCTGTTTGGGGCTGGCTTTTCTTTTTTCCTTTGCAAACCCTCGGTAGCTTTTTGCAAAGTGGATCAACCCCTGCCCTGCAGCTCTGTTTGCTCGGTTCCAGCCTTGGACCCGTCTCCTTTTCCCATCACTTCGGGGCACAACGTGGGGTTATGCACTCCCGATAGGGATTGTTCATCCCCTGCTCCACGTGCTCTGCAAATCTCCAGGCACAAAATTGACTCTGCTGTGCTCAGCTCTCGCTCTTTCCCTTCGGTTTTCAGTTAATTCCTCAGGAAACCTATAATAAAGATGCCCGTCGCCTGCATGAGTCAGTCCCTTGGTAACGATTAGCTTGCAGGCAGAAGTCCCACAAGTGTTTCTGGCCCCAGAAGAACTCACAAGACATCTGTTTTCCTATTATTTTCTAACATGGAAGTGGGACACGGCTCTAGATCCAGCAGGACGAGCTGTGGCATCTCTCCCAAGACTAACAAAGCTATCAGAGCGATGCGTTGCCATGTTAGGATGTAGGAGGCCATGCCACAGTTAACGATTCGCCACATGATGATGTTTGGGTTCAGAACCCCCGTGTTTGGCCAACGGGGGCAAATGATGGGACCTAGAGAAGCCTGGTGGGTGCTGGGGCTGTGGGTGCTGAACGCTTGCTGTGCCCGCAGGGCTGCCCAGGCAGGCAGCAGCTCCTGGCAGCTGTGCGGCAGATGCAGCAGCTGCTGAAGGGGCAGGAGACGCGCTTCGCCGAGGGCCTGCGCCTGATGAAGAGCCGCCTCAGCACGCTGCATGCAGCCCTGGCCAAGGCGGCCCCGGAGCCCACGCCTGGTGAGTGCCAGGGAGTCACGGGGCGATGGGGTGAGCAGTGGGCTCGAGGGTCTTTGGTCTTTTGGGGTTGGATGCTACCGATGAACAACCGTGGCTCTGCCCGCTGACCCCATCCCACTGCTCTTGGAATTTGAATCATGAAGGTTGGAAAAGACCACTGAGATCATTCAGTGCAACCCCAACCCACCCCACTGCGCCCACTGCCACATCCCTTGGAGCCACATCCCCACAGCTCTGGGACACCTCCAGGTGACCCCACCGCTCCCTGGGCAGCTGTGCCACTGCCTCACTGCTCTTTGGGAGAAGGAATTGTTCCTAACAGCCAACCTGAACCTCCCCTACTGCAATTTAAGGCCATTACCTCTCATTCTGCAGCCTCCTTTCAGGTCGTTGTAGCAAGCCACGAGGTCTCCCCTGAGCCTCCTCTTCTCCAGACTGAACAGCCCCGGTTCCCTCAGCCGCTCCCCATCACACTGGTGCTCCAGACCCCTCACAGCCCCGCTGCCCTTCTCTGGACACGCTGCAGGCCCTCGGTGTCTTTCCTGCAGTGAGGGCCCAGCACTGAGCGCAGCACTCGAGGTGCGGCCTCACCAGTGCCAGTGTGGAGGGACGCTCACCTCCTGCTGCTGACACAAGCCGGGATGCCATTGGCATTCTCAGCCACCTGGGCACACTGCTGGCTCACGTTCAGCCAGCTGTCAGCTAACGGCCCCGCAGCCTTTACCTCCGCACAGCTTACCAGCCACTGCCCCAAGGCTGCAGCGCTGCGTGGGGCTGCTGTGGCCAAAGCGCAGCACCCGGCACTCGGGTTGGTGAGGCTCATCCTGCTGGCCTCAGCCCATCGATCCAGGCTGCCCGGATCCCTCTGTAAAGCCTTCTGTTCTCAGGCAGATCAACACTTCCCCCCCACTTGGTCTATTGCAGTGTCCTGCCCAGCCCCACAGGCCCCTGCTGGCGGGCGAATGTTCGGCACCAAGTACCTGGTGGAGCACGAGGTGCACTTTGCCTGTGAGCCTGGCTTCGAGCTGCAGGGTTCCAGCACACGGATATGCCAGGCCGATGGCAGCTGGAGCGGACAGGAGCCGCGCTGCACAGGTACCACTTCCCTTCCTGAAGAGCTGGATGTGGCTACAGCTGTGGGAGCATTTCCTGGGGTCCTGCAAGTACAGACGCAACCTGGGCTTACTGGAACAAGAGGGATTCTCGTGGTCCAAGTTTGGTGTGATGCTGTTTCAAAATACAACAGACAAAACCTGGCTTTTTGCAGAGCTCAGCACATGCTCCAGCAGCCCCTGCCAGAACGGTGGCACTTGCGTAGAGGGACCAGGCCAGCACCGCTGCCTCTGCCCACCGCCGTGGAGCGGGGCCGCCTGCCAGCACCGCACGCAGACAGGTGGGTGGCACAGGGTGCTCGGGTTGGGTGCGTGCTGTGTCCTGGCCTCACCTTGCCCCTGGTGCCCTGCAGAGCCCCCAGCATGGAGTGCGACAGCCGATCCTGCCTTCAGCCGCAAGCCCCGCTGTGCCCAGGTGGATCACGCCCAGCAGTGCCGCTGCGAGCCCGGCTTTCACATGAGCGGCACAGCCGCCGCCAGCCTCTGCCAGGGTAAGGGCTTAAGGAGCCGCAGGGTGAGGAGTAAGGGGCCGTGGGTGTGCAGCTCTGCTTGTTTCCCTGCAGACGTGGACGAGTGTGAGCTGTACCAGGCAGAAGGGGCCCCGCGGCTGTGCGCTCACGCCTGTGTCAACCTGCCCGGCTCCTACCGCTGCGCCTGTCCCAGTGGGTACAGCCTGCTGGGCGACGGCAAGAGCTGTGAAGGTGAGGCAGCGTGGACAGCTTTTCCGCTTTGTCCAACCTTGCACGATTGCCCCAAAAGTAGTTCATAGTGAAAAATTTTACATTTCCCCATTTTCAATGTGATTTCTGCTGCTATGCTATGTTTTCATAACATCTTGGTAACACTCCCAACACATATCCGCAGTAAAAGCCCTTGGTCTTACTGCTAGGTAAGCCGCCCTTACCTTTCTTGGTGTGCTGACGCATTCAGTGAGCTTAGCAGAAAGTTAAGAAAACAAGCCCATCCCGCTGCCCTAACCCCTGCTGGCCCTGGGCAGCAACAGTAGGAGAAGAGTAGGAGTTGATGGAAAGTGAGATCTGGGGGTGAACTTAGTGATTATTTCCATCCGATCTGGGTTTGCAGCCTTACCCAGTGCACGATCAGGGAGGGATGCAAGTGGCAGGGTGGGAAGCTTCCACGCTTTCCTTATTCCTATCGAAGGTTTGCTCCATTTCACCTGTTTCCTGCCAACATGCACCTGGAAATAAGGGTTTCCAGGTCTCTGTTGCTTGCCTGTTTTGCAGACATCGACGAGTGCGCTCTGTCGCGGGACAACTGCACGAGGGGCACAACGTGCATCAACACAGGAGGGGGCTTCCAGTGCGTCAGCCCCGAGTGTCCCCAGCCCGGCGGCAACATCACCTACGTGAAAACATCTCCCTTGTGAGTGCCGCACGTGAGACCTGGCCCTGCTCTGTGCGTGGGGCATCCCAACCCCCCAGTCCCTCCTTGCAGAGAGGAGGACCACTGGGGATCCCCCTGAACTTCCTCCTCCATTCCCTTTGCAGCCAGTGCGAGCGCAACCCCTGCCCGATGGATAGCAGATCGTGCCACCAGGCGCCCAAAACCATCTCCTTCCACTATTTGCCCCTGCCCTCCAATCTGCTGACCCCAACCCCGCTCTTCCGCATGGCCACGGCGGCGGCACCCGGCCGGCCGGGACCCGACAGTCTCCGCTTTGGCATTGTGGGAGGCAACAACCGGGGCCACTTTGTGATGCAGCGCTCGGACCGGCAGACCGGGGAGCTCATCCTGGTGCAGAGCCTGAAGGGCCCCCAGACCATCCAGGTGGATGTGGACATGTCCGAGTACCTGGATCGCACCTTTCAGGCCAAGCATCTCTCCAAAATCACACTCTTCGTCTCTGCCTATGAGTTCTAGGGCACACCAGGGGGCGGCTGCAGGGTTTGGATGCTCTCATGTGCGTGGTGGCTATGGTCCCTTTTCAGATGAAAGCACTACAGGTGCCAGCAAGCACTGGAGCCCTGAAGCCAGCTGTCCCCCCTCTGCACTGAGGTGATTTTGTCTGAGTCTCCAGGTGCTTTTTACTCCCACCTCCATGGAAAAAGCAGCACGTGATGTGCGACAAACTGCATGCAGGTTATCTGCTTGCTGAGTGCGGGAGCAGGGCGTTATTTTTGCTCACAGCTCCAGGAGGACATCCTATAACCTCTGCACCTATGCAATGCAAATGACAGGTAGAAACCAAGGTGCTTACTTCTTTTTTGATTCCTTTTTTGTAGGAAACAAGCTAAGCCAGTGCTGTCAGCCCTTCTCTGCACTGGGCTGGGCTTGCTTCCCTCTGAACACCAAGACCCCCAGCTGAGATTTGCTGAGTGGAGCTCAAGCTCTCGGTGCTGCTTGGGGTGGTGGCAGCTGTGCCCTGAAGCCCTGAAGCTGCCTGGCACAACACACTGCACCACTGGGAGCACATGGAGAAATTCTTCCCAGCCTACACCTGAAGCAGAAAGTTTGGGGTGGGACCCTCCAAAAGTGAGATTGTTGCTCGGGTTGGGGTCAGCCATCCTGATGTCCCCAGAGATGCAGGAAGGACTCGGTGCCATCCTACATGACGAGCTGGAGATGAGGGATGGCTGGAAGGCTGTCCCATGCCTTAATCCTCTTGGATGGGGTCATGCACCTGCATCCACCCGTGACCTGGCATGGACGTGCCATGGGGATCGCTTCAGCTGAGCACGGTGCTTGTCTTGCAAGAGCTCAGGGTGTGAATATCTCATTTTTTAACACCCCTTGTCCTCTTGTAGGAATAGTTGTCGGCTCCTGCCATGGTACTGCAACACGTGCCCAGGGCTGGCACTACTGTGGTGCTCACCTCTGCTCCCCAGTGCAGCGCTTGTGCATGTAAACCACAAAAACATTATGCATGTTTCTTTCTCATTTAGTACAATTAAAGGACGATATAGCCTCTGAGTAGGTGCAGAGCAGAATAAAGTATCCACAGCGTGTGTAGGGTGTGTTCACCCACAGCCAACTGGGAATGGGTTCTGGGTTTGTAGGACTATAACTTGTCGTCGTTTCTGTTCTCCTGCTTTATGCTGCTGGGGAGGGCGGGGTAGGAGAGGAAGGAAGTGTGGGGATGTGCCAATGAAGACAGGCACGGGGAGCTGCGTGGTCAAAGTACCTTAAGCTTTGGGTGGAAAAGCTTTAGTGCCATGCAGGAGGAAAGAAAACACAGCAGAGCAGGGCTCTGCAATGACACCTGGTAGCCCTTCAAAAAGCAGCTTTCTTTTCTAGGGAACTTAGCCCAGATTTAAAGAAGTCTTGCTCTTAAGATAAAGAAGTCCATACGCTAAGCGGAAAGGGATTGAAAAGTACAAGTGAAGAAACTGGTTTGAAGCAAACTGTACCCCTTGGGTTTTGCAAGGAGCATTCTCTGCGGAGACCTGATCTCTTCCTTCCCCTCTCCCTGGTTTTCCAACACAAGGCACCCGCACTGCCTCATGTCCCAAGTGAACCAGGGGGAACTGAACCATGCCTTGAAAAGGGACTGGCAGATTCAGACTAGCACTGTCTGGGGGCTGAAGGGAACTCCAACCACCTGCTGGATTTCTGCACGTGGTTTTTCCCAGTATGGCAGAGCCCGAATCCTGCCCACAGCCAGGCGGGATGGATGAAATGCACCTCGGCTGGGAAGCAGGAGAAGATGACTTTCTGAATAGTTTCCATCTGATGCTTTAGCTGGCTGATGAGGCTGGGGATGGGTGTTTGGACCTTTGCGTTGGAGGCTTTCATTGCAGAGTAATCCTTCACTGACAGCATTTTCCCAGTTCCCAAGGCCAAGGTGAACGGGTTTCCTCTCTTCAAGATGCACTGAGACACAGGGGACTGGCACAGGGACGTGTAGGAGCATCTCTGATCTGCTTGCAAAGTGGTGCCCATCCTCCCAAGCGTTTCTGGCCTGCCCCAAGAGCCCAAGGATCAGAGCTGGGAAGCTTATATGTCTCACAACCTTAGCTGGATGCAGATCTCTCTTTCAGCCCCAGAAAAGTTTCAGGTTGGCTCTGCTGTGCCTGGACTGGGCTGGAAACCTCTGGCCAGCATTTGAGCTGACTAAAGGAGATTTTTCCCTCTCCCAGAGCAGCAACTGCAACATCTTGCAGCCTGGAATGTGCAGTATGAAGCTCTTCTGGCCCTGGTAAATACAACTTCTCCTTGGGATAATAACATTTTAGAGCCCAAGAAATAGCTAGGTTTGCCTCTGCTCCCCTGCTGGCACTGAAGGCAAGTAGTCCACGTGCAGCTGGCTCCAGATTTGCTCTGCATGCCCTGGGAGAGCCCCAAAGCCACCGTACCACCCCTCGAAGGGCTGATGAGAGCCCTCCCCTGCTCAGGAAGGACAGTAATCCCAAATCTAAATGTATAGAGAGATTCCTGGAATATCTACCAGACCAAATAGGTTTATAGAAGGAAAGAGGAACCCAAATGATTTTTTCCCCCCCCCCAGAAACAAAACATCGAGACTTAACCTTTGCTATGGCCCTGGACCTCTTGAATGTTTTACCCAGTGACCTGTACCAATCTCTTTCCCCTTTTAGGGAGGGAATGATAGCAGCATTAGATAGAGGAGGATCCTTTTCACAGCACTGTCTCAGAGAGGATTCTCTCCAGGTTTCCTTATAAAGCTTCCTGGAGTTGCTCTGTCTCCTCTTGGCCTCCCAGTTCAGAAGAGAAGAATTTTGTATTTCTCAAAAAGCACAGAGTGACTTCGCATGCCTCGCTGCTTCAAATCCTGAGGGGCATCCTGGGATTTCAGAGCTGGGATTTCACCTCAAGGCTCTCTCTGGAGTCACCTTGCCATGGTCTGCACTGCACTGAGGCCTAAAGAGATGACCTGATGCTTGTAGCACTGGCTTCCTGAGTGACTCTCCCATCTGGCTTGTAGCAGAGCCAGAACAACCTGGAGCCCACACTGTCTGCCTGCGCACATCCAAGTCTATCCCAAAAGCTGCTGGATGGAGAAGGAAATAGCATCTTGTTCCAACTGCTTCCCACTTGGCAGCCTGTGGAAATCCAGAGCACGTGGGGCATGCGCACAGCTGCAGACCATCCTGACAATTCATCAGCTGCAGCAGGCATAGTAGGTGTATCCCAGCAAGGAGGGATCAAGTAATTTCCTCCCACGGCACATGAGAATAGGGTGCTGGAAAGCCACTGTGGGCATTCCTCCCGCTCTCCCAAGTGTCTGTGTAGCCACACAGGACATCTCAATGTAAAGCTGCCCAGGAAAGGGGTCTTAAGACAAACCTTGGCAACCCAATGAATGGCCTAACCTTGTAGGTGCCATCACACATTCACCAAGCAGACCCTCAGCCTAACGAGAGAGAACCCCACAAGCCAGAGTGACAATTCTCTTGCTAAACACAGAAAAGAGTATTAATACAGCTATTTTAAATGGCTGGCTAAAATCTGGATTGTATTACAGCTGTGCCAAACCAGCACCTTCAAGAAGGACTGCCTGGTGCTCAGTGCATACATTAATGCTGCCCTGTCCCCTCCCACAGATTTATATCACAGTTTGAGTCCTCGCTAAAGCAAAAGCACAAGCACACATTCCACAACACTTATTAATCCTGTTACAGGCCTTAATGAAGAGCTGAACCGTGACATTTTTATTTGTTATGGTTGCTAGGTATGTTGCTAAGCCATGCACACCATACCCCAGATCCCAGTATATCTGTGATATCTGAGAGACTGTACTGGGGAATTTGTTTATCTGATATTGCCAAATTTAGTTATACTTTGAAAATGCTGGGAAAAAAAAGAGCCATTCACAAGCTTCTCACAGACATACCTTTTTCCTTGACAACGCAAACACACGTAAAGATATTTAAATAAACAGCTTTACCCTGTTGGTACTGAAACATTTTTCTGTTTGCTTAAAATTAATGTTGTGGGTATAACTATGCCCAAGGAGCACACACAGCTCTTATGCAAACCCCCAGCAGTGAAAGAGTTGGCCCCAAAAGCAGGGAGCAGACCCAGTGCTGTTTCCCCATAGAGAAACACCCGAGAAAGGGTCCAGACACCATATGCCAGAGATCTCTCTCACTGCACAAACCCCAGAAGCTCCATACACCCCCACACATACTATATGAAAAGCAGGGCTTTTATTCTGAATTTGAAATGGTGGTGTTTTTTTTTTTTTTCTATTGCCTAGGGAGATGGTGCTGGCATCCAGCACAAGGAGACACTCGCATACTGAAGACACTAATTAGCCATAATAGCCCGGACCAGCAGCCCTACCCCTGCCCATGCTCCCTGGAGCTCCATTTCAGTCCCTGCTGGAGATGTGCTGTGGAAGTGCTAGCTTCATCTTAGAGCTGCTTCATTTCCATGAATGTGTGTGTTGATCTGGATGTTTGGTTGAACCAGTCCATGCTCTCTCTGCCTTGCTTGCTTAGCCAGGGTTTAGCCTGGCACGTGGCATCAGATAAGCAGGGATCCTCAGCTCCTAGTGTCTGGGGGCATGGATGTGCAACCCCAGGAAGATGGTTCCTCAGTAGCCTGGTGCACAGCCAGGCTCCTTGACTGTGTGAAAGCCAGAGGCTGGATATGGGGAACTGCAGGGACAGAAGTTCTCCCACCCATGTCCAAGGGAATAAGAAGAGCTACTTTCCCTGCGCTCTTCAGAGCTGACTCCATGTGGAACAGCATTAGCTGTAGCCCCACGCAGTAGCAACTTTCTTCTCCGCCTGACAGAGAGGAGAGGGAGAATGACCCAGAAGTAAGAAGCCACCTCAGGCTTCTGGATGCCAAATAGGTAGGAGAGAGAGATTCTCTGTGCAGTGCCAAGGAGCAAAAAGCTGCAGCGTGAGTCAGACTGTTGCACAAGTGGAGCTCTAGTGGGATAATGGGAATGCTTCTTCCATGGGAAATGCTTTGTTCCACAGACCACGCTTCAGCAAGCCCAGCCAGCAGTGCAGAGCAAAGCAGGCAGGCTTTGTTAGCTTCGCTCTGCACTCAACTGTTTCTCGTCTGACTTATAACGAGCCCCAGTTGTACAGCATTTTAGGCAGTTGGGCATAGGCAATGCTCAAAGACACTTTTTGTTTGCGTGTAAGGGGAAAAATGTCCTATGCTGGAGCTGAGCAAATGCAGGAGCACCCCTCCCAAATGGGGACCGATGTGGGTGTTCTCATTTTTTATTTTTGTGTTAGGATTGTTGGCACTGGAAAAAGAGAGTCATATGTCCTGAAAAACCCTGTAAGCCAGGGAGACTAGCCTGTAAAGGAAAATAAGTTGATGTAACTTACTTGAGGTTTTTCCAAAAAGTTATGACAAAGTCCCTCAAAAGACAAAGTTAAACAAAATATCATTAAAATCATTAGAGAACAACAAACACTGCTCTCTCAGGGGCTGTGAACTGCTCAGAGTCAGCAGAGCCAGGGCAGCAATGAATGGCCAGCTCTTGGTGTGCAGCAGCCTGGCAGGTGGGATCGTCTCCGTCTTGGTGCCAGTGTTGTTGTAAATAGATACATAAAGTTAATGGAAGAAGCGATGAGCAATGGAATGACAACACTTGCAGCTGATGCTATTTATTTGAGTTGGACAAGACTATCCTAAGGTTAAGGTACACGACTTAGAGATGCAGTACTGCAGAAGAGGATGAAATTCACTGAAAATGCAAAATGATACGCACAGAAAGAGATGCTAAGAGTAACAAGAGCAGCATCAGGATGCAACCAGCTGAGTCGCCTCTACCAGAAAGGCAGAAAGGAGAAAGTGGAACCTGCCCCAAACAATGCCTGAGATGGAGTACAAAATGAGATGCCCCTTGCTGCAGTTAAGGGTTTGGTTTGCTTTTGCTACACTATTGAGTTCGGTAGTGCTCTTCAGCATTTTCTCCAAGGCTTTATTAAGGATTTCTTCACAAGTGTTGAATGTCCTCCATTTTATTAATTGAATAGTCATTGATGCGATGATAACGAAAGTACCTGTATTATCTTTCCAATACAGATTTTAATCCTCCACTGGCCAATAGTCACTTGTGTCAGTAACAATTTTATTATCAGTTTTGCTTAAGATGGAAATTTCTCTAGGCCCCTGTCCTGTTTGCTTTAAGTGCTCCTGCTTTGAGGAGGACCGCAGTGACAGCCTTTACTTGGGGAGCTTCGGAGGACAACACGGGGTTTTCTTTTTTCAAAGAAGAAAGACAGAAAGACAGAAAGAAAGACAGAAAGAAAGAAAAAGAAAGAGGGAAGGGAAAGGAAGGGAAGCAGAGAAAAAAGCTATTTTGAAACTGTTAGTCATGGTGATTGGAACTCCTGGACAAGCCAAATTTGAACTATACTGAGACACTTGTTTTATTTTGAAGCAGAAAACAGAAATACTAGACCCAGTAAAGCTGATTGCCTGGAGGCTCAGTTTGCTACTCAAACCAGTCAGATTAATGATCCTTCAGCTCTAGCATGGGAACTGGCCACGAGCTTCACACACAGGCTGTATAACATAGTTCATACAGCCCTGTAATCTATGTCATCAGGGTGGAAAGGAAGGCTGAACCAGGTACTTTTTGTCAATATTGTTTTATAGTAATCTGAGCAGCCTCGGAGCTCTGAGAAATCTCACCCTCATGTGCCTGTGCCTTAGGGAGGATTTCTTTATGTAGAAACTTAACATTACGTAAGCTTCCTGAGGTAAATTACCTCATGAATTACCCATGGCTGACCTAACTGCTTACTAGCTTTGGGTTTTTTTTGTTTTGTTTTTTAATGGCAATAGTGCTGTTTTTAATGGTAATAAAGATGGCTGCAAGTGAAGTGTGTGTTTCTGTTGGGATGAGCACCAAGAGCTTTTATTTCAAACGTGGCATTTTTTTAAATTTTTTTTTTTTAATAAACGAGCAAAAAAAATCCCTCAGAAATCTGGGACAGCAGAAGCACGGAACTCCTGAGAGACAAGACGCAGCGGAATGACCCACAGCCCGCTCCAGCTCTTTAAAAACAAACGCGGAACCCCCCTCCTTTAGGGCCGCACTACAGCTGCGCTAAGCCCTGCCCGGGGGCGGGAGCGCCGTGAGGGGAGAGGCGCCGCTCACTTCTCGCGAGAGGACGAGGGGCGGAAGTCGGCCGCGAGACGCGCGGCCCGGAAGCGCCGTGACGGGTGGCGGCCGCCATGACGGGCGGCGGGGCGCGCACGTGACGCCAGCCCGCACGCGGCACGGCGGGGCCCCGCCCTCCCCCTGGCTGGCGCGCGCGCAGGGCGGGCGGCGGCGGCCGGAGGCGGAGGGGGAGGGGGCAGAGGGGAAGGAGCCCGCCCGCTCGCCGCCACGTCACGGCCGCGTGACGAGCGGAGCGGCCCCGCCAATAGGCTTTGCGCTCGGCGCGGTGACGCGCGACCCCGGCAGCCAATGGCGCGGCGCGGGGGGCGGGCCGGCGGCGGCGGCGGAGGAGGAGCGCGTCGCGGGCGGCGGCGGCGGCCAGCGCCAGGCGACGCCATCGCGGCCCCGACGGGCGCGGAAGACGCAGTGGTGGCGGCGGCGCCCGCGGGCCGAGGCCGCTGAGCGAGCTGGGGGCGGCACCGGGCTCGCTGCCGCCGCTGCCGCCGCCGCCGCCCTCGCCGCTATCGCCGCCGCCGCCGCCGCCGCCATTTTGTGAGAGTGCCTCGAGCGGGCGCCATGTTTGTAAGGAAGAAATAGGGCAGCCATCTCCGGCCACCAGCACTTCCCTTCCCCCGTGTGTGTGTCCTCTCGTTCTCCTGTGCCCCGGGCCTGCTCCTCGAGCCGCCGCCGCCGCCGCCTCCTCTCCTCCCGCCCGCGCGGGGCGGCCGGGCGCAGCTGTGCAGCCCTTCCTGCACTGAGTGCCCGTTAGTGTCCCACTAAGTAACCGTGAGTGCAACCTTCATCATCGCTCCGCACGGAGGGACCGGCCCTCCTCCTCCTCCTCACCGAGCCGCCCCCGGAGCGGCCGTGCGCGCCGCCGCCTCCTCCTCCCGCAGCGGCGGTGTCCTGCCTTCCTCCACCTCCCTCCTCCTCACCACACCACGGCCAGCAGCATGGCCTTTGAAAGCCTGTTCTCCAAACCCCCAAACCCAGTTCTTGACCCAAACATGCCCGACTCTGACAGGCAACATGCAGGGGACGAAAGGTCGAGTAACATTCTTCTCTCTCTCCGCTTCTCATGTGGTGGTGATACGAGTGGGGTGATGGTGGTGATGATGATGATGGTGATGATGATGATGATGATGATGCTGTGTTGATGTGCCGAGGGGGTTAACGCTGGCGGGAGCGGTCACCTTGGGGTGGGGGGCTCCGGGGGGGGCTCACCGCATCCGAGGTGCCTTTGATGCATTGGCGGTAGGGTTTTGTTTTTTGGAATGCATGCGTTTTACATCTTCATTTATTTGTTCTGGCTGGGAAGAGGGGGGGCTGTTTTCCATTTCTTTCCATAAATTGCACTTTCCAGCGGGTGTCTGTTGAATGTCACCATTGTTCTTTTTCTCCCTCGCTCTGGTGCTGCTAGTCAGGTAGGAAAGGGTGTTTGAGTTGTTTTCGTTCATTGCTTTTGTTTGTGCGAAATTCTCACCAGATCCATATTTAACGTCATTTTCTTGCCAGATTACACCTTCCACGTTTAACTGGATCTTTTTTTATGCAGATTATGGTCTGACTGACGTTATCTTTGCCACCTCTCAATCCCCATGCGCAGAACACCAGAGTCCTGTTCCTGGTGAAAGGACCTCTGTTCCTCCCTCCCTTTCTCTCCTGCAGCTGCTGGAAATTCAAACCCTTTCTCCGGGCAGCTCTGCCCTTCGAAACTAGTTCCAAAAATACCATTGCAGGGCGACAGCTACCAGTCCTTCGGCGTCCATCTGCTAACACAAGGGCAGGAGTTAACATGCTGTTCTGCGACAGCTGCCTGTTGGTTCTGTCTGCCCCACACAGCTCCACAACTGTGCTCGGTCCTTGTTTCAAAGAGCTGAATAACACCTAAAAGCTCGGGAGTGAATGTAACGTTCCCTCACTGGAGGAAGAGTCATAAGCTCACTGTTACAAATTGGGAAACAGAGGGCCGTGCGAGCTGACTAACTTGTCCAAAAATCACCCTGTGACATAGCGAGGGGTTCAGCGCAGACCCCAGAGATTCTCATTCCTGCTTTCCCCTTCCTACATTCAGTTTTGAAATAGTGTACGTTGTGCCTCACCGTGTGTTCCTAAAAGAGTGGTACGTAAAAAGCAAAATAGCAGCACACTTGCTGAAGATGCAGCACATACTTGTTAAGTCTTTGCAGCAGAAGTGTTTTGTTGAAAGTTCATGCATTCATAAGGCTCTGACTTTTACTGTGGATACTTTTTCAGGCATGGTGTTTTGAAGTTCTCATTGAGAGCCCAAAAAAACTTTATCCACTGTTTCGCTGTAAGCATTGTTTTTCTAGTTACTAGTTCCTCATGTGATGTGATAAGCAGAGTTCCTCTTAGCAGCTGTTCTCACCAGTGAGCTTGTTGTTAGGCTGGGAGATTGTGAAATAAGATAAATAAGTGCTCCTTAACAGCCTGATGTGCTTCCAGGACATGATCATTTATAAACATTGCTCTATAACGCTTTCGTTTCAGGAGAGCGGAAGACTAACGATAAAATAGACCTTCTAAATAATGCTTTTGTAAAACTTCTGCTCTCCTCTGACCTATTTGTAATCAAGTGGATTCTTCATACACCTAGCGTGTTATAAAACACCCCAAATAGAAGTCTTGGTGTTGTATTAGATACGTAAATGTAATCCTGTGAAAGCATAATACCTTGCCTAGCTGAAATGCAGAGTTTCCCCACCAGCTGGTAAACTTGCAAGGCCCAAACAAAAGCCAAGGCTTTCCCTGCTGCAGGAACGTGGCCGTCTGGAGGGGGGCAGGAAGCTTGCAGAGGAATGCTTTTGAAGTGCTGAGTTGATTTTGTCCAGTCTCCTGGGCTGGGAGTTGAAAAGCAAGGTGTAGTATTTTAGGTCCGTTCTGTAGAAATGCTGTGAGTATGCTCGTGTTGTAAGCTTATGTGGATTTCTACTCTATAACTAATTTGGTGTTTTAAAGCTAATATGTGTGGTTTCAGTATGTTCTGCCTTGCGTTCAGTGTTTGGCTGCATTTGTAGCTCGGACTGAGCAGCTTGCTATAGATACAGCCCATAATAGTAAGCTGGTGAGGTCATTAACAGATCAATTTTGGACAGCGTAAGTTAATGGCGTTTCTGTAAACACTTACGAGTTTGGTATTGAACTGATCTGTGGAGTTAGGAGAAAGTTGGTGAGTGTTTAGAGCAGCAGGAAATACTAAAAGCCTTTGTCTGTTCGGAGATGGAAGTGTTGTTCTAATCCAAAGGCTTTGTTTCCTTGTTTATGGACGGGGCAGCCAATTACATAAGGAAAGCTTTTCATTCTTTACGTGCCTTTAGTTAACTCATGTGATCTCTAAGGTTTTTGTTCCATACACCCAGAAAACAAGTGTCTCTTCTTAAGTTTGTATGGTTTTGCTTTATGAAGGGTCGCTTCTTCTGTAGGTCATGCTGGGAGGATAAGAAGGAAGTCAGAGGAAGGCTGTGGGCAGATACCAACACAAGAGAATCTTCTTATTTTATGGGCATCTCCTATACATAATGCTGTGGGTGAATATACTGGCTGGTTTCCCTTTGTGTCTAAGATGGGACTAAATGCTTGCCACAAATATACAGGGATTCAGTCCTCGTGCAGACTTTGGTGGACTTTGATTTTCTGATTAATGTGGAGCTGTGACAGACATGAGAAGGACTTTTTTCTTTCAACTAGTCCTGCGTTTGAGAACACTGCCAGATTTAGTGTGAGAAACATTAGCAAATAACTTTTCTGTGAATTTGAGTATCTTTTTTTCAATACCTAAAATATTAGGTTGGTACCTGGTTCCTTCTGTTGGCCATCCCTGCTTTACTGTCATGTAATCTCCATTAACTGCAGTAAATTTAGCAGTGACCCCGACGATGGGTCTGAGCATTGAGATACCAGCTCACAGCAGTGCAGGTGATGCTTTTGTGCCCAGTGTGGTCTTGAGAATTGCATTGCCAGTGTAAGTCTCAGGCCCCTTCTAACAGCCCACAGTGCAACAAAGCAATTCTGTGTTAAAGCTGATGCACGCCCAAATGTCCTGTGTAAAGTTTCTGGAGAAAATTGTCCTGATTTTATTTTGCCCTTTGTTTGTTTGTTTGTTTGTCAGTCAAGCTTTTCTGTTGTATTTCAGCTTCCTTTTTCAAGAGCCACAAAAATCATCCTTGTACACTTCTTCATCATATTGGAGACAGCTCTTACGTTTTAAAATTAAATGGATAGCTGCTCTCTTGTCCATGATAAACCAATTTGACTTTTATGGTGTGGCTGAAGTTTGCCAGCTTCCAGAGCCTGCTCTGCCAGCTCAGTGTTCTCTGTCTGTGCCCAGACAAACCAGGCAAATTGTTGCTCTTCCCACCCTCCTCTTTATGTTTTTCTTTTCCCAGTTCCTTCTTCCAGCTGTCTCCCAGGAGGAGAGTGTACCAGTTTTCCACTCTTGTCCTTGGCAGACACCATTTTAAACTGCTGATAGAACAGGTTTGTCTGGTTCCCTGTAATGGAGAACTGCTCTGGGAAATTACAGTCAGTGGGAAGCAAAGGGAAAAGCACAAGTGGTTGGTTGTAAACAATATAGGTAACAGTAAATTGAAATCCGTATTATACACCTCAGCTAGGCATTTTCTCAGTTACTGCTTAGCCAGCAATATTTTGCATGCTGCTCTGCCTGCATCTTGCTTTGATCCCTGTGGCTCACCAGCTCTGTGTTGCACTGTAGCAGCACAGATCAAGGAAGCTTTTGTTGAGCTGGAGGTCTCAAGATCTCCTATAATCCACACTCGTGCTGCCCAGCCCTGCCACTCTCCCAGGCCTCCTTGCCATAACCATCTTTAGTATAGGTGATCTAAACGTGTATTTTATTCTGCCTGTGCTTTGATGCCCTCTGTCTGTATGTGCATTGTTTTACTTGAAAATATTTACTTACAGCTGTATTTAGGGAGATTTTTTGTTGTTGTTGCAATAGTTAATCACCAAAGAATGCATTCATAAGTTTTGTGATCCCAGCAGACAGCCTTGTTGTGATTTATTGTCCATGAGCACGATTTCAAAACTCATTTGGACATTAGGAAAATAGGAAATGAAGAGAGAATCTCTCCCTGATGTGCCCTATGGGTAAAAGAGGCTTAGTTACCGTCCAGCAAACCCTGCAGGAGTGGTAGAAGTGCATCTGAGTTGTGTGGCTGTTACTTCTCATCCTGTTGGGGCAGAGGAGGTGGTCTGTGTGTATATCTGTAACTTAGTGCAGCACCCAGCCCCTGTTAGCAGAGGTGGGTAGTGGCAGGGTGAGAAAGCAAGCCTTGCAGCCTACTTGTTGGCCTCTGCTGCAGGAAACTGGGTTTTGGCACGTCTTATCCCTGCCTTTCTGGCTTCCTTCTCCTTTATATGGGAGCAGTATCTGCTAGAGCAAGCCTGGGGATAAAAGCAGAAGGTGGGTTCAAAAGCCAAGCAGTGTGCCCTGTTGGTTAGTGTTGCTGTGCATTTGCAGAGCGGTCAAAACTAAAGGACAGCTGAAAACTGTGCTCTGAGTAACCTGTGAAGTGCTGGGAAAGGCTAGTGCTCATTAAACACTGGCTTGTTGCTAACTGCAAGCACATCTACTTTTTGTAGTTCTTTTTCATTCATAAAAGCTGTAATGTAGTGGATTGTAAGGATTTGGTCAATTTTAGCCCTCTAGCATCCTATTTTAGGCATGTGATTTTCGTGATGTAGTTGTGAGGAGTGATGAAGTAAAGGGCTGCACAGTCACTAGTGCTGCATGAGGTGGTGTGGAGCAGCAGGAGTGCACAAAGAGCTGGAATAGAGGGGTTGAAGGAGAAACCAGGTTTGGGGTACTAAACAAAATGTCCCCATAAAGGAGTTAAGGAGAAGAAATACCCAGGATGGCCTTTTTGCTTCTGGCTGGTGCCAGAAACACTTGGATTTTTCTCTTTCCTGCATTATATGGGCTGTTATCAGCCCATGTAAGTTGAGGCTCTTAGTTTCATGCTTCTATATGAGATTGAGTTTTTGGACATCCTGCATGTTTTATGATAACACGTCTTCAGAACTAATTGCAGGAAAAAGACGTGGAGGTTTAACAATGTGCTCATTTTAGGAGGAGATAAATGTTACAGTATTTTATTTTTGGACTATAAAATTTGGCTATCGCCAGAAATTAATAGTTGCTTAAAATTAATTTATTACTTGTTGCATTAGGGTTCTGCTCATTTATAATGTGTGCAGTCTTGTTTCTGTGTTCTTTCTCTGCAGTAGTTCTCTGTGCACCAGAAGGAAAAGAGAGAGGTTTACATCCCATAATTGACTTCATCTAGTTGGGGTAATACTTTTGGAATCCGTTGGTCGTTAGTATTCTCCTTAGGGCTTATCTAATAGATACAGTTAAATGCATCACACTGTAAAACAGTGTAATTATTTTTAAATAATAGAGTCACAGAATAGCCTTGAATGGGTTGAAAAGGACCACGATGCTCATCTAGATTCAGCCCCCTGCTGTGTGCAGGGTCACCAACCAGCAGCCCAGGCTGCCCAGAGCCACATCCAGCCTGGCCTTGAATGCCTGCAGGGATGGGGCATCCACAGCCTCCTTGGGCAACCTGTTCCAGTGTGTCATTCCCCCTTGTCCTATCACTGCCCACCCTTGTAAACAGCCATTCCCCCTCCTGTTTACATGCTCCCTTCAAATATTGAAAGGCCAGATGAGACCTTTCCTCAGCTGTGAATGAAACCTACCAAAGATGAACTTAAAATAGTATTTGATAGAGATTTACATCTTGGTCGTGTGA
The DNA here is from genome assembly GCF_905368555.1 of Meleagris gallopavo. Lineage (NCBI taxonomy): Eukaryota > Metazoa > Chordata > Aves > Galliformes > Phasianidae > Meleagris > Meleagris gallopavo. The sequence goes on from NC_139405.1 coordinate 3,238,516, forward strand.
TTTCATTCATGTAAGTTCTTAGTGTATGCAGCAGTACGAGTCCTGTGTAGCACCTGCTGTGTTTGCACGTGTACTGAGTAACTGTGTGAGGGGGATTAAAAAGGCAGTCCCAAAGGGAAAACCCTTCTGGTTTCCTCAGTCAGCGGTGTGCTGAGTAGCTGCATTTACTTTTTGTGTCTTGGGCTTTGGGAGCTTGAGTTGTTCATCTCTGAACATAAAGGATGTGATTTTTAAAAATGATTCAGGCTGAGGGCAAGAAAGGTGATTGAAAACTAAGTCTGAATGGTAGAAATTAAGCTGGAAACGTTAGAGTAATGGTGGGTTACTTCTCATGTTGTATAATTGGTTTTGCAATGATTTTACCAGACTGACTCTCCTGCCCAAATAATTTGGCTTTTGTGCCTTTCTAATCCATTTTGGAGATGCACTGAAATAGATTTGGGGCAGTGGAAATGCTTTATGGTTTTATTCCACTTATCCATCGAGTTCCAAGTATCTGGAAATTGTGGATTAGGGAGTGATCCATCAGCAGTGTTGGTTCTTTCTCCTGCCTGGTTCCTGGAGGAACCTCTTCCTGGAGAGGGACCAAAGCTTTTTTTAATTCTTGTCCTTGTACAGGGATCATAGGAAAGGATCAGTGCCAGTGTGCAGCCTTGGCTTAGGCTTTACCTCATGGTGTTGGGTGATGTTATTTAGTTTTGCATTGCCTGTGTTTTGGATATCGAGATTGCCTTTGCTCTCTCATGGGTTATGAGGAAATAGTAGTATCGATTGCCAACTCGTTTTAATTATTAAACTTCTCCAGAACTTCTCATGAAGAGGTTCCAACAGGTCAGGCTGCAGTAGCCAAACAACCGACTTAAACTGGTTATTTAATAAGATGCTGTGGTTTCTCTTCCAAAAGGGCTTAAAATGCAGTAGGAGATGTCTCATGTGTGCAGCAGGGCTGCCGTGTGGAGCCAGTACATGGCCTGTGGAGTTGCTGCCTAATCTTTGGGATAGGTCACCCATGGATGGGCTGGGTGCTGCAGAGAGGAATGTGCTTTTTCCTAAGAGACTGCTGCTGGGGATGGTTGACAGTGTAAGGAATAAAAAGATGATTGGTATGCCCTTACAGCTTGAGTATTGTCTTCCAGCTGTCACTCTGTGGAAATGGATGAGGAGAAAGTGCAGTCTCAAAGCTTGTCTTCTCAGCTTCTGCTGGTGGTTCAGGCAGTCCCTGCCAGCCTGAGGAGCTCGCTGCTTTTAATGGCAGTCTGCGTTCTCACAAATGCATGTGACACTGCCCATTCACTTCCGTGCAGCATGTGTGGAACCCACTGAAGTGTGCCTTTCTTCTAGCGGTGGCTGCTGTCCTTTCCCTATGATTTCTTTGCTCTGATTCTTTTTTCTCTTTGGAAACGCAGAAGAACATGTATCAAATACAGAGACAGCAGATGCATCGGGTTTAGTTCAGCCTTCACAAATGCAAGTATAGAATTCAGGAAAGTGACACACGTGCCAGAAGGTAAAAACCATTGGCCAGTGTTTGTTCCTTCAAACCAAAGGCCATCTTTTGATTCCTGAGGTGTGGGTTGTGTAGGAAACACATCACAAATTGATCTCAGTGAAGGATGTTTCTGTGCTGCGTTGTAGGATAGTTGAAAGATAGTTGAAGCCTTGTAGAAAATAAATTGATGGTTTCTTGTTTTTAGAGATCAAGAAAATGCTGTTTTTGTCAGACGCTTCCAGCAATAATATCAGCATGCTGAGATACTGTGTAACTTCAGAATCCTCCCTGTGCTGTGCTGTGCAAAACAGAAGTTCCTATCGTCTCTTGTTACATCAGCAGCGTGACTGCAGGGATGTGCCAGAGGGGAAGCAGCATGAAACTAGGACCCGTTTCCTAGAAAATCAGCCACTAGCCCTGTTTTTTCCAGACCACAGCTATTTGTTGACTTTCATTACTCATAGTGGGAAAGGAGGTAGTCCTGGTTTGCAGCACCAAAAGCCCAGCCCGGAGCTGCTTGCTCACAGCCAGCTCTGCGGAATAAGTGCTGGAAAGGGGTCGGCTCTGTGCTCACTCAGTAGTGTAACACTGCTGTTCTCACTTCTGAGTGGAAAAAAGGCCTGAACTGAAGGTGATTTCTGCCCTATCGCTTCCTTCAAACTTCCTTTGAATTAAATTATTTCCAAGAAATGGTACGTTTTAGACCATTATATTTTCAAATTATATTTACGCACCGATTTTGATTTTTTTTTTTTTTTAAGCATTCTTTAAGTTTGGCACTTAGAAAATTCTAGGTTTTTGTGGAAATAATTTAAGTGTTTGGAGAGTAGAGAACTTTGGTCTCCGTACCTTTGAAATGCAATCCAAAGGGTAGTGTTACTAAGATTCTGCACAGTGGTTGTACCTGGAAAGTTACTTGAGCCCTGCACACATCCCAGAACAATAAATACTCGACAGCAGCTCCCCAAGGAACTGGTAACTGGCAAATGCCTATCTCCCAAAGAGCATTTACAGCCTGTATTTTACTGAAGGAAGTATTTTAATTGGGTAGATGTCCCTGATGAAGTGAGCTTTGCTTTCTGTGCATCTCTCTGGTCCCTTCTGGAATCTTCTCCAGTTGTCAGAGTTTGCTGCCTGCCATGACTTAGCAAACAGAGCTGTCTTCAGTACATATCCAGAAGATGATTTTCTCTGGTCACTCGGGAGTATTTGTTTTCAGTTCTTTCTTTTTCCATTTTGTGATAGTTGGTGATCCACAATCCTCTGTGTTGTTTGTGCACTGTGGTTGTTAACAGTAATGGGTTCTAGCAGGTTCCAGGAGATGCAGCAGGACTAAACACGGGAGTCATGTCTGTCTTTTCCCCTTTTCCTCTCCCTGGCACATGCCTTTATTCTTCTCAGAAGAGGTCAGAACTGTGGCTTGCTTCCTTGTGAGTATAGCACTGAGGTGGACAAATTGCACAGTGATTTAATGTAGCCTAATTACTACCTCTGCCCTAATACCTGTTACTGCCCTCGGCGCTCGTTTAAGAGTCACTGTGTGCTTAAGGGCTTCAGCAGTCCAGTAAACTGTTCTAACTGGAATAAACTATATTATGTTCTGGTTCTCTCTTCTATCATTTAAGTATGGTCTGCTAATTTTAATATTTTCAATTTGTATTGCTTTATTATGATTAGGAGGCAAGGGAGAGTTGGATACTTTTCCTCAGAGGAGGAAATACATTCTGGCTCCCCTCACTTACAAATACTGAAAATATTAAAACCAAACCCAAACCAAACCAAATAACTGACAAAGCTCTGGACAGAAATTAAGCACTTCGTTCATGAAGCTTAAAATCTGATATTACAGAGATAAATAGCCTTAAAAATTAAGAGGTGCCTTCCAAATCTAAATCTTTTAAAGCCTCGAGGCAGTGAGAACTTCATGTTCCTTCTGGCTCTTCTGGGGGGATTTTTGCTGTCTTTCTCTTGCAGCCTCTTAAACCTGTCATAGATCTGGTGGTGCTGCATGAAGAATTGGAGGGCAGTTGATGGAAGCAGTCAGACAGAAAGGCTAGATGCTGGTTTCACTGCTGGAAGAGAGGAGTCTGAACTTGAGACATGAGCTCAACAGTGAGCTCTTCCCTCTCAGTACATCTCTCCTATTGTCTCTATCTTGTATTATTGTAGTTATGTAATTTCAATGTAAGGGTTTTTTTTTAATTCTTGATTCTATTATTTAGAGTTACTATGCTCTATTGTGGTCCTATTACTGCTGCTCAAACATTATTCAAACAAGTCTAGCTTAAATGTAGATATTTAGTATTTGCATCATACTGATGGACCATCAGCAGTTGATGATTTCTTTAAAAAGCATCGTGGATCATCTCTGGAAGATTCAGCACACTGGAGAGCCTGCATTCTGGTTTCACATAGTTTGGGTTTGCACATTTCTTAGTGAAGGGTACATACATGTTTTACATGTTTAAGTACCATTACCAATTAATTTTTTTCTCGAATAATAGATACAAAGTTATCTTAAAGTACTGTAGGAAGGTTACCAGCATTCTCTGGGTCCCAGTTTCATTTCATTTCTGTTGCTGTTTTCTTTTACACCAGGAACAATTGTTGAATGGAAGTGGCTTGTTTAAATCAGGGTCCCTCGGGATCATTCCGTAGCAAAGGAGCATCAGACATGATGGATCATAAATCCTGTTAGCTAGTTATCCCAGGCAGACTGCAGGCAAAGTGGGTTTAGTTCAGGCATCTTTTGGTTTGCATGCTGTAGTGGAAATGCTAAGTCACAGCCCGAATCATTGAGCACCTGGTGGGAAAGCAGGGCCAACTCAGGGGGTCCACCCTTCCCAGACCTCGCTGAAGGGTTGGAGATCCCTTCCTGCCTGAGGCCTTCCAAAGGTGAGCAGCCCTTTTCCTTCATTTCTCCCTCTGCAACTGCTGCATTTGGGCTCATTCTCATTTGCTGTAGCCAAAGACTTTGTTACCCCGCTGTTATTGCAGCACTTTCTGTCTCACTGTGGCATTACACGTACCAAATCATTTTACTTTTTTTCATCTAGCTCTGTTGCAAGCGAGACCAAGACCTGCCACCTGCCTTTTCCTTTCTCAGCAGCAAGGCACAGGCATATAAAAACGTCACCTCTTGGCAGTGACAGGAGTATTCCTGTATTGGCTTTAGATCCCTGTATTTCAGGAAGACAAATCATCTCTAAATATATGAATGTCACAGGGCGTGATAAGTTATAGCTTTCCTGGGCTTTGCAGTGTGTCCTAAGGTTCTTGTAGCTGTTTGTCACGTCTTCCTTCTCTGACAGAAAAAAAATATATCGGCAGCTTTGAGGTTTTTTTTGTTACCAAATTGTTTCTGTTAAAATACCAGTGGTTTTCCTAGGCTTTGGACACGGATGTCAAACAGTTTTCTGCTTAAACAGTTGTACGTATTAAAAAAAGTATCTGTGCATCCTAATGGTGTAATTGTTCTCAGCTGTTCCATAGCATAGATCTGAGCGGATCAAAGATCTTCATTATTCCATGTGTAGAAAAGGCTTTGAAAGCCCCTGATGCCCAGTTTTTCAATTGTTTGAAGTACATAGAGGCATAGATCGCAATTTACTGTGACTCCTGGACTTGTCTTCCCTGTCTCCCACTCCTGCATTCCCACAGACATCAGAATATATCCTGCAAGGAGCTCAGCAGTCACTGACTGCTGCACAAATTTCCAACCTTCATTAGGATGTAGTTGCAGTCCTGTTTCATACAGCACTGATGCTGTAACAACTTTGAATCTTTTGGACTGACAGTGCTGTTTTAACACACTCTCCATCAGATGGATCAAGTTTTATGATGTTTGTTTACTAGTAAATGAGGATTCTGACTTTTAACAGTTTGTAGAGGTTTCTAAAGAAAACCTCCATTTCCTATTGTGATCTTGTATATGATTTTCTGCTATCTGCAGGCTTTTCCCCTTGCTTCAGCTGGCAGCATTTCTTGAGTTTCTGCTAAATCCACTGCACTGAGGGTGATGGTTTCCAGCACTGGGTCGCCAGTGGTGTTTTCTGGCAATCTCTGTAAAAATTCAGGATTGAGTTCCTGCAAGGTTCTGAATTCTAGAAGCAGTAGAAAGTAACATAGAGGTAGTTATATAGAGCCCAGTTATTGAAGTTTGAAAGTAGTGTGTTCTGTGTATTCACTGCTAAAAGCAGCAAATGGCAATTTATAAAAGAGGAATTGAGATTGCTTCAGCAGTATGCAAGGAGTAGGGGTTGGAAAGACATTGGTTTGTGTTGTGTTGGATAGATTTCTTCGCAGGTGAAATATTTTTGGAGTTGTTATTTAGGTCAGAATGTGAAATGTAAAGGCTTAGTAACCACAGGTTGTTTTTTTTTCTCCTGTACAGGTAGAAATCAGGACAAACCTTCCTATTATACCTGAAGTATTGCACTTTGTATTATCTATTTATTTTGAATCATCCTTTGGTGTTACTCCAAAAAAAAAAAAAAAAAAAAGACTTTTTGGGCAGCCACATATACAGAAGTTGTGGTCTCACGTGTGTCGTTCCTTCTGCAGTGGTTATTGTGTCAGTTACTGCTGTGACGTGGGGAGCAAACTCCTACAGAAGTCAGCGGTAGATACTTTGGAAAGAAACCCACAGCAACCCCCACCAAGCCAACAAACAGGTGTCCTAACACAACAGCAGAATCAGATGTCTGTGTTCTGTGCATATTAAATTCTAGCAAATGGGCTTTAAATGTCAACTACTCCTTTTCTCTCCTCTGCTACTAATAATTTCTTTTAAAGAATCAACGTAACCATGACTATAGTTCTCCTTTTTGGAACTGCTCAGGACGTTGGCCATTATTCCGAGGTGCTTTAGTTGCAGGAGCTGGTTGGTGTGCTGAAGGAGATGCATTCCTATTACGGTGCATTCTTTTCCCTGCAGTTCCCAACTGTTGGTTTGTGTTATTGCTACTCCTGAATGTATGATTTCCAGAGAGCCTTAATTGCCTTTGAATTTGACTGCGTCTGTTCTGCAAGTAGAGCACGATGAAGACATGTTTAAAGTGTTGTAGTTGAAGCATTTCTGGAAATGGTTAAAGTGCCTTTTCAGTTTGAAGTGGATTTAGGTGCAGCAATGGGTGATATGTTGAAGCTGCAGTTTTTAGCTAGCTTGGACAAAACTGTGGAAGAACAGGTCTTTGTTCTGAGAAATTTAATTTCTTTTTTTGGCAGTACAATTAAAGGACATTTAATGACTTAATTCCATTTTTCTTCACAAGAAAACCTGAGTATTTTTGGGGTGTTGCATGTGTTATAATGTGTATTTGCGTGCATGTGACAGTGCAACTGGTGGAAAGAAATACTGTGTGCTTTTCTTTTTACTGTGCTGTCACACAGTTGAGATGGGTAATAAGATGATTTTATTGTATTGGTATTTTTCCTCCTACAGAGAAGATGGAGAGCTTGAGGATGGTGAAATAGATGATGCAGCTTATGAAGATGTGAAAGAACATGGTTCAAAAGATGATAAACAGAAAAATGAAAAAGGACACAGAAAATCACGGAAGAAACGCAAAAAAGAAAAAGAAAAGAAAAAGTCCAAAAGGAGAAGACGGGATAAGCATAAGGTCAGAAACTGCAAACCAAACTAATGGAAGTGCTTGTTTTAACAGCAGCTTTCCAGGTTTAGACAAGAATCCAAGGAATTAGAGAAGCTGTCTGAAAACAGTATTACTATTTAGACAGTCTTTGGACTCTGCTTTTTTTGAGTTTCCTATCTTAATGGTGCATTTCAGCCTTGAAGAATTTAAGTAGACTTTTGACACGTGGCAGTGCATATTCACGTGTTTCAGTGATAGTTTGTGTGGGATGAGAGATCATAAATCATTGAATAGTCAAGCTGTAGCACATTCCATATGATAGGCAAAGCGAACAAGCAAGTTTCTAAACCAAATCTATGTGTTTCATTGACTTTTTTTTTTTAAAAAGAAAAACAAAATCAGATTGAGTCTAACTGTTGTTTTGTGATACACGTCTTCATTGGATGCTTGTTTACTATCAGCAAGGCTGATGGTAGGTGTACAGTAGGGAATGAGCTTCCTTGCTCAATCCTGTTTGTTCAGTTAATTACTGTATTTATGGAAGTGGACGATCTCAGGCTAGGTGAGTGAATTCTTCAGCAAACTTCATTAAGATGATGTGTATAATGTACATTTTAATTGGTTCTGAAGTAGATGCAGGAGATTTTTCGCCTAAGAAATTAAACTCGCTTATCACTGACTACAAATCACAGCACTGTGGTACTCTGGTATGGTTTTGAGGAAAGTGGCAGAAGAATTACAGCTGATTTGTGTACAGCTAGTTGTCCCTCTAAATCTACTGCAAAACTGTACATCTAAATGCACCCAGTATGAGCTACTGCTCTTTTCCCTCAGCAGGAAATGAGAGGGTGCTAATCTGTTCTTCGGTCATATGCAAGTTTTTAGCCCTCTCCAAGATTTTTTTTTAGCCTTCCAGCAGCAACTCAACTCAATGCTGCAAAGAAGTAGGGCTCGAGGCAGACCCATGGGAAACTGATGTAACCCAGTGTAACCACATAACCCTCAGTGTTTTCATGCAAAAGCCTCTTAGGATCAGATCTCTTTCTCTGATAAAGGGAGTGGGTCATCAAAAAGTGTGTTTTCTTTGGTCTCCCCCAGAGGCAGAGGTTCAGGACAGTTAAGAAAATGTTTTTATATACTGGTTTAGTGCTCCCTTTAAGTTAATATGTAGCAGGCCAGTTGCATAATAAATTATATAACAGCATTTTAGACAGCTGTTTTCTTCTGTTTGTTTTTTCAGCATAACTCCCCTTCCAGTGATGACAGTTCAGACTACAGCCATGACTCTGATATTGAACGTACAGAAAGATCACATAAAAAAAGTAGCAGTTCTTCATACAGAGATTATGATTCTTCGTTCAGTCAGGTAGTACTTCTTTAAGCTGATTTCTCGTGTGTTTATTTGGGTATGCATATAAAAACGCTGATGTCAAAGATGCAGTTTTTGAAAGCTGATTTGATCACAGTGCCCCTTCTCACAATTTCAGAAAATACATGTAGTTCTCATGTCCTCTGAGTGGAAAATCAAAGCATCACCTGTAACTTAAATGTAGGTGATATAAACAAACTTGATACAAGTTTTCTGCTGTGCGGAAGTAATTAAAGCTACGTTGGATTTAGACCATACTAAGAGGAAACAGGTTCTCGAAATGTCACCTTTAAATATCTAGAGTTGATGCTGCTTTCTGATGGCTCAATTTGTCCTGGCTTTTCTCGCTCTGCACAGCTCAATAGCTCTCCTGAGACCAGTGGATGAAATAAAATGCCGTTCTCGACAAGTGAGATAGAGTAGCTGGAGGCTTGATGGAACTGCATTACTTCAGAGGAAGGGATGCTTTCCTTTTAGCCTGAAACCATTCCAGAAAACTCCAAATGAGCTTGATTTATTAGTGAGCTGAAAATGCTGTCTGCTGAAACTGGAGAAGGGACAGTACTGGCTTGGGAGTGGCCTTAAGGAGTATTTCATCCTGACTGATGGAGACAGAACAGATTGTATCACGTGTGTCCAAGATTATCGGGGTATGCAGATCACAAAGGGAAAGATTCAATTTTAATCATGGTTCTAATGAACCGTTGGTATATTGGTTTTAACCAGTTAAATTTTAATTCTGCCTGCTGTTACTAAGAGAGAGCTTTGTTATTAATGTAAACACAGGATTTTTGTTTCAGTCCTGCTGACTTTCCCTGAGTGGATACTCATCAAATTGTTTTACTCTGTACACCAGAGTAGCCTGAGTTCCAAGAAGCAGCTCACTTGCAGTCTCCACCAGTTAATCAGCTTTGCTTCTTGACAAATGTCCAATAACTTCTCAAATTCCAGCAAAACAAGCATTAAAGAATCTTGTTGACATACACTGTCAGTACAAAGCCTCCAAACTAAGTGTGAAAACCTTGAAATTGTTTGCATGTTATATTGTCTATAGCAACATAGTTAAAGTAATTCTTGAAACACGAGTGCCACTGTGTATTCTTACATATGTAAGCTCAGCTGTGAGGATCTCAATATACAATGTTTTTCTGAGCATGTTCTAAGCAATAATGTATTTTTTTCTCATGCTGTACTACCTTCTGTTTGTTTCTAGAAGAAGCTTTTTATAAAATACCACTTAGAATGCAAAGGATCGTGTACATGAAAATTCTTTGTCAGTCCCTCTGGGAAACATTCTGGAGTATAAATGCTGATGCTGTTCTGTTGTTTGGTTTCAAAAGAACTTTTTCCTATGTGCATTCAGAGTCAAAAGTACTAATTTTTACTTGATAACTGATTTTCATTATTATTAATGCTTGTTTGTGCAGTTGTGTAGTCAGCATGACAGTATAGCAGCGTAAAAACAATTGGTTTTGTAGAGCAGTTTGGAGGGGTGGTGTTTGAAATATTGAGCTGGTTCTAAACAATACAATCCCTTTCATACAGCATGGACACGTATCTGGAAATTACATGAGTTCACAGAAAATGCAACATAAAAAAAATGTAAAAAGTAAGGAGTATGATGACTATAGTCATTACAGTGATGAAAACTTTGGTAATTATAACGAGGAAGAAAAAGATGAAGATTTTGCCGATCAGCTTAAACAATACAGGCAAGCTAAAGAGACCTCCAGTAGTGATTTAGGACCTCCATTTATGAAAGAACCAGTGAAAAAACAGGGGATGAAAGGGATCCAGAAAGGTAAGATGATTTGAATTGTTAGCTGTAGTACTGATGATGGTAGCAGTTGTGTCCTGTGTCATTTCGGAATGTTTGTGTTGAGAGGTGCAAGAGGAGAGCTGCCAGCAGTGACTCTCCATTGGGCTTGCAGTCAGGATGTGGCATGCTGTTTACTGGGAAGGAATAATATTGTATGGGTGCACTTCTGCCTTTACTGAGGAAAAAGATTAAGCATTGGGTAATGTGTAAATAGTAAATAAAGAACCTGTTGAAAAACAAACAGACAAGATCATGATTGTGTGACTGCCAGGCTAAGAAATCGTACTACTGTAAAGTGACTTTCTGGTGGAGTTCATGAAAGGGTGAAGAAAAGAGTATGTGACCTGTGAATTCCAAAATACGGCTTAGGCCAAAAATGTATACGTCTGTTTAAGGTACCTCAACATTTTGATGAGTGCCTAAATTTATCAGTGTGCCCCATAAGTGTGCTATGATCCTTTTCTTTTCTCAACTTTTTTTCCTTTTCAAAGCTGGACTGATCCAAAGGCCATGAGAAAGTGCTTCTCTGAAGAAACATACTTCAGAAAGAGTTTTGCTTTTACTTACACGTTACACAAACATAATTATGCAAGCATTTTTACTTGCACCTTTCATTTGGTGTCTGGTCATCTCCTTAACACTGTAGTGCAGTTCATTGAACCAGCTTACATCTCTGCCTTTCCTATCAAGAGACCTTGAATTTCCTCATCTTCTGGACTCCCTCATCTTCTTGCTACTATTTGTTGTCTTGGGGTGTGGAAGGTTAGGTGAGGGAGACAGTGCATGCCACTTAGACTTATTACTGAGGTATCCTGATCTACCATCTGGAAAAATGGCACTACTTTGATTTTTCTGTGAGATAAAAAGTTGGCACCAATAGCATTAATGGAAACCATTGATTCAGTTTGAATAATTTTCTCCCTTTATTTATCTGCCGCACAAAATCTGAGCAGGGTTTCGTATGAGTGTGTGCGTGTCTTACTAGTTTGCAGGGAAGATGCCATTTTGTAGAAAGGTAGTAAGCTTTCCTTTCCTTACTTTTGTGACGATCTTCTGTCTTCTGTTCTGGTTCAGAACTAAGTAAACTCACAAAAGTTTGGCAGAATCTGCTTAACTGAGACAAAAAAATGTTTGTTTCACATAGTGTTTGGTGGTACTGCTTCAAGATCTCTGTCTTTGCAAGTTGCAGCCTTGCTGTGGTGGGTGGCTTCCATCTGAAGCAGGTGTGACGTCTACAGAACTTGTTTTCTTTGGTTTTAAGTTGATTACAAAAGTAGATAGAAACTCTGTCTCAGTGTTTTTAGTTAAGACTATGACTCATGATGTGCTGATAGCTGGAAAATTACCACCCTGAAACTTCCAGTTGAGTGTTATTATATTCAAATATATTCTATCCTATTAGGTTATGGTCTTTGGTTTCTTTCATGTTTTCAGATATATGTGCACACCTGGGTGTCAGTTGCACTGATTAGTTTTGTGTTCAGAAAGTGCCCAAATGGCGCAAAATGTTTCAAGTATTTGGGCTTATTTGAAATCAACTCTGCACTTCCAATTATGAGAAGCTTCTTTGAACGGGATTAATTGTGTGTGCACTTTGTCAGTCTGCTATTGATTTGAAGAGCTTTCCAAAGAGCAGGCAGTTGCACAGAATTATAATTGATGTAGTTCTACCTGCCAACTCATGATTCAAGATAGCATTTAGGAGTTCAGATTGCAAAAAGATATTAAGTTTTATGTTTGTCTGTATTTGATGTCCCTAGATTACTGTACTTCTGGAGGACATTTTAAAAGGTTGCTGCTGTGTTTCAGGTATTTCTCAGCGAGGTAATAATTATGGTGTTGGTAGAGGACGTGGAATGCAAAAGAAATTGAAGCGTAAGGATCGTGGAAGAGGAAGAGGGGGCAATAAAGGGTCTGATGGCTTTCATGAGGTACGTGGAATTAAAGTTAAATTTCAAATGCAGTTGTTTCAAATGACTGGATGTCTTGCTTTAACAGAAGTGTATTTATAGCTACGTGGTTTTTTGCTTGTTCTCTTCTCTAGAAAAGTTAAATCCCTTTACTTGAATTTTCCTGCACTAGATGTAAAAAGTGCAGTTGATAACTTAAGCTGATAGATCATTTTCTTGGAAATAATTAAAAAAAAAAAAAGAATATGGTTTATGATCTTTGGTTCTGAATGGCATATTGACTTAAATATTAACTTTCTGAAAGGTGACATTTTGCTACTACTGATTCACCTCAGCTTTTTCAGCAAAAAAAAAAAAAAAAAAAGGCTACCTTCACAGCTTTTGCCAGTTTTTATTCTGATTCATGAAGGATGCTTCTTCTTTCCTTAGCTAATGTGGAAAAGGAGAGATTCATACCTTAGTTCCCGTTTAGATGGGACTCCACATCCCTGGAACTCTCAGTTGGAGTATTTCAATCTTCCTTGAGCCTCTGTTTCAAGTTTTTTGAGGTGTTAGATGATCACTGCTTTTCAGTGCCTCCAGAAAGACTTGGGACATTGTTTTCATCTAATATCGGAGTTCATCTTGAAGGGGATCAGGTATTAGATTCAAAACTTTGATTGAAAGAAACAGCTGAGATTTCTCCAAGTTCATTGCATTCAGAATAGAGAACAGATCTTAGCTGATCTAACTTGAAGATGTCTGCTTCTGAATGTCACAGAATCCATTAATCATTCTTAGTGTAAATGTTTTGTGACATTGTGTAATTTGCCAGGCAAACTGACGTTCACATTTTCAGTCCAATTGCAGTGGAGAAGCATATCTATTCCATTTCAGAAGTTCCTCCTCAGCAGTCAGATCCCTGCCCATTTTTGTGGAGGTCTGCCATTGGAAAAGCCTGATTCCCCTCCATCCCCTCCAGATCAATAGATGATTACCCTGTATTGCAAAAAAGGGCATAAAAACCACATGAGAAAGGTGTAGAGGGGAAGGATTGGCTAAATATAGCCTTATGGCTAAGGAGGTAGACTAGAGGTCTGATTGTTCAGCTTCTGAGTGCTACAGGCAATACTTATATTCAGTTAAAGATTTGTTAAACTACTAAAAGCAGTAAATGGACTCGTTTGGACGTAACACCATGCGTGGTGGTAACATGGTTAATAAGGATTTGATAACAATGGACTTGTGAAGGAACTGTGAAGGTAAGCAGGTTGACAATTCAGAATCTCCTCAGCAACAAGAGGAACGCCTAGCAGGTCGTGCACCACCTGAGCTGCTGTTCAGTCGTCTTTGCTTGCTCTCTTCCCAAAAGTGCTGTGAGTTGGCATGTAAGTGCAACTGACCAAAGTCTTCCCACTCATCACATGGCGGAGCAGCTCTGTTGCAAAGTGTCCTGCAGTTTGGATCCAGAAGGACAGAGGAAGGTGAAAACTGAGTGGTGGTTTGGGCCAGGGCACACAGTGCTGGAACAGGGCGTCTGGAACAGAGTTCCAGCCATCTTCCTGATATCTGTCTGTAGGATAGAAATGCCAGCTATTAATCAACGTGCTTACCAAACGGACTGATGAAGATTAAAGGCTGACTTGTGGTGTGCCAACGGGCAGCAAACACTGCGTGGTTTGAGGAAAAAAATGGGAAATACTGCATTTGGGCTGTTGTGCAACTGAGAGTTACTTATTTGCCATAAGTATCATCATGGTGAGAGGTCACAGAGGTGGTTCCCAAAGCCTGTGTGCAGAGGTGCCCTGAGTCAGGGACACTTGACTTAGTTGGTAGCCATGAGTCAGCCCTGCTTTTTAGCATTTCAAATGAAGTGTGAGATGTTCTGTCCATTCACTGAACTTACTTACATCTGTTGTATTGTAAGAAATTTCTGATCTGATTATATTTGCAAAAGAGTGTAAAACTCAGTATTAAAGCAGCTAAGAAAAGGTATGTGTGTTTACCTTTACTTTGAGCTGCGGGTGTAGTATTAACAACTCAATCCTGGTGTAATCAGTCACATTTTGGGCTAACTGCTGCACCAAATATGCTCTTAACAGTTTTTGCAGTTTCACTAAATAAGTAAACATCAGCAGAATGTTCTTTTTTCTTGCAGGATGGCAAACCAGTGAAGAAATGGGTTAATATGAGTCAGGAATTCATAAATCAACACACAGTGGAACACAAAGGCAAACAAATCTGTAAATATTTCCTTGAAGGGAGATGTATTAAGGTAAATGTGCACTGTGTCTTGTCGGCCTAATTCTTTGGTGTGAGGGAGGGGAGAAGATGCACTGTGCTTTTTTTACTTCAGCTGATGCAAGGAAAACTCGTAGGTTGAAGCTGTGTTTGACTTCCTCTGTTTTACATATTTATAGATAAATGCTAACAGAAGTGCTTGTGGAAAAATATCCCCTCTGTTACATGCTTAGGATTATGACTGATTGTAACAAGTGATTGTGTTTGCTTGCTAATATATCCAGCAAAAATGTCTTTGGCATTATAAACTTACACTGACAGTGTCTCATATGTAAATATATAACAAGTTTTGCAAGCATGGAATCTGTAGATAGTCAATGATTTCTGAATGTATTAGATTATTTCTGTGTTTTGTGCTACCAGTAATTTTGAATCAGTGAAGAAAATTGCTTAATTATGCTGAATTATTTCTCTCTGTAAGAAGTGAGGTTGTAGAAATAGTTCCCTTACCAAAGAATTGAAGTCATCTTCCTTCAGCCAGCAAGTGGAAGGCAACAGAAAGAAGAGAATCCTATTCAGAGCAGTCAGCTGTCAAGCAAAATCCCTAGCAAGACAGTCTGTTATTGCATTAGAACTTTGCTATTGCTTCATTTTGAAGCTTATGCTGCTGTGAAGTTGAATCCTGTGCTGTCAGAATAGTTCAGTCAGTTACAAATCACACTCCATGCTTCTCAAATAAGTGAGTGCGCCATTTTATCCAGTTTTTCTGTGTATTTCATGATAGAACATTCTCTGTTGCTTTTTTGTATTGTGAAATTAAGGATGAAAATCAGTATGCTTTTCTCCCAAATGAAGGGGCAAATGAAATGAGCACGTTTTGCTGGCATTATGTATTTTAGTTTGTTGTGCTCAGTGAGATGAGTGTTTGCTGCCACCTTCAGTTGCAAGATGAGTAGTTGAAATAACTTAGTGTATTTTTCTTGAAAATAATTACAAAAAATGTAAAAAAAAACCAAAACAAAACAAAACCACCTCTCTAGCAGATTAACCCTAATGTGCCAGGGGTGGCAGCTTGATGTCCTACATGGAAGAGTAAAATACTTTGCTTATTGGACTTCATGGTTATCTCATGTGTTGTTAAAATAGAGTCAGGTTTACTGATTAAGTGCACTGTTGTCTATATGTGAGATAACTTTGATTAGGTATTGGTTTAAATGTCTTTTCAATGCTAATTGCTAGATGGGAACAGAGAAGATGACTGGTACAGTAACATCAGCTTATTTTTCTATAAGCACCAAATGTGTTATTTAGAACCCAGATTCAGCAATTGTTTCTCTGTGTCCCACTTCCCCTGTTCAGATTTTTTTTAGGTGCATACTTACAATATAATCCTGTGTTAGCAATTATAAAAAGTTTAAATTCAGTGAAGGAGGATGCTTTCCTTGAGATGTGAAATTGAACTACTCAGCATTTCGGACTGATAACGTGTTCCTCTTCTTATTTATAGGGAGAGCAGTGTAAATTTGATCATGATGCAGAGATAGAGAAGAAAAAGGAAATCTGCAAGTTTTACATACAGGGTTATTGCACCAAAGGAGAGAACTGCATTTATTTGCACAATATCCTTTAAAAAAATACTTGAACTCAACCAACTGTTCGTATTTACTCGTAATTCACATAAATGATTTTAAAGGGTGGCTGTTTCTCTTCTTAAAAGTGTATACCAATTTCTGTGTAGATGTACTAGAGGAAAATAATTTCTTTGCTCAAATGGGAGGAGAAAATATGATGTGTTTATCCATATATTTTATGTACCCTTACAGCTGTGTACTTTTTAATCTCTGCTGTGTTGTAGCTTTGTTTATTCTTTTTTATCATAGTAAAAACCAATGGTAAGGTGACAGTAAAATAATTATTAGTAGAATGTCAAATGAATCTAAAAGGTAAGTTGGTTGTTAGCTTTCAAAATTATTAAGATACTGTTTTGGAAAGATTAACTGAAAAATAACCGACAGCTGAGTTTCATACATGTGTCACAGGGCAAACTGATCATTAGCCTTTGTTAGGAGTCCTTAACATATTGCTTACATGAATTCCCTTGCAAGTTTTACCATACAGGAGCAAAATGTTATCAAGGAGATAAGTGCAAATTTTCTCATGCACCCCTGACTGCAGAAACAAAAGAGCTGCTGGATAAGGTGAGCAGTTTGCAATCTGTAAACTTGAGCTTTGTTCCCAAAAAGAGTGGGGGATAGTCCTGGAAATTTCCAGGGGGTTCTGGGGAAAGATGATGCTATACAATGCTATACAAAAACAGTGTTAAAACTTCCCTGTTGCTGTTTAGCACTGCAAGTCTGTGACTCGGTCCCAGACAACAAATTCCCCCTTGCCACCAGTTATTTTTCTGCTGTGTTAGACTGGTTTAATTTCACAGCTTTTATTTGTAATCATAAATTCTTTTTGACTCCCTTTCTGCACTCTGTAACAAGGAGTGTGACTTTTATGTTGCCTACCTCTATCTACCCAGAGGTTAGATCTCATCTGGGTGGAGAAAGGAATGAGATGCCTCTTTTGCAGGATTCGTGAAATACTGACCTTTGTGCTTAAGTAGTTACCTAAACAGTTACCTACCATATCATGGGTCTTATCAGAAAAATGATGCAAATTTAACACTAGAGACTATGATGAATTCTAAAATAAGTCATTTATGTCACTTAAAGTGACTCTGTGAGAGAAATGGACTTCTGTACAGTTGGCCACTGGTGACTATAAACTTACAAACTATTTGCTCTATTACTTTGTTGTAGGTTTTGAATAATGAGGAGGAACCACAAAATGAAGATGAGAAGGAACTGGAGGAGCTCAGAAAGCGTGGCATAGTTCCTCTCCCTAAGCCACCACCGGGTGTTGGACTGCTGCCCACCCCAGCTGAGCAATATCCATTTTCTGAGTCCGATATCGAGAATTATCAAGATCCTTCAGGAGATTATAAGAAAATACCATCTCTCTTTGAAATTGTTGTGAAGCCCACTGTGGATTTAGCACACAAAATTGGAAAAAAGTAGGTTTTTGCATTTTCTGTAGAATTCTCCTTAGGACGTGGCTACATAAAGCATAAATTACTCATTTATTTCCATCAGAAGTGTATACTTCTGAGTACATTGCTAAGTTAATTATTTGTTAAACACAGGCTATCAGTTATTTACTTAATGCTCTCCTTGAAAGGATTACTTACTGAGCCTTGACCTGTCAGAAAACTACTCCTTTGGCTCTTGTTTTGACTCTGTGCCTGCCTTGCCTGTCTCAGTTTGCAAGCTGGGCAAAGTTCAGTCTCCCAGTTCAGTCTCCTCCTAAAAGCTTTATATGTTTAGCTCTTGACCAAAGACTTACTGAGATCCAGTGAGTGTGCACAGACATCTGTAAGAGTGAAGAGAGAGAGGAGATAGCTAGTAGACTACTGATCATTATAGGTGCAGAATTTGATTCATTAAGGTTTTTTTTTTTTTTGCTTACAGGCCACCAACCTTCTATAACAGCTCATCACCACCTAGACCACCATTTCAGGGAAATGACCCGCATTCTCAGCATATGTATAACCCAAGTTCAAGCCCAGGGCCTGGACCTGGCATGCCACAAGGACATAATGGACCACCAATGCACCCAGGTTCTCCTGGGCATCATCCATGTGGAGGGCCTCAAGGAATGCCGCAGAGTCCTCCTATGCAGGGTGTCCCACCAGGCTTTCTAGGACCGCAGAACCAGAGCGGCATGCCTATGCAAGGACAGCAAGGTGGTCCTCCTCTGACACCACCAGGTCTTGGTGGATCTTACAATGCCCCTGGGGTTCAAGGACATATGGTGAATATGCCAAGAGATAATCATTGTCCTCCAGGGCCGCAGTACCAGCAGATGCCTGGTGAACGACAGCCGAATATGAATTATGAGCCTATTCAGAACCCAGCTGATTTCTATGACAATTACTATTCTCATCAAGCTGTACATAATTTCCAGCCAGCAAATAACTCTGGTGGTAAGGACCTTTAAGAATTGTTGTTCCTCGATGTGGTGGTTTGTAGCAGTATAGAGTTGAATCATCGTGGCTTCAATGCTGAACAGAGGAAGGAGTTGTAGAGAGCCACACCTCCTTTAAAATCTTCACCATATATTTATTTTCAGCTGATGCCTTCCAGTCATGCGTTACATCCCATTAATTTTGCTTTGTTGTGTTTTAACTGCTTTGCTGTGAAAGCCTGCGCAGAATAGCTGCTGACTGCTTTGTTTTTTTTGTACTGCAGATGGAACGTGGCATGGAGAATTTACAGATCACCAGGCTCACCTCATGGCTCAAGAGTCTCATCAAGGTGGAAGCGAGTCAGACTGTATGGGTGGTCATATGGGCCATAAACCAGCCATTAATGTACCAGATTTTCTTCCAGCAATGCAGAAAGCCCTGTATGTAAGGCTTAGTCAGAAGCATCAGAGAGATGGAGACTCTGTCAGCAGCCAGGGTCAAAGGGCAATGAGCAAAGAAGAAGGTAGAGTTAATTTTGTTCATGTTCAAAATTCATTTACTGACCATATGTTATTCTGGAACAAGTCTGTTGATTTGAATTTTCATCACGTTACCATTTGTTGTTATTTTGAGTG
Organism: Meleagris gallopavo; assembly: GCF_905368555.1. Taxonomy (NCBI): domain Eukaryota; kingdom Metazoa; phylum Chordata; class Aves; order Galliformes; family Phasianidae; genus Meleagris; species Meleagris gallopavo. Next base: position 3,257,564 of record NC_139405.1, read on the forward strand.
GACAAGTACCAAGTCAGTATTTTCAGGTCAACTTGCTTTTCTTTCCAGCTCATTCTAGACTGGATTCTGAACTGGTTCTAGACTGGTTCTGAACTGAATGCTTCTCAGTAACTAGTCCTTTCATTTAGGGGTCTTTCAGAATGCAGTGTAACAGGGAAATGATCCTCCTAGCTTCCTCCTTGTGGTTGTGCCGTGTAGTGAGTATTTGTGTGATGCAGCTAGCACTGATCAAACTCTGCACTAGGCTGTGCATTAAGTATTGCATTACTGTGCATTAGGAATTGCTGATGTTGGTGGATTTCATCTTCATTTCTCATCTTACTGAGCCAGAATAGACCACTCATCTCCTTCTGTGAGTATGCAAGTTTAGATTACAGATCAGAGCATGCAGCTGTGTTGTTTAGCTATATTACTCTCCAGTAAATTGGAGAAGATGATGGTTGAGAATTTAACCTTTTAGATATTCATATTTCCCCCCATTCTGAATCTTGACCTCTCCCCTAAATCTTCTAATTTGGATTGTAATGAAGCAGCAAATTCCACATTTGTAATGTATCTGTTTTTAAGATGACTGTAAGGCACTATTCTACTTTTTTTTTTTTCTTTTCCCACCCATCCCACAGTGAAGGTCATTTTCATCTAGACTCTTACTGTTAGGAATAATTGTTTGGAGGTAGGTTATTGTCTTAATTTCAGCTGGGATGGAATTACTTACTTCAGAGTGTCTGGTATCATCCTGTGTTTTGATTGTAGGAAAAAAACAATGTTGATAACACACTGATGTTTGTAGCTGCTGCTAAGCAGAGCTGCACAGAGCCAAGGCCATCTGCAGCAAAGAGCCTGAGGAGCTGGGAGGGGACAAAAATAGGACAGCTGACTTAAACTGCCCAAAGGGATGCTCCGTACTGTATGGCATCATGAAGGAGGAGTTTTGAAGGGGGAAGGAATAAGTGAAGGACTGTGTGGTGCTTAGCCAGCTGCTGTTGTGAGAAATGTGGAGAGAATGCAGCAGAGTTTGAGAGTATCTGAGCTAACTTGGTTTTTTTGTTCCTTCAGTTCTTCATTTACATTATTTTTGTCATATTGCAGTTGTTTTAATACAGCGAACGAGGACTTGGTACCAGATATTATTACTCCATTCCTTTTCACTGAGAAGTTGTCCCTTTATGTGAGTAAGCATGTTGCTTTATTCCCTCGTGACCATTTGTTTCCATAATCTTTTTTCTCAGATGACAATGTCAACTGGTACTCCAGCAGTGAAGAGGAAGAGGGGAACAGTGTTAAATCAATACTGAAAACACTGAAGAAACAGAGTGAAAACTTTAGGAATCAGCAGCAGCATTCCACAGAGCAGCACATGCTTGGTATTCCTACTGATCCCAGGCTGGCAAAAGATAAAGGTGCAGGGCCTCAGGCTGCTGACCCAAGGCTTAGGGCCTCGCCAAGATCAAACCCCAGAAAGCCATCGGAATCCGCAGCCTTGGACCCCAGGCTGAGGGATCCCAGGATGCATAAAATCAGCGACGGTGGTCATGCCAGCTCGTCTCTTGTGGGAGCAAAGTTAGATTTACACCACCCTCACACAGGTGTGAAAGTCAAGCAAAAAGGGATGGATGATGATGAAGAGGATTCAGAAAGAGAACTGAGAGAACGAGCTTTTCTGATTCCGTTGGAACCTTTGCCCGGTGTAACGTTAAGGGATCCCCGATCTCAGCTTAGGCAGTTCAGCCACATTAAAATGGATGTTACCCTGATGAAACCAAACTTTGCTAAGCATATTGTATGGGCGCCCGAAGACTTGCTCCCAATACCTTTGCCTAAGCCTGACCCCGTCTCTTCAATTAATTTACCTCTTCCTCCACTCATAGCTGACCAGAGGCTCAATAAACTGAGGAATCTGAAAAACGATCCCCATCCAAACGCGATGCCAGCTGACCCGAGACTAGCCGCAAAAGCAAAAAATAACTTAGTGGGCAGGAGTGGCTACTTGGATCAGTCTGTGGATTCTCATGCCAGTAGCTCCAGCAAGTTAGGAGATCCTCGATTACAAAAGAACGTTGACCCCAGGCTCCACAGACTGTCTAACACAGATACGTATCACGGAGTCGCAAAGGAGTCGCACCCTTCAAAGTTTGACCCCCGCCTCGCCAGATCCGCTGCCAGTTCGTCACAGCCCTCAGAAGCTGCCACTGCTAAACCTGACCCGGATGCTCTGCCTCCGTACGCGCCCAAGCTGTCGGCGAGCGGCGTCAGGCTGGGGACTTCGGGCTCCTTGCTGAGCGGTATCAGTCTGTATGATCCCCGAGATCACAGCTCGTCGTCGGACACGGCCCCAGCCAGCTCCGGGGAGAACGGAGAGAACCAGAAAAAAAGCATTTTGAAAAATTCTGCTAAAAATGAACCCAGCCTCTCAGAAGACGTGTCGCTGCCCAAGCCTGCCTCCAACGTAGAGAAAAATCCCGAAGCATCAGCAGAAGCTGCTTCAGATAAAGCAAACAGCAACAGTAAATCTCAGGCTAAACACTCCAGCGCTGCACCTGCAGTGCATAATCTTCCTATCCAAGCTTTATCGGGGCTGATCAGACCGCAGTACAGTGATCCGAGGCAGGTGAGACAGCCTGGACAGGTCACTCAGACACAGGATAATGATCCCAACGGGGAGTCAGATGATAAGTCCTTAAAAGATGTTTTCAAGACTTTCGATCCGACCGCTTCACCATTTTGTTAGCAATTGATTTTAAGTCTTTTTACTGTTGTGAATATTGCAGTTTTCTGCTGTTTTGTAACTGGTTTACCTCTTTGCTTTATTTATTTTTAAATTATAATTATCAACACTTTTCAGCTGCTAATCTCAGAACCACATGCAGTTATACAGTACGCTATAGTGTTTGCAAAGCTGTGGTATTTTCTATATAATACTTTTCCAATTTCAGGGAGACTAATAATTGACATGTAGGAAACAAACAAACAAACAACATGTATCGTGTTAGAGCTGATAAAAGCACTTTCATTGTAAATAAGTCATTAAGAAAGTCTGAAGACCTGTATATGTGTGAGCTGTCTCTTTCATAAACAACATTTAGATATGATTGCCACATTTGTATGATTGTATAGATACAAGCAATATTATGTACATTACTGTGAGAGACACTGTTTGACAAGGATTGTCCGACGCATCAAGCCAAACCGACTAACTTAAGTATACAGAAGTGATTTAAAAGGAAAATGTTGATCCTCCTTTTCCGATCAGTCGACGTCAGACATCGGTTTTTATTCACGCAGTCAATATTCTTAGTGTAAAAGAGACCTATATCACATATTGAGGAGTAAAAATGTCATATCTTTTAAAAGTATTTTATTCTATGCTGTATATAGAAGAAATTGTGAAGTACATAACTAGAAGAAAGTTACTGTTAAAAGTGGAGAATACCTAAGTTGTCTAATACGAAAAAGGTTTTTATTTAATTTTTTCACACATACACAATTCTGATTAGTGCTATAAGTTACATTGTGGTGTTCATGTATTTCAATGTATTTTTGTATTCAGCCGCTTAATTTGTATTGCTTTTTTTGTATCGATGTAACTGCAGTACTTGTATTCATTGTGTCTTTACAACATTTTTAACAAAAAAATTAAAAAGGGTACCATTAAAGTCTGGTAATGACTGTGGTGTTGACGTGCTGCCAGCTAGCTCAGGCTTGGAGGAACAGCAGAGAGGGTGTGTGAAGGACACAAGTGATGAAGCCTGGCTTTGCACCACTCGCCAGTCGGATGGTGGTGGGTTTTTAAGCTGCCCTCGTATTGAATCCAGATGGAGTCTGTGGCTGAGTGGTCCCGAGATCAGACTTCTGCGTTGTTCTCTGACGACGATTGTCATCGCTGCTGTGAGAAATGTCATGCATGCTCTTTAATTTTCAAAGATGTTGCATGCTGAGAGCACAACTGTCCTCAAAGCCTCTCTCGTTTTGCCTTTTGGGTTGCTTTTTATATAGAGGAAATGTAGTTATTCCTAGCTAGCTACATTTACAATAAAATTTTGCAGTCTGCTCAATTGCTATCTGGTTCCCGCCCACTTGGAATGTTTCTTTGCATTAAGCCTCTTCTTGGTGGACCTTGTCCTCTTGCTCTCTGCGTGTTGGCTGGGTAGTGCTGGTGACTGGGATGTGACGGTGTGGCAAATTCAGTATTGTTGAAGGCAATAGTGGTTTCAGAGCAGTGAAGATATCATCATCAAATTGAACTCTGGCTTGTCTTCAGCGTTTGGGAAAATGAGGGTCGAAGGAAAAATGCTGATACCAGGGACAAAATGTTATGCCTTGCAGTTGAGATAGTTGGAGGATCTCAGGTGGTTTGCCGTTGGTCCAGGTATGGATCCATTTTGGAGGTGCAGATGAAAATGGGTTGTGTTTTGGTAAGGGGACCCAGAATGCTAGTTTCAAACCCAGGACTGCCGTGTCAGTGCCTTTAATGTAATGTGGGGCTTCTTTGGGGCAAGAAGGAGGACAAGGTAAGGAGAAAATGTCATCTGAAAGGGGCTGGCTTGTCCTTGCAACTTACTGTCTCCATGTGAAACCTCTCTCCTTCCATCCATCCACGATCCATCTGGGCCTGGCCAGCAGCTCTGCAAGGGCATCCCCAGCTGCAGTGCAAGTGTCCGTGGGCTGCTTCCTCTCCTCTGCCTGTGCTTGCGTGTTTGTTCGTTGCAGATTTCTTCCTTGAGCTCGAGGTTGCTCCGGTGTGCCTGCTGCTACTGCTCCCTCTTGAAACGTGGAGAGGATTCATTGCTACAGCACAAGTACTGACCTACCCTGTAAGCCAAGGGGAAGATGCTGGGGGGGGGTCTGAGCCCAGCAGAGGGGCAGGAAGGTGTGTGGGGACAGTCCTGCCACACTCCCTGAGCTCAGGTCTGCTGTGAGAAATGATTGTGTCTTTTGCAGGGAAAGCACTTGCTTCCATCCCTTCCTCCAGCACAGAGCAGCGTTTCCCTCGGACGCTTTCAACTCAGAAGAGCAGCAACAGGAGCAGCCAGTACTGGGGGTCCTGGATGTCCCAGATGCCCATGGTTGCAAGGTGGGTGAGCATCAGCACTGAACGTTTTACTGTGATGGTGTGCCCCGGAATTCTGGAGAAAAGGCTCGTTTCAGGCTGTAGGATCTGCTGAGTCAGGGACAGCAGGTGTGACAAAATGCTCCTGTGGCCCTGGACTACTGAAAGAGTAAAATAATCTCTGCAATTTAGAAAGATGAGCATTCCTAGATCAGCACCTGCTGTTGCTGCCCTGTGATAAGACGACTATTAATGAGGTTTCTAGCTTCCATATGTAGCCTGTTCAAATATTTTTCTGCCATAAAGGAAAGAATACGAATCCTTCCCAATTAAAGTTAATTTATTATTGCAAAGTGCAGAATGTTTAATTACATGCCTCCTTTGCATTTCAGAAGTCAGTGAGCCCATTCCTTAGTCGTCCTCATTCAGTTTTTTCCTCAGGGTTTTGTAGTACCGTGGGTCGTGTTACTGCAGAAGAAAAGGTGCTGGTTGCATGAGAATGCCCTGCAGCTCTCCTTGGTGGGGTGGTGTCTGTTAGCATCATGCAATACTGCTGGATGAAGAGGAGTGCGATAGGGCCCTGAGAAACACCTCCCAGCTCTGAGGCTTTCTGATGCAGGTGAGCAACACCCTCTGATCCTACCAGCCACGTTTGCTGCTGCTACAAGTGTGTTCCTGCATCTTTCTGTTTGCATCTGGAGAGCACAAAAACTGGCACTTCTTGCTGCAGTGAAGGTACCTCATGAAACGGCGTCTTCCATCCCTCAGCATTTCAGAAGCCTCACTGCCACAGAGCCCCAGCTGTCTCACATCTGCAAGGTTGGGCAGCTCAGCAGCAGCAGAAATGCCTTCCTGTTTCTAGAGGTGGCTGCCCATAGTTGGATGTCCTTTAATAGATTTGGGACACTGGGGGGTACCACCGATCAGAGGCGACTGTCCTTGCACCATGGCTGTGAGCGTGGGCTCAGCCCTCGCTTGAGTCTTGCGGAGGCCTAATTCATCCCTGTCTGAGTTTAAGCATTGCTTGGCTCTGTGCCACGACAGGTTTTTCCTCCACTCGGTGCAAAAAGCAGCAGCTGCTGCTTCTTCAGAGTCAGGAGCAGGCTGTCGCAAGCCCTATTGGAAGGAGACAAATATTTACGTGCTTGAAGACGTTAAGACAAATTATATATGGCAGAACGTAACGACGTCTGTACGAGTGATGCCACGTTTCTGTTAGTTAATGCTTAAAAAATTCTCCACGTGCTTAAAAACCTGCTTACAGAGAGAGAAAAATAAGGCTGTCTCGTCAGCTTATTGGTAAGTGGGCCCATACATTTTGAAAGGGGAGCAGCTGGGCCATAAAGGACTTTGTAATCTGGACAGTCGAGATAAAAGAATGGCTCATTACATTGTGCTGCCAGCAGATAACCCAGACAGTACACTTTAAACAGCATAGGTAATGATGGACATGAGGAGCTTTCCCTTGCTTTTTGCTGATTGTCCATCAACCAAGATTCTAATCAAAACTCTGTCAAAAAGACACGGAGCTCAGCAGAGGTTGCAGGGCTATGTAGGAGATTAAGGCACACAATGAAAAACTGCACCGGCGCAGAGTGCAGTTGTATTTGTGCTTGTTTTTGAAGTGCTTTCACATCAAGTCTGCTCTCACAAACTATTTACAATTGGATCAGTCAGCCGTTGCTGGCAGCTGCAAGGCAAGCTCTTGGGAGTTGTGATCAAAGCCCATCTAGAGACAACACGAAGGCTAAGACTGACATGGACTATTTCCAAATAAAGGCCTCCAATGAGGTGCTGCCACTCTCCAAATATGAAATGGGAAATGGACCAGCTAAAGATGACTTAAAAGCTGGTAACAGCGATAGAGCAGATTCAATGCCTGGAAAAAAATGCAGAGGAGGCTTTGGAAACAAAACAGAAAGGCATAAAACAGAAACGTAGCAGTAGGAATCTTGACCCCTAGCTATTGAGGTCCCTCAGCAGCCAGCTTCTGCATCTCCACCACCAGATGTGGCTGAAGGAGCTCCCCATAGCACAAGCTCACCTTGCAAAACCTAGTCAGTGTTAGCAGCATTAACTTACTTTGATGCATGCTGCCTCGGTTGCCTTCAGAAGGTGTAAAACTGCTTGAATGAGGTTCTGCGCGTTGCTCACGAGCAGCTCAGAAGAGGACTTGCTCTCAGCAGTGACTGCTTTTACCCTTAAAGACACGTTGAGATATTTTACTGGAAGAGCATGGAAGCGTGCAGCTCTCTGCCACCAGGTAGCCCAAAGCCAGAGGCAGTGTCCCCTGCACTGCTGTAGTTTTTCAGGGGAAACGAGGCAGGCAAATGGGAGAAAAGTGCTGCTGGCAGCAGCAGAAAGAGAAGAGCCTGCTGAACTGTAACTGAGCTCTAAGTGCTGCACCCAGATCCAACACAGACCTCTGGAGACCACTGTGCACGTCTCTTTGAGCCTCGGGGAGACTCCTCGTTACCAGCAACTCACCTGGCCACGATGGTGAGCTGGCTGCTGATGGTGTGGGTCTGCTCAGTGGCACACAGCAGCTCTGCAGAACATCTCTTGTCCAGGCACATCTTTGCAATGATGCGGCCGAATGTAACAAATGCCTGCCCATCAGAAGCTATTTGCTTAGCACAGGCCACAAGCTGCTCCTTGCTCTAAAACAAAATGGAAATGTGATGGGGAGGAGGAAAATAAACATCTTTCCTGTAAGATAGGAGCATCCAGAGAGGCCAGGTGTATTCTGAAATGAGGAATGGACTTGCATCTCCTTTCAGGAAAGTAATTCCTGAAATTACTGGGGCAAGTGCACCCAGTGCCACTTTTAGTAGGATGGGATAACATGGATTTTTCAGCAGGCACTGGGCATTTGGGTATCTCCTCTAGAAGGCATCTCTATACCTACAGAAGTGATGAGTTGTAGGGGGTGAGAAACTCCATACCGTGATGGGGCCCTTCTTCCTCAGGAACTGAGTCATGTGAAGCATCCTTACTGCCATGTCCTTGGTCATCTGGGACATCCTGCTGGCACCTCCCTGCATTCTCTCCCTGTCTTCTCTCTCTTGCTTCCCAGAGCTGCTTGCAAAGAAGGTACTGAGAGGACGGTTCCCTTGCTGTCGAGACAACAACTGAACAGTTAAAAGTCTAGAGTATGCAGATTGTATCAGTATTGAGAAGTTCCTGCCTGCGTGTTTCTGAAGCAGTTTTTGGTGAGTAAAGAGGTGGGATGGCTGCCTGCAACGCTGCTGAGTCTACTCTGCCTTCCTGCGCAGTTTTTTTCTCTTCTGCCTTCACCCACAATGGGATTGTTGAGTCCAAATGCCCCGTGCCATTGTCTGGAGCTATCTCCAAGTGGGTGGTAACTGCAGCGTAAGTTGGCAGTGCCCATAGTTGAGAAGTGCAATGAAATACTCTTAAACTGCTCTGCAGAGTGATTTGGATCATGTTGCTGAAGCCTTTGCCAGCACCTGGCAACTGGCAGCAATTGTGGGAGCAGGGTGGCTGCTACTCCTGAGGAAAGCTCACTGAGAGGTGAGGAGCTGAGCAGAAAGAGTATTTCAGGGAAAGGAAGGGCAGTACAGTTCCCTGCTCCTTAGGAACAGTGTTTTGGAGATGGATTTATTTGTGGAAAGGTCTCTATCAGGTCAGATATCCAGAGCCCAGTTGCATGGGGCACCCAGCAGCTTGATCTAACAAACAAATTGGCTCTGCCGCGGGCAGGGGTTGGACTGCTGATTTCCAGGAGATCCCTGCCAACCTCAGTTATTCTCCTACTGAACAGTGTTCATCACACTGCACTAATGGGGGAAAAATTACCGTACCGTTTTGCGTGCCTCTCTGACAGCTCTGCTTGCTTGTCCACTCCTGCTCAGGCAAGTTTCTGCTGACTTGGTGGGCCTCAGAACATCGAGCTCTCGGGCTGGGGAGAGCTTGGCTGTGCTGCTGCACTCTTTTGGAGAGCACTGATCCCCCACGTTTTGCAGGTGTTGTCTCATGAGTTCCAGGATGTGTCCATTGATGCCATGGACAGCCTGAAGCTGCGTGGCAAGGTAGTGTGCTTTAGCTGACCAGTACCAGACAATGCTGTCTAGGTGGAGGTGCCTTTTGTCCTGGTGGCTTTGGAAGAGCTGGCTGGCACTGTCCACTGCATCAGATGTGAGGACCAGGAGGTGGTCTGCAACAGAGAGCAGGTCTGCCCGTGGCTGCAGTTGTGCGGTGGTCTCCAGGACATCTTGGAGGGTGGCTTTGACCCACTGAATGTTGGCCATTAGCTGACCTGCTTTCTCTTTAAAAGCTTTTTGGCTCATCTCCCCGCACTCTTTGGGGAAGAAAGACAGGGCTGGTCCAACCACATCTCGGATGACTTGTAGGTGTTCGCTGTTGGTCTTCTCCAGGTGGAGCAGTAATGCCTTGGCCCTGAGGGCCAAGTCTCTCTGCAGGAGCTCAAAGCGAATATACAAGCTGGCAGAAGGCAGTGGAGAGACCAAGAGGATATTGGAGGCATCCAGCAGTGCTTCCATCAGCACCTTTATCTCCTCCCTGAGGGTGAGGATTTCACTGCGGCCGCAGTCTTCAGGGCAAGTGAAGTAAGAGAGCCGGGCAGCTTCCTGCAGCCTCAGGGAGGTCTCAGACACGGCAGCCAAGAGGCTCTGCGAACAAAGCTTGTTCTCCATGGCACTTCTTAGCTCCCTCAGGAACAGGATGTCTCTGCCTATGAACTGATCCACAGCACTCAGGAGCACATGCATGCTGATAGCCCAGTGGACACAGCGCAGCTCCAGGCTGGCCTCTCCCAACTTGCAGGAGCCCTTGAAGGACATTGCTTTCTCAAGTAACACTTTGGTCTTCATCTGAGCATGTGAAAATTTGGCTTGGACCTGTAGAAAGTTTTCCCAGACATCAGGACAGATGGGATTCTGCTTATTACAGGCCGTGCTTGCAATGTCCTCTGCTATCTGAACCGCTCCTGCTAAACCCATCATGGTCTCATCCAAAGCCTGTTTGCTGCTCATAAAGTCAGCGGCCAAGATAAAACCAAGCACTTGTTGAGACAGACTGTACCAAGAGCCTGCCATGGCTGCCAGGCACTCTTTGGTCTCACAGATGGTTTCTGAGAGGGAAAGTGCAGTTTGGAGAAGTCTGCCTTGATGTTGGAGCTGCTCTGGCCTGGCTGTTTCCCTGGCCAAACTAATAACACATGGTGTCAGTAAGATAATCTTCTGGTACTGCCCCAGTGTCTCCATCTGGGGAGAAGCAGCAACAGGCAGTGCTTCCTTTGCTGCATTGATACAGCAGTTGGAGACTTCGAGCAAGGCGGAGCAGGCAGCGTTCACAGCTGCTGTATCATGGGCTCTTGTAGCTGCTAGGAGTGCTGTAATGACAGGGTGCATTTCTCCTTTCCTTGGAACAATATTTGGGTGTGAGTTACCTGCTTGTGGAGACGGATGACTTAAGATACCTCCTTGCAATTTAGCTTGACTGATAATGTTTTTTAACCCAGCATAGGATGAGCTGAGTTGAAGCTCCTTCACAACGTCAGCTTTCCGTATTTGTTCCCGGAGAGGGCTGAGGATATCTGGGTGGTTGGACCCATCCAGCCCATCCTGAATGCAGTGAGCAGTATCCATCAGGCAGCTCATCATCCTTGAAAAGACATCCCTAGTTTGGAGACAGGAGCATTGCTCCGTGCAAAGGGCCGTGGCTGCTTTCAGCTCAAGAATGGCCTTGGCCAGCTGCTCAATCCAAACCAGCAAGCCGTTCCTGAAAATGGGGTCTGTTGTTCTTTCCACATACCTGGCAGCAGCTTCAGCGACCCACCGAGCCCAACTGGTGAGGCTGGTAGCATGCTTAGAGAGCCTTTTGGGGTCCTGGCTTTGCAGGGCCTTGTCACACCATTCCTTGTGCTTGGCCATTTCCTGGATGGACAGCTTCAGGAATTCATGCATGCTGACTGTCTCTTCGAAACACTGTAAGAGGCTTTCTGTTGTCCCAGCCCATGCGTGGTACAAGGATTGCAGCTGCTGAGCAGTGCTCATGTGGGTTGGATTTCTGCTCATTTCTGTGAGCGCTGGAGGGAGACTGGCAAGGAGGCTCTTTAAGTACTCTAAACTGTCGTGGATTTCTCTAGCAGTTCGGGTTTTGGTGCACCTGGCCAGGACAAAGTCTGCCACTCTGAGCATCTGCTGGGCATGTGCGAAAAAGGTGGCAGTGAGGGGCTGAAGCTTCTTCAGTAATCCTCCCTGCCCTGCTGGAAAACACCCTGTATCTGCAAGGGTAAGAGCTTCCTCTACTAACTGCCTCAAGGGCTCCTTGGCCTCGGAGAAGGTGTTGAGGATTTGGTGCAGAGTAGCTTTGAGCACAGCCTTGTCAAGGTCCTCCACCTCCTTTCCCATGGTGTGACATTTCTCCTGCAGGCTGCTTTCTCCCCAGCTTGGCATTGTCCATCCCTCCTGCTGACTTATGTGGCAGCAAATGCTCTTTCTGAGCCGTAGGAGAACACAGCAACGTTTTACCAGATCCTGCTTCAGATCTGCCCTGCACATCTCTGCTAGAAGCATGCAGTGGAAAACTACTGCTTCCACGTGAGTGCTGAGCTCGCTGTCAGAGAGGTGCACTGGGTCTGGGTGGTTGAGGAGAGCCAGCAGCCTATGCACATGATGGGAGAAGGTCCCGTGTCTGTCCTGAAGCTCCTTGCTGCCCGTGCTGTTGACAAGCAAGGAAACAAGCTCTTGGATGGTCCTATCCATCAGCTGGAAAGCATCGTTTTTGGAGAAGTTGACTTGTTGAGCACAGGAGCATTTAAGGTGTCTGTGCTTGGATTCATGGAGCAAAGGAATGCACTTCTGAAGGAGCTGCAATGTCTGGGCCAAGCTGGTCCGTCGAGGAGAATCTTGGAGTTCCTCGAGGTGCTGTGCTGTCAGATTGCTCAGCAGAAGCAAAGCCTTGGAAAAGTCCTGGAAAGCAGCCAGCAGCCCTGGCATGTCCCCTGTATCCCGCAGTGTGCCCAGGCACTCCAACAGCCAGCTGGCAGCCTGCATTATGCTCCTTGCCCCGGCAGCACCTTCGATCTGAAGGATCTAGCGCAGCAGAAAGTACAGTCAGTGTGGCTAAGGTTACGCATCACTGTTACATCCCTCTGGAAATGATACTGTATCTGCTGCTGGAGAGAAAAGAGGTGTGTTTTGTCCAGCAGGCCTCTCCTAGTGAGCACACAGGGAATCCTAGCATATCAAGGTCGGAAGAGACCAGCAGGATCATCCAGTCCAACCCCAGCCCACCGTGCCCATTGCCCACATCCCTCAGTGCCACATCCCCGCAGCTCTGGGACGCCTCCAGGTGACCCCACCACTCCCTGGGCAGCTGTGGCAGTGCCTCACCGCTCTTTGGGAGGAGGAATTGTTCCTAATGCCCATCCTGAACTACAACCTGGTGCAACTTGAGGCCATCCCTTCTCATCCTATTGAACAAAATTGCTCCAACTAGTGCTCCCCAGCAGAGGGGCCATCTCGTCCCTCCTGCAGCTGCATCCTCCCCTCCACTCCTTTCAGCACCATCCCCTCTGGTGTTACCTTCACAGTCTCGGTTAGGATGCCCTTTGCTGCTGCAGCCAGCACCTCCCTGTGGCTAGGGCTGTCCGGCTGTCCCTGCAGCTGCCGGGCTGCCTGCAACACGTGCCTCCCTGCCAGCACAAGGGACTCGGCTGTGAGATGTGTCTCCTCCTGGTACGCCTTGTCACTGGACTGCTCGGCCAATCTGGAAGAAAAGCCATGAGGCTCAGCTCATCCTCATCCCATATCTACCACCCACCACCCAGCAAAATTACCTCCTTGAGGCAGAAGCGAGTTCATCAGTGGCTTTGGCTAATTTTTCTGCGTTCTCCTCTATGTTGGGTAAGGTCTGACACGTTCCATCTTCCTGTTCCAGGGCAAGCATTAGATGACAGAACTCTGCGGCCATGGGGCAAAGGATCCTCTGGATAGCTTTGTTTTCTATCTGTATTCCAAGATCATAGAGATAAAAAGGTTCCATTGTGTCCTGCCTGGAAAAAAGGAAATAAAACCAGGGATGGTTTGGGATCCTTCACAATGTGTGATGGTGATCAGTTTCAGCAGCAGCCTTGGGCTGGAGGAAACCCCGGAGGCCATCGGAGCATTGAGTGCAGCACCAACCTGCAGGAGGGAAGGCGTTGTGCTGCTCAGGCTGTGTGAGTAACCCAGAGCATCCCAGCCCCTCTGTAAGTGGAGCCCGTGTGTGTGCATCCCACTGGCACCCGAGGTGCTGCAGTGCTGACAACTCAGCTCTTAGCAGCTCCCATTGCAGCTGGTGTTATGTGAGCCTGGGCAGCACAGCGATCACCTGGCCTGGCCCCTTCCCCTCCCTGGCATTGAATTCTGCACCTGCAGAGAGCTCTGGGCAATCCATAGCCACGTGGGCAAATTAATTATTGATTGATTAATTCCCGCTGCGGATGCTTTGAAAAACACAGGTCTGAAGGGCAGGTTTGGAGCTGCTGGTCAAAAAGGGGTGTGCTTTTAGCTGGGGAGCTGAAAGCGTGGTTTTCTGGCCTTGCAGATCTGCTGAGATGTCATCACCTTCAGCACCATGCAGGGCTGTGCTTTGGGGAGGAGGAGGCTGTGTAACCCGTGTGTCCCCATGGAGCAGCGGTGGAGGTGTGATGTGACACCAGGAGCTGGGCACACCGGGAGCTGCAGTCTGGAGGCACACAGCCTGGTTCCCCTTGGGGCTTTGGAAGCAAAAGGTCCTGGGCCTTTTGGCAATGGGTGAGTCCCCCCGGCAGCTCTAACCCCCCCTGCATCACCCGGACTATAAGCCTGTGTTGCTGTATTTGCTTGTGGCCTAGCACATCTTGGACAAGCACTGCAGTGATGGTGCTGGCATCCAGCACACCACGAGGATGCTGGTGTGCCAAGCTGCTTCGCCAAGAAGGAGAAATCCGTCTCTAGTTTGAGGAAGGAGACAGAAAATGGGCAAGCTCGCTGCCTCTTCTGGCTTTTCCTGTACTCATTCACCATGATGCAGGGCAGCAGCAGGGAGCCGAGGCTTTGGCCCTGCGGGGAAAACCCTACAACCCGCTCCTCCCTCGTCTTTAGGGTGGGCATCGTGGCCCGGCTGCACCCCGTGCGTCCTGCGAGGTGCATCCACCGCGTGCCTTCCGCGGGGCTGGTTTTGGTACGCATCACCTGCAGCGCATTGTGTGCAGCCCGCGGCCGTGCGCTGCGTGCGCGCATCGTGCAGTACGCGCTGTGCCCCGCCTCTGTGCGCGCTCCCGGAGGAGGAAGAGGAGGAGGAGGAGGAGGAAGAGGAGGCGGCTCCGGGCCTGGCCGAGCGCTGCCGCGATGGACAGCTCGGGGAAGGAGCGGGAGGCCGTGCAGCTGATGGCCGAAGCCGAGAAGCGGGTGAAGGGCTCGCATTCCTTCCTGCGGGGGCTCTTCGGGTGAGCCATTTGGGGGGTCCGAGGGGGAGGTTGCAAAAAAGAAAAAGGGGCTGCAAAATAGCGGGGTGGTGCGGTGCGCGGGGGGGTTGCAAAAGGGAGATGCGATGGGGAGGGGTTGCAAAAAGGGGAAAATTGCAAAAGTGGGGTGCGCGACGTGCAGTGGGGTTGCATAAAGGGGATTGCGCGGCCCGGATGACACCCCCGCCCCATAGGCAGAGCAGGGGGTGGCGGCTCGGTGGGAGGGGGCACGCTGGGGGGCTGTGGATGTGGCCGCATGGCAAAACCCGTCTGTGTTTTGCTGAATAATTGCTGGCACGGCGCGGGGAGCGGAGCCCTGGGAGCCGCGGTGCCCGCAGGGTGCTGTGAGCAGCGCTGTTCGGGCACTGAAACCCACCGGCAAAAAGGCAAAAGTGGCTTCATGCACTCTCCTGCTCTCGTCCAGGGGTAACACCAGAGTGGAGGAGGCCTGTGAGATGTACACCAGGGCTGCAAACATGTTCAAGATTGCCAAAAATTGGAGCGGTGAGTGCGGCTGAGTATTTGTGCTGTTAAATGGGCCCGTCTGGGGACAGCTTACCACGCTAAACTGGAGCTGTAGCAGCCCTCAGGGTGCTGAATTTATGGGAGGAGGTTTGCATGGAGCCCAGCGTCGCTGTGCTGACCTGGGTCGGAAATACCTTTGGGGCTGTTGTACCTCTAAAGCTTTCCTGGTGCTGCTGGGTGGTTGGCTGTTGCCCTGCAATTCTGCTCTCTCTGTGGGGTACACTCGGTGCTGTGCTTCTGTTCCAGCTGCAGGGAACGCCTTCTGCCAGGCGGCCAAGCTGCACATGCAACTGCAGAGCAAGCACGACTCGGCCACCAGCTTTGTGGATGCTGGGAACGCCTACAAAAAAGCAGACCCGCAAGGTACAGGGGACAAAATCCGGGATTGTTTTGTGCAAATCTTCTTAGCAGCGTAGAAGCGCAGTGCCGAGGCTTTCGGAGTCAGCTTGTCCGTGTGCCCGGAGAGCCTCCGTGCAGCCTGCTGGGGATTACTGGCATTTCTTCCTCGTGCCACTTCTCGACACGAGAGTGATGCTTTCCTTTGTTTGGACGTGGCTCGTCCTGATGGCTGTGTCACCTCTTGGTGTTGGGGCTTTTGTGGGACGGTAGAGGTGGGCTCAGTGGGTGAGATTCCCCAGAAGCTAGGGGCCCGGGGTCTTCAGCCCCATGAACATCCAGATGTGCCCTCAACTGTTCCACGTCTATCAGTTTTTTGGGGGGGGAGGTCTTGAAGTGGGCACTCTGGTGCGCCAGCTGACTTTGTGTTGTTTTTCTGAACACACATGCTGCAGAGGCCATCAACTGCTTAAATGCAGCTATCGATATCTACACCGACATGGTAAGAGGCTGAGCTGGGGATGGGGCTGAGCTGTGCGTCCAAGGCACGGCCACTGTGCCCACATTATGACTGCGTGCCAGGCGGGGAGACCCCCCCTCACAGACCTCTGTCCTCCCCAGGGGCGGTTCACCATCGCGGCCAAGCACCACATCACCATCGCGGAGATCTACGAGGCTGAGCTGGTTGACATCGAGAAGGTGAGGGTGCCGGGCCCTGTGTTTGCTGCTGTGGGGCACCGAGATCCCACAGCAACAGCGTTTCATGTTTCACCTTTATGAAACGTGCTCTGGAGTTTGGGACCATTAACGAGCATGCGGGCAAACGTTCAAGGGCAGCGTTGCGTTTGGAGTTTGCTGGGTGCCCCTCTTGACCCACAGCCCTGCAGCGTGTCATCATCTCACTCCTTTCATCTGCAGAGCAGAAAAGCTTTTCTGAACGTGGTCGCCTTGCACCGATCTAACCCAAACCCCCTCTTCAGAAGCAGTGTTCAAGTGTAACATTTCTGTCCCCAGGCGATCGCGCACTACGAGCAGGCTGCGGATTATTACAAAGGAGAAGAGTCCAACAGGCAAGTGGGCTTTGGGATGTGGTCCCTTCCAGCAGGGAGGGGTTGGAAATGGGAACTTGCCCTAGATTGCATACGTGCTCACGCTCCTCGCCCAGCAGGCTCTTCTAAAACATCCTTTGGTAGGATGCCCAAATCCTACGTGATTATTTTAAGCTTAGCAGGTGCCCGTGCGTCATGCCAGTTGGGTTTCTAAAGAATGCTCAGATTTCTGTGCAGGGTTCTTATGCTGCAAGCAGACTTGTCTGGGTTGGGATGCCCGTTCTCTGTGCACAGAAAGCACAAAGAGATGAGCGATGTCTGACACCTGGTCAGGCTGCAGGTCTTCGTGCTTTTCCATGGGTGTTAGTTAGTCGCCTACTTGTAGCTCGTGGGTCCCACCGTTCTATGCAGCAAGTGGGGGAGGGGATGCTTGCAAGTGCTTGCAGGTGACATGGATGTTCTCCCCCATCACTCACTTCCTGGTATGGATTGCAGCTCAGCCAACAAATGTCTGCTGAAGGTGGCTGCCTACGCCGCGCAGCTGGAGCAGTACCAGAAGGCAATAGAAATCTACGAGCAGGTGAGGCAGGGGCAGCCTGTCCTCCTGTGCCTGCAGGCACCACCGCCTGCGCTGGCACTGGGATGGCTGGTGGGTTGCCATGGTGGGCCTCAGTTACAGAAATCTGAGGGTGGGATGGGTTTTCCTCTTTGGTTTCTCTCCAAAAAGCTGTCTGGCTGCCCCATAACTGCACAGACACTGGCAGTTGTCACGGCCTTTATCTGCAGACGCTTCATGGTGCTGTGCGTAGTTTTAATCAGATGCCGTGCTTTTAGTTCAGTTCCTAATGATGCAGATTCCTTTCCCAACTCCAATACTTCCTTTTTACGCCTAGGTTGGAACAAACACGATGGATAATCCTTTGCTGAAGTACAGCGCAAAGGAGTATTTCTTCAAAGCTGCTCTGTGTCACTTCATTGTGGATGAACTGAACGCTAAGGTCAGTGGGCTCAGAGTGATTGCCCCAACCTCCTGCAGCCATGTTGACCAACCCTTGCCAGCAGGGAGGTGTTTTTGCAGGCACAGGGCTCTGGTAGCTGTTACAGGGGCTTGTAGCTGGTGCTGTCACCTGCTGATGGCTGAATCACCGCTAGACTCCAGAGTAAGCAGAACGAAGGGTGAACTGCAGCACAGTGATGCTCAGGGGTAAATCAGGGCACCTGCTACTGCAGTGTCCAATGCAGAGTTTTCTGCTTCCTGCCCTGCCTGTGCTCTGGCTGTGTCTGCTTGGCTCTTGCCGAGTGATATCTTGAGCCACGGCTGGCCCTGAACAGGTTGAGGCCAGATCTGACCCTGCCTATTCATTTCCCTGTGCTTATGCGTTTGCTGTGAATGTTTTCTTGAGTCTTCTGCGTGGTTTTAGGACTAGAAGAGAAAAAACTGAAATAAAAAGTGAGGAGTTTTGTGTGAAAAGAGCTTGAGGGTGTGCTTCTCTCTTTCAGCTCGCGCTTGAGAAATACGAAGAAATGTTCCCAGCGTTCACAGATTCACGGGAATGCAAGCTATTGAAAGTAAGTAAAGCCAGCATTAAAATAACACGCTCACATTTAGAAATGCAAACTGCCCTTTGCTTTGTGCTTTTTCGCCTTGCCACGGGTTTGGCCTTCTTCTCAAAACGTCTTAAGGGACATCAGACTCGCTCTGCTTTGGATTCAGACCAAGCGGGTGGGAGTAGCAGCAGCAGGAAGATGATCATTGTGGTTACTTGAACGAATCTGGGTTTGTGCTTGTGGTGGGGGGTTGGTGGTAGGTGGCGAAGGTCCCCCATCATGGAGGGGCTCGCAGTATTGTCTGACTTGTAATGGTGTTCTTCTAGAAACTGCTGGAAGCCCACGAGGAGCAGAACTCCGAGGCGTACACCGAGGCAGTAAGTACCACCAGTCTGTGCATTTCTGCCTGCGGCTCTTTGAGGCAGCCTCCTTTTTTCTCTCTCTAACAGAGGCCTTTTCTGCCTCGGGAAGAGCTGAAGGTTTAAAAGATTACACTTCAAGAGATGCGCAGTGCTTGTTCTGCAGCTGCTTTCTGACTGCTTTTTTCTTCCCCTTTAATAGGTGAAAGAATTCGATTCGATCTCGCGGTTGGATCAGTGGCTCACAACCATGTTGCTTCGCATCAAGAAGTCAATTCAAGGAGAAGGGGACGGGGACCTGAAGTGAATTGTTCGTGGTGTTTGTGGCATGCAGCCTAAGTCATTTGTTCTCGTGTTACAGCCAAGGACCACTCCAGGATACGTGATAAAATATCTAGCTTAATTTTGTTGCTTCTAAGTCCAAATGACTGTGTGTTTCTTTAGTACCCTGCTCTTTGTTGTGGCAACGTGGGTAGATGAGAAGCGATGCTCTGGGTATCACTGGCAGATTTTTCCAAGGTGAAAGGAACACTTCTGGCAGAAATCTTTCTGTTTTTTGTTATTGATGAGCCCAAAGTTTGCACTTGGAACTCCTTTTTTCTCTTCCTGTTCCGTCTTAAGGTTCAGTACCATTGAGTTGAGCATGTAAATATTTGTCCGTGCCAGTGCAGTACAAATAATAGATGCTGATCTGCTGCTGTATCGTTATTGTTTCCTGTTTTTTAAATGGACCTCTGCCAGATGCACATGGATCTTGGTTGTTTTTTTAATGATTGAGCTTTTAAAATGGTGCTAGTGAAAGGCTTTGTGACTCTTAGACACAGGAAGCACAAGTGTGTGTACATCTCTACAGACACGTGTGCGTGTGTACACAGACTGCACAGTGGCCTAGTGCTGGAAGCATTGCACATCAGAGGACGGGAGAGCAGACCTAGTTAACCATGTATTTTGTATTTAAGATCTAAATATAAAATGTAAGGCTCTTCTCTATTTTCTTGGATCTATTTTTCCACTTTATTTTGTGGCACAGCTCCCAACCCCGCTGCCCTAAGATGACTTGACCCACGTAATGATATATTTTTCTAACTTCTCATTTAAATCAGCTCCTGTTGCTGTCTCCTGCAGGTCTTTTGTGCGTGCCAGGCACTACCTGTTAGCTTCTGGCCCTTTTGCTGTTGGCTCAGCTCCTCGTTGTCGTGACGTGCAGAGGTGCTGGCAGAGGCTTGGCACTGAGCAGGACCCTTAGGTGTCTGGGTGACAGATGGATGGAGCGTGCTTTGAAGAGATGTAGGCGCTTTAGAAATTCTCCTTGTCAATTTAGAGACGTGTTTTAAAATGTCTGCAACCAAAGCTCCTCTGTGCAACGTGTTGTTTGACTAGTGATGATGAAGCTACCTACAGCCCAGCGTATACTGACAGACCTGTGAGCCTATGCAGTCTGTCAGCAGTTGTCACTTGGCATTTCTCTGCAGTGGAGTGAGATGCTAAGAATGGAAACGTAGCTGCTTTGTTTGGCAGCAGTGGTGGTTGTGGCAGCTCTGGTGGGCGCTGCTGCAGTTTGGACTCTGTCTTTTGTTTTTCTTGCTGTAAGGATTGTGTCTGCTCCTGTCCTGGCAGCCCATATGTTGGCTTTCACTGCTCTTTGTTTTTAATCTAGATGTTTATTGGAGTAGAAAACCACTGGATTGACAGACTGACCTAAAAGGGTTCAGTAGTTGTGAAGCACTACTGTTATTTCCCACTTGCTCAAGCGTAAGAAAACCAAAAATCACTGCTGGTACACACGTTTGGTTTTTTCTGTCTTTTCTCTGCAGTCACTTATTCCCATAGACTGTTCTATGCATCAGAACGTGAAAGGTGAGACCCAGGAGCTGTGCAGATCTAGGGTGAGTCCAGTAAGCTGGGGACATGCTCAGTCTCCCACACAGCTTCAGTTTCCTCTCTTCTCAGATGTGTTTTTAAGGTCAGCTGCAACAAATCCATCATTGCAGCTTAGCCCACCTCATTTCACATCTATCTGTCTGTTGCACGGCCTAACCAAAGAAAGTCTTTGAATTGCATTTGTGGGCCTGGTCTGTCTTCACCAGAGATGCTCAGCCCATCAGAAACATGAACTAATGGGTATTTTTCCCAGCCTGGCCTGGGGCTGTACCAGCATCCTCTATGTGTTCTGTGCCTGAAAATACTGGGCATGGGCATAGGACACAGCCAGCGTGGTAGGCAGGTAGAGAATCTCAGAGCAGAAGTTGGATTGGTTGCAGATATTTTGTACAAGAGAGCCCAAAGATGAACTGCTGCTGAACTTACCCAGGTTTGGAACCACTGTGGTTTAATTTGTCTCTTTGCTAAGCATAGGCACAGCCTACAGAGGGATTTGTCTTGACTTGGCTCCAGCACCTTAGCTGCCCCACTGAGGGGAGGTTTTACTTCTGTTAATGTCACACAGAACTGAGGTGAGTGTTTTATGCCTTTTTTTTTTTTTTGGTTTGTTTTTCCAATTGTCAGTATTGTGCACAGCTGTGATAAGATGCTTCTGTTGCTGGTGGACCAGAAGACCATACCCATGGGGTTATGTGGTCTGTTACTGTGCTCTGGAGTAAATATTAAAATACAAATGTTAGTTCTGTATAAATAGGCTACAGCATGACCTCCAGTGTATCAGTCGTAAATTGTTAACAGTTTTAAAATGACAATCTGCCACTCTGCTGTCTTTTTCCCCTCAGTACACATACTATGAAAACTTATTAATGAAATGGCCTTAGCAAGAATATGATGTCTTGTGTGAATCTGTACATTAATAAAGTGAAAATCATGAACGTACAGAGCAAGCAATGTTCTTTATGGGGAAAATACACAAAGCAGGGGAGGGTCCATCGTAATATTTCAGTCTTTTAATAAGAATGGCTCATACACAACTCACATTTGTCCATTCATGGAGTACAAAAGCTTCCCTGGCTACAGGTACTAATGCTCAGATTTACTCAGAGATATCTACAAACTCTTTACATTGGTCACTGGGAATACTGAGTTTCAACAGGACGTCGTGCTTGAATAAATATTTCAAATATAAGCTCTTGGAATGTTCTCTTTAAAAAAAAAAAAAATCCCTTTCTCTAGATTAAGTTATGATTCTATGGAAACATATCAGACATCCCTTTAAGGTTCAAAAATAGCTCTGTGCCACAGTTTGGATATCTTTATTGCTTTGCCAACCCCTAAGCCTTAGAATAAGCCCTAACCAGGCTCGATTGTGCTTACCTTTGCACTAATGCAATCTTTCAGTTTTTCCTCACAGCTTCAGATGAGAAAGCTTCTGTGGAAATACTATATTAATATTAAAATAAAGAGAAACAGAAAAGCAAAAGAGAGAAGTAAATTAGATGAGCTCTAGGTTTTTAACATGCTGACACTGGGAATCTGGTCCTAAGGTGGAAGAGTTAATGATATGGGCAAATTGCTTTTGACTCAGTGCTGCTTCCAAAAAAAGAGAGTCATCCCAGTCAGAGTTGTCACTTGGCACCTATTTCAAAGCTTCTGTCCCTGCACAAGGACAGTACCCTACTCTTCCCCCTACTCCAGGGAGCTTAATCTGAAGCCAAACAAAGTCACGTTTTCATTTCAGTTCAGCTTCTGTGTTAGCAAAGATGCCCAAGTGCAGGAAACACAGAGCGTGCTTACCCTGGGCAGTGACTCTCAGACTTTCCCAGCTACTGGCCGTGATGGAAGAGAACAAGGGGATTCAGTCCCTGTAAGACTGACTTAATTTAAAAGGAGGCCTGTGGAACAGCAATGCTGAAGTGACGGTGGAGAAAAGAACGCTGCTGACTTATCTGGACCAGCAGAAAAGTGCTTAGCTACAATTCAGCAGGGAAGTGTCAGTAAGCTGCCTATTCTATTCATTGACAAGTTTTATCCTCCAACTCTCCAGCTTGAAAGCTGGCTGAGTACAAGCATCTAAACTGCACCAAGATTTACTGGAAAGCAACGACAGCACCACCACCTGCACAGACACAGCACTTGGCTTCCACTTGCCTATGCAGCAACCAGAGACTCACAATTCCTGAAATGAAACTTCAGCTCTTTCCAGAGCTTGCTCCCACCCCCTATTCCCAGGGAACGAGCTGGCTTACTGCTTGGCTATTTGGCAAAAGCAGAGACTAACCAACATCTCCTGAAATGCAAATTAGTGGAACTTAACTTATATAAAGGATTTCCACTTGAGAAAATACAGATTTGTTTAACGAAACTAGTGGGTTGAGAAACACAACATGGTTTCCCTCGATTGTACAGAAGTCATCAAATCAAACGTGCACCTTCTTTGTAGCCTAGATGAACGCAGGTACTTCTGCTCAACTGCACCCACCTCCAACCTTCTTTTATCTGCAGGGAACAACCTTTCTTCAGCTGATGAAATCAAATCAGATTTTGGTATTACTCTCCCCTGCCTTCAGGAGATGGGGCTATATGCACTGGATGTGGATAATTACATTTTGGAAGAAATTCTGGTAACCCAGGCAGGTCATTCACATCTACCTCTGCTTCCTTCCTTTTCATAGCTTCTCCTAGTTCCCTCAGCAGGTTATTGGCAAAGTCAAGCGATTATACAAAGTGTGCAGCTTGAACTGGATTCGTAACACCAAATTACTCCATATTCACCAAAGCATGAAGCTGTGGCTGAATAGATTCTGTCTGCGTATGCAGTACTGTCAGCTCACTGAGAGTGGTAGCTATAAGGGCTCCCTGGGGTCCCGGAGTCCCATCTGACTTACAGTCAGTCCCCGTTGCAGAACTGCTGTCATGCAGTGCAGTCACACCCCCCGGGACAGCAGTGAAGCTCTGATAGTGGCCGTTTTCAGAGAAAGACAGCAGCTTCTCTGGCATTTTAGGTGACACATCATACTCTTCATCCGGGAGCTCCGTTTTGTGAGCTTCATCATTCTTAGATGCTCCTTCAACAATGACAAGGAAGGACTTCCACGGTGTGTTTTTATCGTGGATCTGGAAAAACAAACCAACCGACCAGCTCAGAAGGTTGAACACGTGGAGCAGAAGGCAGGGCAGGGGGCTAAATCACCACGTGGCCTCAGAAGGAGGCAGCAGGGCTAGAGGAGGACAGGGTCTCACCGAGGTGTGCCGCCGCAGGGTGGATTTGTCAGTGAAGGTCCGCCCGCAGGCATTGCACATGAAGGGTTTCTCCCCAGTGTGTATGCGATGGTGACGCTGCAGTGCATTCAGCTGCGTGAACTGCTTCCCACACTGGTCACAGCAGTAGGGCCGTTCACCTGGAAGCACAGCACACGGCGTGTTACTCACTGGGTAACCTCCGTTAGCCCCTGTCCTTCATCACAGAGAAGAGATGATATTCCAGAAGAGGAAAATGTCAGCACTGCCCAGCCTGCGTCCATTGCTCCCCCTGCGGTGACACCACACTGGCAGGAAGAAAGGAAAGAGGAAGGCATAGCAGCCAAGCAGCAGTTTTGTTAGCTGGGGAATGTTGGCAAGGCTGCTTGCTGTAGGGTGGCACTGGGTGGGAAAGCGTGGTATTTACCACAAAGTAGTATTTACTACAAAGTAACACGAGCAAATTGCAACCTGTGGTATCACCACAATCCAAGCAGAAAAGATTGCAAATGTGAAAGGTGGGCAAGCAGACAAAAAGGGATTGGCTCTCTGCAGTGCCTCGTTGAAAACTAAAACAGACGTACTACTTTGGTCTCTAATAAGGTTCATCGTAACACAGCTGCATTACTAGCAGCATCTGCACAGCTGTCAGAAATACTTTAGAGATTTGCTGTAAGGGTCAGGAAGAAATCCAGGGAAATACTAAGAGAAAGGGAGTGAAAGAAAACAGACTGCATCAAGAATTGAAACTTGTTTGCAGTGTAGAAATTCAAGTAATGGGAAATCCAAGAAACATCTTGTCTGAACTAAGCAACCAGGAGAACAAAGACTTCACATTGTGATGGCTTGTTTCAAGCAGCAACAAAACAGAGCACCTCCTACCTGTGTGAACTTTTATATGCTGGTAAAGTGAATTCCTCTGTGCAAATGTTCTAAAGCAAACTTCACATTTAAAAGGCTTGGACCCTGTATGGATTCTGTTGTGGTGCTTCAGGTACTCCTTAGAGGCAAAGCTCTTCCCACACGTTTCACACATAAAAGGTCTTTCCCCTGCAGCAAGGATGAAGAGAATTAAGCCAGTGTAGCATCTGAGAATGCTACTATACAAAGAGAAGGCTACTGCATGCAAGTTAACCACCTCACAGCAGGATCTGTGCAGACTAAGGCGACAGCAGTGATCTCTGCATAAAGCACTGAGCTTTACCCAAGAGAAAGCTGCACGGACTCACTAAGAGCCAACTGAGGCCAACCACAGCCATTTAGAAGTATGCCAAAGTGCCAAGATAACTTCATGATGTTCCTTGGGCCAACAGTTCTGAGAAAGCTCTTTTTTGAAAGGAGTTAGCCAACCCTTTTGTGGATGACTGACAGATCTCTGGACATTGCTGAACACTAGAGCCACAACCCATGCTTTAGGTGCCAGATCCTGACTGGGTGGGAGCACCTTAATAAGCTCCTTCCACTGACAGCCTTTCCACCTGTAAGAACCTTTCTCACAGAAATTCTATCTTGGGATGAGAAAATCTAATTTTCTATCAAAAACTGCAAAAAGGCATTTGGCTTCTGAGTGATGGTAAGATCTCCTGGCTTCACAGCAGGCTGCCTCCTAGGTGTAGCGTGCTGCAGAAGCAAGCCTTACCTGTGTGACATCTTTTGTGATATATAAGCATGTGATTCTGAGTGAACCTGGCACCACATTCATCACAGACAAAAGGCTTTTCACCAGTATGGATTCTGAAATGAGAAAGCAACATTAAAATACCAAGGTCTGTAACTCTCTTTCGAAGCACACCGCAGTTGTCTTCACTGTGAGAAGAGTGATCTTATGCCTGCACAAGACTTCACTGTCTTTTGCAAACACCTGCAGCTGGGCCCAACTGTGCTTTCTGGTGTGCTGCTCTCATTTTATTGTGCTGCATGATCAAGGCTCAGATCCAGGACTTTTTTTTTTTCTTTAGGGTAAAATACAAAATGTTCAAGTTAGAAATTGAATCAAATGTAGAAACCTTATATGCAGATAAAGAGACTGAAAGAAAAACGTCACCAGGCTGTGACCTAAAGTGAAGTGGTTATCTTCCCATCGCTGGCTCTACCAATGCAACATTCCACGCAGAACATGAGCGATGCCTTCCCTAGCACACTGCTCCTGCAGGGCCATCAGGTAGGAAAAGCTGCAACGGACACATGTGGCATCAAGGAGCAGAACAAGAACATGCCACTTCTGCGTGGGCAGTTTAATTCCTGTCACTCCAAGCCAGCAGTGTGACCTCCTGGGGAAGGCTGTGTCCAGGAGGGGCAGCTCACACAAGTCTTGCCTGTACCAGCTTTCTAGAGCTTAGATCTTCACCCCGTGCACACTTCAGAGATCTTTTGAATAGTGTTGCAAGAACACTGCCTTAGATGTAAAAAATACACAAGAAGATGAAAAATTCTCACTACAGACTGTCATGGTACACAAATGAGGACAGCCATGCTTTCTAGCATTCAGCAGGCTTGCTGAATATTCATGGTGGAGAAACTTTGGTTATGTCAAAATACTGTTTGTGAGCAGCAGAAAGCAAATACTTGTAGTAAGGACAGGACACACAATGGAAAAGTTTCCATACAGCTGCATCAGCAATTATATCACAGGGGCAGTCTGGCAGAAGTCTGTTTCTGGGTGCGCTTCCTACCACTGGGAATAAACCCACTGCTTTCAAAAGGCAGTGATAAAGCCCTTAAAAACCAAGAGCCTCGCTAAAGAGTCTCTCCTTTGAACTTCCAAGACTGTGCATTTGTACCTCCACCTTCGAGCCCACGCCTCATTTCACCGCTCTGCTCTGGATGCCCTCAGTGCCTCACTCACTTCCAGACATTGACAGACCTGTTCCTAAGCAAATTTCAGCTGTTTGCTATGCTTAGCACCCATAATATGTGGCATTCTTCAATTTAATACACAGCTGTGTCTTTTTAGATTATTTTCATACTTACTGCATAACATTTTGCTATCGAATATAAGGGGGGCATCAAATTAGCTGAAGTAATGATAGCCCTAATCGCACAAATTACTCATCATGGGGTTGCTTTTCTCATATACTCCTATGTTCAAAGTTAGTGCACTTCAGCAGCAGGTGCGTGGGCTCAGGCTGCCTCTCCTTTGGCTGAAAGGAAATTACAGAACTCCCTTAACCTGAAAAGCAGGAGAAAAGCCACGAAACAGAAATACTCAAGTTTTCCAGTCAGTCACGTTTTACACCCCCACTTCACTGGAAGGCTCAAGGCGTGATCCAGGGGATTCCGCTTCTCCCCCCAGAATCTAACAAGGCCAGTTAAGTCTGTTCATACCTCATGTGTGTTTTAAGTGCAGAAGGCTGAGAAAATTTAGCCTCACACTCTGTGCACCCATAAGGCTTGTCGCCTGTATGCGTCCTTTCATGGAGCCTCAAGGCAGTTTTGGAGCTCAACCCCTTTCCACACTGCTGGCACTGATGACGCTCCCCACCACCCTCATGAACCTGGAGAATGTGCCTCTTGACGTCCTTCTTCCTCTTGAACTTCTTACCGCAGAGCTCACAAGGGAAGTGGCGCTCGCTGCTGTGGACGTGGCGCTGATGGCTTTTTAGGTTGCACCGGTTGGCAAAGGTCTGACTGCAGGTTTCACACCGATAAACGATTTCGGCTGCGATGCCGTGGCTGTGTTTTATGTGCTTGAGAAAACTTTTCTCGTACAGGAATTCCTTCTCACACGTGCCGCACTTGAAGTTACTGCCTCGTTTCTTTTTGTCCTCTTCGGATTTTTTCACGTTTTCTTCCGTTTCAAAGTTGCCGTCGCACTCTTCGCTTTCAGGTTTGATGCTGTCTTCTGCTTGCTCCTCCTCCCTCTCTGTGTCACACACATCCTGGTCCTGTGGGTAACTGTCCTCTTCGACAGCAACCTCCGCATTCTTTTGCTGCTCTCTCAGCCGCCTCGTGTATTTCTTCTTTGGGATTTCCACAAATACTTTCCTCCCAGCCAGTCTCCCGCTCGCCCTTCTGATTTTGGCATAAGGAGGCTTCATCATTTCCTTCTTTTTGTCTGCTTTCTCTTTCGGTTTGGCAGCTGGCACCTCAAGAGACAGTCCAATTCTGGGCCTGCCACCTGGGGAACCTGCAGGATCCGGAGGACAGCCAGCCTGCTCGGGTTCTGCCACAGCAGCTGCTTTACACTCAAGCAAACTGCTTGGCTGGGCTGCACTCTCTTCCTCAGAGTTCTGTGATTCAGAGAAATTTTGCAGCTCCAGCAGCACCGATTCAAGCATCTGCTTCTTTAACTGAAAGCAGGTTTCTGAGAGGTCCAAGCACTTCAGCTTTTCGGCTATTTCTAGCATACGCTGCACTCTGTCCTCTTCCACTTCTACCTTTGCAGTATAGACAAACTCAAGAAACGAAGCAAAATCAGCAACCTGGACCTCGTTCAGGAACACGTTGGTTCTCGGGCCATCCATGCTCTTCTCGTTAAGGAAGACCTCCTTGAAAAATTTGCTCGTTGCTGCCAACACAGCCTTGTGTGCCACGAACTCTGCCCTGACACCCTGGTACTCCACGCTGACCGTCACGTCACAGAGGTGGCCCAGGAGACGCAGCTGGTGCATTTCATTCAGCAGGTTGATGGGAGAGGACTTGGATTCCAGTAAAACTGCATTACTTTCCATCTTTCTTCTCTCTGCAAAAAGCTGTTAACAACACTGCATGTTAAAACAACAACAACAACAACAAAACCCTCAAAGGTATCAGCAGCCAAAAATCACGTCCACGTTTCTGAGAGTGCTTCACGTCAGATTTAAGCACTTCAGGTGCTGCAGCTTAAGTGAGCACACTTTCAAAGGAGCATTGTGAAAAGTCTGGCTAGGAGCACAGACAGGACTCCAGAAGTGTCACCCTAAGTGGCAATATCTAAAAGCACGCTGTCAGTCACACACATTTCTCTGAAGTTAATTTGCTTTTAAATCTCAACCGCAGTTTCACTTGAACCACTAGAGACTATGACAAAGTGTAACAGGGGCAGAACAAACAGAGGGAGATCAAAAGAAAACTTTCCATTAAGGCATGTGGAATTAAACAGTTCTTCTCCCCCCTACTCAGGCAGTAAGAAGAAGGTAAGTTTAAGTTAAATGCAGCCATCAGTAATGACTGCTTTAAACGGGCTTTTCAGTTAAAACATTCAAACAGGATTTGGATAGACTTCCAAATGCTCATTAATTGACAGAAGCATAGGAACTGCATAAGCATGTTCTCCAATTGTAAACTCAAGAAACCAGAAAACTTCCTTGATGCTGTTTCTCTTATAAAGCAAATTCACCACTCAAATCAGGTTTAAGTTAGATATGAGGAGGAAGTTTTTCACACAGAGGGTGGTGAGGCACTGGAACAGGTTGCCCAAGGAGGCTGTGGATGCCCCATCCCTGCAGGCATTCAAGGCCAGGCTGGATGTGGCTCTGGGCAGCCTGGGCTGCTGGTTGGCGACCTGCACACAGCAGGGGGTTGGAACTGGATGAGGACTGTGGCCTTTGCAACCACGGCCATTCTGTGATTCTATGAAGCTTAGAGCCTCTAAGTTTCGAGCACCCACATGTTGCCCTACACCATTTCCAGAATCATTCAGGTAAGGTTTTATTTCCAAGTAATGTTTTATGTTGCTCTGAAGTTCTCAAAACAAAGGAAAAAGCCTTGAGGTTTTGAGGCGCTTTCAGCAATGCCTTCCCCTGCAATGCATTGACTGTTACTGTGTCCCTACTAACTGTGAACGCACACAGTACGTGTGCATCTAAAAAGATGTTCTCTCCTCTTGCAAGCGGTACGCTGAAGTTTCTGTGGTCAACTCCAGGCACAGCAGACTTGTTGTACTTTATACGTGGGAAACTACAAACCTTATTCGGAAAAATAAAATCAGAAAATAAGTGTTTAAATGGAACAAAGTTTGTATTAATGTAACTGCAATAAATCCGTTTCAGTGAATAAAGAGACATAAGAACAATACTCACAGGACCAGAAAATGACACTTTTCTCTGCTGTATTGCTACAAAGTCAAATTTTGGTGCATATGAAACAAAAAACAGACTCACAGCTCAATATAATATTCTGCTAAAACAGTTTGGAGACAGTGTTTTCAAGAAGGCCTAGTGCTGTAAAATACAGAGCTACAGAACACGCAGGAGATCATTAACAGCCAGTAAAATGGCAAAAAAAAAAAAGTAGAAAATGAAAAGGTTTCCCTACTATCATACAACAGGTAAGTGGCAGATGAGGGAACATGTGCTCACCTAGCACCCAAATCTCCATCCTTGTCCTCAGAACCAAACCCTTCACATTTCCTAGCTTTGAACCTTTAGCTTGATGCATTTAAGGTTGAAATAGTCACATCAACTATTTGAAAAACTTGGTTGCCACCTTACATAAATTACACCCAGACCCTGTTATACTAAGACGGAAAGCAGAATTCTCTCATCTGCCTGTGCCAACCCTGAACATAACAGGCACCCCAAAGGCCCGCTCTTACAAACGAGCCCCAACACCGTGCTTCAGGCATTGTTTTTAACGAAAGGCTGACTTCTTAATAGCCACGGACGGTGGAATCTAAAAACGTTTCCTCTTCTATTTACCCAGGCATTTCCTCCTCCCACGGGCACTCTGCATTGCAGAGCCGTTAAACAAAGCCTCGTTCAGCGTTTTATCTGAAACAACCGACGCTATCGGAACTTAACTTTCTTACCCCGATACGAGATATACGGTTTTTTTCAAGCTGCTTATCGTGCCACTTCCCGAGGCCCCACGCACTACCGACGCACGCACCACGCGCCCCGCACGGACCCAGAGCACTGCAGTGAGCGAGCCCTGCCCGCGGGGCGACGGCTCCGCCGCCTCCCAGGCCTGTTCAGCTCACGGACCGCCCGCGCCCACGAGGAGCCGGGAAGCAGCACCGCGGCGGTTGCGGAGCCGCCCCCAAACGCGGAGCCCCTCCCGAAGGCCCGGCGCTCACCTCAGCCGCGGCGCGGGGCAGCGCTTAGGGCTCGGGCCCGGCCCGGCCGCGCCGCTCCTCACGGCCCGGGCTGCGGGCGGCGGCCGGAAGCGCTGCCGAGCTGGCTCCGCCCCTCGGCGCCGTCGCAACGGAAATGACGTCACAAAGCGCGCCGGCGTTGCTAGGCAACCGCGCTCCTGCGCCGGCCTACAGCCGTTAATGCGCCCGTCCTTGATTTATCTGTTCACATCACCGCTGAGAGAGCACATCTTTATTTAAAAACCCGCAGTGAGCACAGTGACAGCACAGCATCTGCGCAAACATACATCCGCATACGCTTTCCTAAAGAGACACACATCCGCATACACTTTCCTAAAGAGACACCGTGTGATGCAACCACAACTTGGTAAAAAATAAATAAATAAATAAATAAAAATAAAAATGAAGCTGTACGCAGAGCTAAAACCTACCCGGCCCAAATACCTGCAGCACGCCTCGTGAAGCCTTCCTGCCCGCACGGCTTCCCGGTGACACGGGCGTTACAGGCACAGGACGGGGCGGTCGGTGCCTTCTGTGCTGCTAACGCTAGGTGGCACATGCTGTACTTGTTTAAGAACGACGCTCTCTGGTTTATAAAGTTTACCTCGGTCAACTGACCAAATTTCTGGTACCGAGTCTTCGCCCATACAGGCTCCCGAGAATGTCTCTATTTTGGACCAGTTGTGGTTTTTTTTGGTTGTGAGATCTATTAAGAAGCTTCTCCAGTGAGCGTTTCGGTCATGAATCTAAAGAAAAAAGGGAGGACAACGACATGTGAGATCTTCCAGCAGCCGCTGCCAAACACTGAATTCAGTGTGACATCGCACAGCAGTGAGGTTTGCTCACTGTGCTAAATGTGCTAATGTGTGCGCAGCAAAAGCTGGATTTGCAGCATGAGAACAGAGCTGTTTTTGCCAACTCTGCACTGATTTTCTGCCAGAGAGCGCTTCCAAAAGAAACTGGATGTTTAGCACGTAGGCAAACATTACACTTATAAAAAAAACACCTTATGCTCTCCCTCAGCAGTCACTCTGAGGGTATAGAGGTCTCTGAACATGGACAATTTTGGCAGTCAATTTTTTCAGTGCATCACAACTCCAGAAATGTGTAAAACCATACTCATGGGGATGTTATAAACCATCATGCTAGAGGCTTAAAACACTGCGAGTGTAGTAGTACAACCTAGAATACTTCTCCTTTTAAAAAAAATTAGTTATTGAAATAATTAAGATACTTAATATAAGTATATTAAATAACCACTGTCCCTCCTTATTTCTCTTAAGATCACATTTTCCTTTTGAAGACAATACAGCTATTTGGAAGATGACTGATTTGGCAGCCAGCAGTGGGAGCTGCTGTGCTGCTAGATAGGAGAAAATTCTGCACACTGCAGAAATACATTTTTAAAAGCCATGTACATGCTATGTCCATTTCCTAACCCTTACCTTTATTCTTCCACAGTTTTTAAAAATAAAGACCAGAACTCAAGCAACGTTGTGAACCTCCAGTAGGCCATGAAACTTCTCTCAGTAGCTAAGACTCACCAGCACAGCCTGACTCCCACAAGGGTTTGAGGGTTCACAGAATCCTGGAATTACTCGGGTTGGACAGAAAGCCCATCTAGTTCCAATGCCCCTGCTATGGGCTGGTTGCCCTCCTAGATCAGGTTGTCCAAGGCTTCATCAAACGTGGCTAAGATGGGGCATCCACAGTTTCTCTGGGCAGCCTATGCCAGGGCCTCACCATCCGAGTAAAAAAAAAAATCATTCTAATATCTAAATCTCCCCTCTTTTAGTTTAAAACCATTCCCTCTTATGTCTCATCTGCCCACATAAAAAAAAAAAATCAGTCTCCCTCCTGTGTGTAAGCTACATGGGGTTGGCATACCGACACGTGTCTCCGCAGGGTGGACATGTCTGTGAAACTTCTCTCACATGCTCTGCACTTGTAGGGCTTCTCCCCAGTGTGAATACGCTGATGGCGCCGGAGAGCGCCCTGCTGGGTGAATGTTTTTCCACACTGTTCACAGAAATACGGACGGGTCTCTAAACGGCAAAGAACAGCAATCAGTGGCTTTGAAGGCAGTTTCTTTTGGCTCCAGTTTCAGCTGACAAAAAGCGTATGGAAGTTTGAAAAGACGAACGTCGGGATAAAGCTGTGTATCTAGGAGGAATGTGCTTGGGGCCCTGGCTTCTAAGGTTAGGTGATAAATGTTCTCAAGTCTTCCCTGGCTGTGATGGAAAGCCCAAGAACAGCACCCTGATCTTGCAAGGGGAATAGCAGCACTAATAACAGTCACTCCAACGTCCTCCAGCAGCACACAATACACCTCACTCTTCTGGACAAGTGTCACTTGATATAAGATGGTACCTTGCCCCATTTAACAAGTCAGGATCAGTAGCAGCCCTGCGTCTCCTCACCACCTAACTCAAGGAGCTTATAAAAGTGGTTTTGGAATAACATGTCACCATCCAAACTGTAAAATATTTCAGATCTCAACTTCCAGTGCAGTTTATTTTCTCAGCCCCAATTTGTTTGTTTCATTACCTGCGTGGACATTACTGTGCTGAGCTAGTGAGGCTCTCAATCCAAACGTCTTCCCACAAACCTCGCACTTGTACGGCTTAGCACCCATGTGGCATCGTTTATGGCATTTTAAATATTCATTGGTGGCAAAATGTTTTCCACACACATCACACTTAAAGAGACGCTCACCTGTGTAAGGAGGAAAAGGCACTCTGAATTCTTGCAGAAGCTTTCACCTACCCACAACTCCTTTCTGACTCTGAGTTGGGAAAAATTCCCTTCTCTATGTTTATCTTCATAGAATCACAAAATGGCTTGGATTAGAAGGGACCTCAAGGATCACCAACTTCCAAACCCCTCGCCACAGGCAGAGTTGCCAACCATTACATCAAGTACTAAATTAGATTGACCAGGGCACCATCTTCCTGATGCCTTTCATTTGCTCAAATGTTTTTGTTTTTTTTTTTCCTGGAACTACCATACTTCATAACTTCATAATTTTTATCTTTTGGTTATTTGATTTCCACGTATCTTCGTCCCTTGGTTCTCTGTATATTCTCTGTACATGTGACCTTACTCTCTCACTTAACCCTTTATCATAATTTCATTCCACAAGACTCCAGAATCACCCCTACTCATCCATTTTTGTGCTTCAAAGTGACTTTTCAAGTATCTCTCTATCTCTGGTAGTTCCCTCCTGGAACCCTTCTGTGAGTTAGAAAAAGAAGTGTTCACTTCCAAATCCCCACTAATTCTTATCAGGCAGCAATGGGAGGCGATGGAAGGAACAGAAGTATTTAATGCTTACCTGTGTGTGTCCTTTTGTGGCCAGTGAGTTTGCCTTTATCAGCAAAGCAAGCACCACAGTCCTCACAAACATATGGTTTTTCCCCTGTATGGGATCTAAATGAAGCAAAACACACAAAAGACTATTAATAACATAGCTCTTGTACTTTAAAAAGTATATCTCTCTCTTTTTTTTTTTTTTTTTTTTAACAGGTTATGTTTATAGTGCAACACTGGAAGGGAGAAAGCAGGAAAGATGACATGCTGCTGCAGTTCACATGCAAATTGCCTCCAGCACAATGCCAGCAGCAGATCTTGAGACAGTGTAGGCCACATTCTCAGCTTCCATAACTCCTCAGCCCTACATCCCCTGGCCTGCAAAAGCCAAAAGGCACTGAAGAAAGTCAGGCAAGCAGTGTTTCCAAACACATGCCAGACACCCGACTTTAAACTAGCTCAAATCAAAGAAGTCTGAGGCAGGGATCCTGATGTCTGATCTTAACATTTGATCCTTCCTTATTCCAACCCAAACAGCACAATTTGGAAAATCACACCTAACTCTGAGTTGTCAGGAAAAATGCTGCACATATGAGACAGCCAGTTACCCAACACAAATCCCACAAGCCACTGTGACAAAACAGTGTTGGCTCTGCTGACACAGATATTCAAACGTTTTACTGCTCCAGAATCAGCATACCTCACAATTTTTAAAATCATTGTAAGAACACTCAATAGACAGAAAAGACCTACTGACCCCATCATCTGGGTCTACAGTCTAGAAGGATGGAATTTCTCTCTCCTAGTTTAGCCCTCTAGACCTACAAACTATCTGCTAGGCTCACTGTTAGGAAAGATGGGACATTCCATGGCATGATTCACTGTCTCTTGGGGAGGAAGCATTTAACACAGATACCACTAGAGAGCAATTCATCCATCTAGCTCTGCTGACTACAGAGGGAGCCCAAATGAGGAGTCCAGCTTTTGTATTGTGTAGAAGAAATGGAATCCCACACCAAATGACTTGCTCAGAGTCACACAGGAAGGTCTTTTCATCTTGAACTCTGGAGTCCTTTGCTCATTTTTCAGCCTATTTCTCATCAGTGAGGGCCATCATCTTATTTTGAAGTCTGTTTCAAATGACTAGCTTTTGCTTGTAGGTTTGGACAGAGCACCTGTTTCAAAATCCCAACCAAAACTTATGCAATGACCAGCTGCAGACAAAGCCTTTACACAGAAGAATTAATCACAGAGATCACGTATCACATCACATCCCAGCACTCCTGTCATAAAGACACCAAGGAGAATGACTCAGAACTGGGAGATGAGAGGAAAAAGAAGTGCTGAAGTACATGGGGCATGCGGGAAACGATAACGGGAGAAGCAGTACCGTAGGCTGACCTGGTATGGATCTTAAGCTGTGATGGCTGAGCAAATTTTGAATGACAAATGCCACATTCATAAGGTTTTTCTCCTGTATGTGTCCGCATGTGAAACACTAGCGCTGTTCGGGAGCTGAGGATCTTCCCACAGACAGAGCAGAGAGGGCGTTTGACTCTGCCTTCATGCTTCCGCACATAATGTGTCCTCACATCTCTCTTTCTTTTAAAAGTAGCACTGCAAAGGCTGCAGGCAAACTGCCTTTCATCAGTGTGGACGCATGCTCGGTGCTCCTTCCAGCTGTTGTAACTAGCAAACGACTTGCTGCAGATGTCACACTGATAAACTTTCCCAGGCAAGCACTGGTGGATATCTCTGCAGTGATCCACATACTTTTTCCGGGAAACAAACTGCTCGTTACACTTATTGCATCTTATTACATAGGTGGATTTCTTATTCACCCCACTTTTATTTACCTTCTTTACTTTAAATTCTTCAGCTGATTCACGTTCTTCAGCAGCTTTTTCATTGGAGCACTCATCATCCTCATCATCTTCCTCAGTAAAGGCTTCATCATTATCTCTAGTATCTTCAACATCTGAATACTCTGCTTCAAAATCTCCCTCTTCCTCTCCCTTCACACTTTTCCCACCTTCAGCTTCATTCCCTTCTTCACTCAGTGTTTCCATTCCTCTTTGAGCTTCTGCACGTTTCTCCTTCCGTTCTTCTTGCAGTTCACTACAGTCTGCCTGTGTAACAGCTGGCCTTGCAGGCTCTTCCTCACGACTTGCAGACTCTTTGTGCATTGCACCCCTTTCTAGCACAGCCTCTGGCATCCCATCCCATATCTCCCTATCGCTATCTTTGTCACAGCTCGCTGCATTTGGTCTGTGAGTAGGTGGAACTACCATCCAGTAAACTGGCATAAGTTTCCTCTCTTGCCCAGATTCATGGATTTTTCTGTTAAAACAAACAAACATGGGGAACAACTTTAATAGGTTCAATTGTTTCAATTCAGGCATGTTTATCTTAAAGGAGCTCTCTCCTTTTAGCTGTTCTTCACACCATTTAAAGAACATACAGCATAATTACAGTGCCAACCAGGGAAATTTTGCATGGAGCTAGACCAGGCAGTTAAAGAAAACTAAAATATCTGAGCCCATCAAGGACAGAGTCTCTGAGGTATACATACTTGTCACCTGGCCACAACCAAAAGATGGACTGTATATTTTACTCCAAGACAACAGTGGACAGTGTAAGAAATGAAGGACTTAAACCAAGGGAAATACAGATTAAATATATGAAAAACGGAACAGAACCCCTTGCAAGTTGTCAATTGCAACTGTTAATTCTCCTTATCGCTAGTCAGGGTGTGGAAAATTAACTGCAAAGGTTTTAAAAGCAAATCAAACACACATCTGCCAGAAATAACATCAGTACAGCAGAGAACCTTAGAGCACATGAATGCACTGAACAGCTTTTACAGGCCCCTTATGGACTTGGCTTACAAACACAGAAACGTGAGAATCAACAGATGCATTTTCTTACTCAAATACAGCTCGATGTCCTCCTCGCGGACCTTTGATTATTAAAAATCAATAAATAACAAGCCCAGGTTGTAACAGCCCTCCTGCCTTGGAGAAGAGCAGGCCCTATGGCCAGTTTCCCTGAAATCAAGATTCAACACGAGTTAGCAGAAAGTGTGCCCACAAGGAAAGAGTCTACCAATCCTAGCCTATGTCTAAAATGCTAATATGTTTAAACACAACATTTTTTCTCAGAGATTAACGCACACAATCTGTATTGCCCTCACTATTAAACATAATTCAAAATATAAAGCACAGTGCCAACTTGGTTGTCCTCTGAAAAGCACAGAGCAGAAGTGCAGAAGAACAACACAGAACAACTTCCAATATTTTATATGTCTACAGTTACCTGGTGTAGCTACTGCCCTCTCCCTGCTTTCTCCATTTCACCACATTCTTAATTGACTTGATGGTATTTTTATATAATTTAGAACTCTAAATCTTCCTTTTAGAGTGAATTATTATTATTAGCATTTATTGGATGTATTATTAAGAATCAAGAAAGCACTGACGTATATTTCAAGAAAGAGGAAAGATATTTTCACATGCGTTTTAAACAGATGTCGATTCTTTTGGGATTCCAATTTTAATATCAAAGTCTGAGCTTTCTGCACAAGACCTCTTTGATTCAACAGGAAATGCTTGCCTGAATTCCCAGTTTGGGAAACCTCAATTCAGACTAAGAACTTGATGAAGTAACCTGAAAAAAATCCGTGCAGATTTCAACACCCGTCAGATCAAGTCCAAGGAATTCTCCAAGTGAAGCTTTTAGGACTTCAGAAATGCTTCTACCCTGCCGCTCACAAACAAGTGAGAACTCATACACACAAACACAGAATGCTGTACCTTACATGAGTCTTGTAAGCAGACCTCTGAGCAAAGCTGGCAGGGCAGCGCTCACATTTATAAGGTTTCTCTCCTGTGTGTGTTCGGATGTGAACTGTCAGGCCACACTTGGAGCTGATGACCTTGTCGCAGTACGGGCATGCCTGCGGATCCCTCTGCTTCTCGTGCACCCTCTGGATATGATCATTTCTGTCCTTCTGATGCTTAAACCTCTTGTCACAAAACATGCAAGAGAAGCCCCGTTCAGCACTGTGAACAGTGAGGCAATGCTGCTTCAGGTTCTGGTGGCTGGAGAAGAGCTGCTCGCACATGTTGCAGCTGTACTTGACAGACAGATTAACACCATGCTTGAGCTCCATATGCAACTGGTACTGCTTGATAACGTGGAATGATTCATTGCACTTCTCACATGCAATCTCTGGCAAGACTTTTGCCACACGCCGCAGTGATCTCCTACGCTTGGTTTTACTGCTAAGATCAGAAATTAAACTGTTTCCACCTTCCCACTGCTCAGACAGCATATCCCTAACTACTACACAGGCTTCCTTTGACCCAGTCTGACTCACGGGAGAATGAGTATTCCTCTGCTCCAGACTAATGACATCCATGCCAAGTCTGCCTCTGTTATCTGTTCTGTCACATTTGGGTAGCTTTGCTGTCCTAGATTTTTCTTGTGGAAAAGCAGTGCCCTCTTGCTCCAGATTTGCTGGTTGGCCTCCAATGAGTTCATAACCAGCCAGCAACTTGTTACGCTTTTGCCTCTCCCAGAGTTTCCTCTGCATGGGTACTGCCACTGCTTGGGAACAGCTACTCAGTTTGCAGTCCTCCTCTTGCTGGATGCGAGGCCACTGTGGCACACCATTTTCACACAGCTGACCTTTCAGATGGAGGCTCAAATCTAAACCCTTCTTTCCCTCTGCTCTCACTTCTTCACAAATGTCGAGCAAGTCCTTGCACTCAAGCCTTTCTGCTATTTCTTTCATTCGTTGCAGTTTTCCTGCTTCAATCTCTACTTCTGCAGTATAGACGAATTCCAGAAAGGAGGTGAACTCTTCTGTGTAAATGTCTTGCAGAGTCACTGTGCAATTCTTGGTGTCCAGCATCTCATCATGCAGGAAAAGCCCCTTAAAATAGTTGCTGGAAGCTGCCAAGACAGCTTTGTGAACCAGAAACTCCTCTTGAATTCCTAGATGCTGCGTGTGCACTGTCACGTCACAGAGATGACCAAACTGATACAGAGAATGAAGTGCCCTCAGGAGATTAGGAGCTGCAACCTTGGATTTCATTAGAATTTTCTTCTTCTCCATCCTGCCAGAAAAATACACAGATGTTTGAATGCTTGTTCTTCCACGAATTACCTCTTCATTCACATACAATATTAGTCACTTATGTAAAAAGCTCAGTGAAGTGCTGTGTCCCAATTCCCAATTTACAAGATGTACTAAAGCCCTCAAGGTTACTTCTGTCAATGCAACTGTCATCAGCAAACACAGATTACGGTTTATTGCAGTCACAGATTTAGATTTACTCTCTAGTATAATCCTTCAGAGCCAATATTCTGGAGTACAGATGGTAACAGTAACAAACTGTGAGTAACATAATAACATGACACTTCATATAAGCACTTTTCAACATCAGAGGTCACAGCGATTCACAGTAAAACTAAGCAACCTTCCCCATGCCTGTTGTATCAATGGGGGAACCAAAGTATAGCAGGTTACTTCCAGTTGTTTCCAGGCTGGTGGTAAAGCAAAAACCAGTGTTTTGACAATCCCACACCAGGCTCTACTCACTGTGACAGGCAGCCCCTCATCCAAAGCAGGGCAGAAATCTCTGGACCTCAATCAATTTTGATTCTGTTTCACTCCCCTTCAAATAAGCAATCAGACCTGGTGGTTAAAAATGAGAATTAGTAAGCTTATATTGTACTCAGGCACTTAAAGAAATGCAGAAAATGTACAGGGACAAATTATGTATCTGGAAATATATACTTTTCTTTTTCCTCTGAGGAGGCAGTAGTATTTTATTTGGAAAATATTTCCAAACAGCTTGCTCCTTCTCTGTCATCAAACAGCAAGGTCAGAAGTTTTCTGACATCTTGGTGATTTCACAAAGAACAATTTGAACTTTCCCATCAGCTCTAGGGACAGATGCTACGCATCATTACAGTAAACCTCATGCCTGAGAGCACTCTGGCTTTCCTATCTCAACCCATATACGACACCTATAACTCTGGAACAAGAAGTCTCATTTACCCTCGCCCATAAAGCACAGCAGCATTGCTGACACCCATACTGAAACCTTTAGATGCTCCTATAATATGTGATCTGATACAATCCGATATTCTAAGCTTATATTCCTGATACAACATAGTTTCTAAATGCCTGTTATTTAGCACATTTGCAACAGATCTGTCACCAAGGGAGGAACGTTAGGCCAAAATAAACAGACAAAGTAGCTTGCTGTTGCTGAAAGACTCTGCTTAGGGTTGGCTTGCTGTGCTTGCTTTCACTCCTCATCTGAATTATGTTTGACATTACATTAAATACATCCCTGGCAGATATAAACTGTCTGATTAAGAAGACGAATGTGTCTTCAACATACGGCACTAGGAAGTTGAATACAATACAAAGCCTAGAGAGAACAGCTTTGAATAGCAAGCTTAAGAGATAGCTTTGAGAATACTTCCTATTACAAGCTACTGCAGCAAGCACCGCAGAGGATAATCATCTTCTAATCTGTAAGGCGTGCTTCGTAACTTGTGACATCCCAAATAACATTTTAAAACTGCACTTACAGGTTTCAGGTGCCATTAAGAGTCACGGGAATGTGTATTGTAATGTTCTTAGGAAACAAGGGAGATTTCTACTAGACACTAAATGTCTGTAAGTGTGAGTTATGCAAAACCTCAATAACTGTCTCAGTTAGGAGTTTGATCCCGAGTCCTCCCTCCTATGAGCTCTTGTTGAGAAATCCCACCCAAATAAGTGGGACTGCTTGGGATCTCAGCCTTCCTGCTCAGCTGGTGCAGAACTTGCCACCTCCCCTGTCTGCCACTTCAAAGATGCTTACTCAAAGAAAACAAACAAACATTACTAAAAGAGAAATACTTTGGAGAAGTAGCCAAAAGAATGAGTAAAGACAAAACAGGTGTTAAAGGGACCACTCAAACTGGAAATTGTGCAGGGATGCGCAAAATAGCATCAACTAAATTGTATCAGAAAAGGACTACTTATATCCAGATTCCTCCAAACATCTAATTAACATTTTCTCTGCCTTACGAATTCTGAACAGTGAGGACAGTCTTAGTGAATGCACTGAGCACTGTTTTGCACCTTGTGTTGACCACGATTTTTGCAACCTGCTGAAATACTATTACTACTAAATATTTTCGCTGCAAAAGAAACAGGGAGTGCTTGCAAGCTGCAGGAAGAAGTGCAGATCCAGAGGGTAATGCCTATACTTAGCCCAAAACTCAAAAAGCTACCACCTAATCTGTTCCCTGACTTGCCCTTCTCAGTGTTCTCCAGCACAACATCATTCCTCATGTCCGAGCAGAGCTGACAGTACTGAGAAGCTCAGTGATCAGTAAAGCTTAAGGAAATCAATGAGCAGAGCATGTGCTAATTTTCTCCTCCTCCTTTTTAAGATCCCCATCTGAGATAAATTCTCAGTACACGCTCACATGTGAACTCAGCTAACACTTATATCTGATACAGAGCCAAACAGAGAGGTTTGTTCCAACATGATCTCGTCAGTTCATCTGGTTCTAGATTAAATCAGCCTGGGAACTGTTTACTGAAATGTCTTTCTAATGAAAAAAATACCACAAATAAATCAATTCCCACCTTTTTGCTTCTTCGGAAGAAAACGAGTCTGCTTTTTGTTACTGCTTGGACAGGAAACTTGAGTTTTCTCAAGTAGTGTTGAACAATTTGTTTTCTCACGTTTTACTTTCATGAGATAGAGATTAGAATGCAACGCCGCAGTTGTATTGAAACACTGTCTAAGTTGCTTTCTTATTATTTTTTCTTTTCCTGAAAACTTGTCAGTAGAGAGTTTTAAATATGTTGCTTTCCTTTGTGGGGTAAGGGAACAGCTTCTTATCCCCACTGGATTAAGAAAGCCTCTACAGTTTACATGTCATTAAAGCTTATTGACAAGAGAAAATTTATCCCACCCAAAGCAATAAGAACAAGGGTGACAGGACTGTGGTAAATCATTCCCTTATTTAATCAGAGAGGGATGCATTCCATGTATTTTGAGTTAATGTTGGCTTGAAATAACAGCCAACAATCAAATAGAAAAAATAACAGTAACATAATTATTAATATAAGGCTTAATCTGGTCCCTTCACATATGAACACAAAACATCTCGGTGTTCATAATCCAAACTTTGGCTCCTAGCCACATCACTAAAGCAAGCTTCCCCAGTCCCTTTTGCTTTAGCCAGCCCAAATCTCAGAACAATTGGCACTTCTCTTTCCTGCAGGACTTACGTATGCCTTATATATGTAACCTTAACCCTGCAGAGTGGCAGAACACAAAACTGCTCATGGTTCACAAAACCAGTAGCAAAAATGAGAAGGCAAGAGAAGCTAACAGCCCTAACGAATATCATTCTGCTTTACCTTGGGGCTACTTCTGAGATCAGGCAGCAAGTTGCTAGCTTCAGACACTGACTTCTGGGGACTCAAAGAATTTGGATGGATGCAAGACTTCCAGAGAATTAAAGAACCACTACAAAAGCCAAAGCATATTTCTATTCTATCACAGTACCTAATAATGCCACTGGAATAAGTCCAGCTGTTTT
Organism: Meleagris gallopavo; assembly: GCF_905368555.1. Classification (NCBI taxonomy): domain Eukaryota; kingdom Metazoa; phylum Chordata; class Aves; order Galliformes; family Phasianidae; genus Meleagris; species Meleagris gallopavo. The sequence goes on from NC_139405.1 coordinate 3,299,970, forward strand.
CAAAACCAAAGCCTAGTAGTGGCTTCTAATTCACAAGAAGAGATTAATGTTTTGTTAGGTGCCCCTCTTCTTTTTAATGCTACAATGATGCATTCAACAGTATCTCTCTAGTTAAATGAAAACAGGAAAAATGGGCTGGTAAGAGCAACAGTAAGTGTTTCTAAAACAGAATTGTTTCTTGGCTTTCACTGTTTACCTCTACTTGGAAATTTTTATGGGCCAGGGTTTTAACTGATGTGATACTGTATAGCTCATCTGAAGTGAAGACAGTAACAGTATCTCCATCTGTCTGTGGGGAAAAAAAAAATACAAGAAAGGTCTGAAGCCACAGTTTTCAATAAGCATGTCGCTCAATTTATTTCATGCTTTGTTTTTTGCAAAATACACATAATCTTTGGTTGTTTGAGTCTCCCCAAATCTTTTAAGTGGAATTCTAAATTTCTAATTAGGGAAGTGAAGAGGAACTTATTCCCTAACTTATCTTCCCCGGGAGGGATCATTTACGATCTTGACAGCTGTTTGCATATAGGAACCCCTTTACCTACTGGCAGAAGAAAATGAGACTCCTTTGACCAGCTTCTCTCTGCGGAAGCTGCCCAAATACCTCTGTGAAGTGCTGGTACAGCATGAGAGCACATGAGAGAGTTTTACTTCTGGATACCTTGGCTAAAACTTTCCTGAGTAAGATGAAGGTGGGTAGACTTCTTGTCTTTTTTTTTTTTTTTTGTCAGATAGCATTCTGAGAGTGACTGTGATGACAAAATGTGAATGACAGGAAGATAATTAACTACCGTAAGTGAAAAAGCACATGAAGAGGGCATAAATAAGTGCTGGAATTACTCACCTGCATTAATCACCTGGAAAATCAATTCCCACACCGGGTCTAGCAAGCTGTCAGAGCAGCGACAACACCCACACCACACCTGTCACAGCCAGAAATGAATTCAAATCGCTCTTTCTGTGAGAAAATCGAGGCCACCCGCCCAGACCGTGGGGTTGGGACGCCTCGGGACACCCCAAGCCTCGCCGCAGCGCCCGGGCCTCGCCTCCACCACGCTCCCTCACGAGGCGTCGAGCCCGGCCCGCGGCCCAGCCAGCTCTCGGCCCTCCCTCGCGGCAGTCCCTGGCGGGCTGTGCGTCCAATTGCCCTCACCGACCCCTCGGTCCCGGCCGGGCTGGTCGCAGCCCTTACCCTACCGTGCCCCACGCGTGGGTCGCGGCTGCCGCGCTCCTCTCGCACCGCCTCTGGGAGAAACCACCTTTCTCCCGCTGCTCCGCCGCAATGGTCCTGCCCGCCTGCCCGAAAACAACATGGCCACCCTCGGCTTCGTCCCCGCAGCCGCTCAGCCTTTCTGCCATCTTGAGTGAGGGAGCGGGCGGCCATCTTGGGTGCGGGGGTTTGCCCGCTACTGCTCGCTTCCGAGGCCCGTTTTTGGCCTCTGTTCTTACAGTGAGGGAAAGGGCTGCTGGGCAGAGAGAGGAAAGGTTGGAAGGATAACAAAAACAAAACCAAGCCAGGCTTTCTGGGCGAAGAACCCGTGCTGCAGGCTCAGCTGCCCGCTGAGGAGAGGCACGGCGGGCGGCCCTCCCGCATGCCCGCAGCCCCCAGGCCAGCCCTGTCCTATGCCCCAGAGCTGCTTGCCTGCAGCAATGCAGCCATGATGTTACCCAGAGAGGGGTTCTGTTGGTCTGGAGACAGGCTGCTTTGCGAGAGTCATATAGATGATTTCTCTTACTAGGGGGAGACGACAGGGAGGTGAGGAAATACACAGCTGTAAGATGTTTTTTGACCCTCAAAAAGAAAATCTCAGATCTCAGGGCAGTGCGTTTGTGCAAGTTGTGTGAAAATGCTTTTTTTTTCCCATGAGAAAGCGAGCCGGATTTGCTGATATCTTCCAGAAGATCGGGTTGCAGGGCCTCAGATCTGCAAACAGATCCAAGCTGGAAGCCAGGACTTTGTTTGCCTGTTTCTGGGGCTTTACTGTCTCTCTGCATTGCCAGGCTGGATGACAATAAAATTAACAGCTTCTGTGAGGACTTTGTTTTTCTAATGTCTTCTCTAGGAAGAGCTGGTTGAAAAAATGCATTAATGTAAGAAAGTTTTGCTCAACTACTTTCAAAACACAGAAAAAAACATCCAGTTGACTTAAAACCAGTCTGTTTTCCTATCTGCAAAATGAAGTGTTTCACGGTTCTTGCTCAAAATGCATCCCAAAGACTTGCATCTGCCATTGAAATCTATTAGTGCCAGAGCCATTAAACAGGGAAACCACCTGAAACTGAAAACCGGTGACTAAGAGAATGGTCTTTGTGGTTGATTTTGAAATGGCCCATGGGCTTGCAAAGGGCTCTGGGTTGCCTGATACTGTCTGGGCACCAGCAGGGCTGGAGGAGGACCCATCTATGCATCTCACTGAGTTATAGAGAACACAGCCTTAGACAGGCTGCAGAAGATGCCACGCTAATGTGTCTTTGTCGAGTAGTTCTGTGTCCTAAGAATTCCTGTTTTTACTCAGAAATCTCAGATAGGGTATAGTTAAATTGCTTATGTTGCAATGGCTCCTCACATTGTTGTTCCTCAGCATCAATAAATGTCTTATCTCACAATGTAGTTTTCTCCAACAGCTAGATCCAGGCCTCCACATCTCTCAGTATGGATATTGGTTGATTACTTCTAGCGATTAGATTTATAGTGACTGTACATCTAATTTAAGGACATAGGCTTTTGTGGGGTAAACCTGGTCTTCGGAGGGGGCTTACATCTCCTGCAGCCATTGTTCCCACAAGACAAGACTGCTTCTTGTCCATAACCCAACGTGGTCAGCTGGAAAGGCACTCCACAAGCTGTCCTTTATCATGTGAATTGATTTTAAATAGCTGATGGATGTGACAGGTTCACTCTGTGGGCTGCCAACTACTTAAAACACACAGGTCTTGTTTCCAGTACAAATCGCAGATAAATTCCTTGTGGAAACTATTATGTGAGCTCAAGTGGAAGTTTTAATCTTTAGCTTGCAAGAATGTTGGATGGTGATTGTAATTCCTTGTAGTAAAACAAATTCTGCAATTTATGATCTCGCTATGAGGCCAGCATCACTGGGACTTATCATGCTGTTTACCTTTATTTTCTGTGCTTTTATTACACAAATTTGAACCTGGATCCTGTAATTAGCAGGCTACTGGCCAAATATTAGAAAACATTCACACAGTTATGTGGCAACAAGACTACTGTTGGAAAGAAAGAATAAAAATATTTAGAATAAAAATAACCGGTGGAAATTCAACTGACTTAGGCTTGTATAGGCCAAGAGGCAAATCTCGTCTGATGGATTTCCCACTGAGGAGTGTGCGCTTCCACTGCGAATTTGGTTTTCATCACTGATTATTTTGTTTGTATTCGGAGAATGTTTCTATTGTCAAGATACAGCTCTAGGAGCAGAAAGAATGAGCAGCAATATGAGTGATCCATGCTAAAATGTCAGGATAATATTCCTATATCTTAGCACAGGGGAATGGTGTTTGCTTTTACTTTATCTGAAACCTGGTCTGTTCAACAGTTCTCACCCAGAGGAGTTGGGAGGGAAGATGAAGTGCCAGACTCCTGTCCAATTTAGTCTTGCTTTCACAAGACTTGAGTGAATTGCTGCAAAAAGTTGGCAGCGCTGTTGTATGGGGTCATGCTGCATGTCAGTCCTTGTGGGTCCCCTTTGGAGGAATTCTCCAAACATTGCTTTTGCATGCTGAGGGCCTTCAGGAAGCAGGGCAGGCTGGATTTCCTACTGCCAGTAGTGTATTTCTGAGGTCAGAGAAGAGGAACTTGGCTCTCCACATGTCCTGGGTGCTCAAATGCACTTTGAATGTTGTTCATGAGTTACTCCATGGCTTCTTAGGGCAAAATCTCAAGCCCTGTCTCCCTCATCTCTAAAAAGTATCCTATTTTCTGGAAGGAAAGAGAGAGGGCAAGTGGCTTATTTGCTCTCTCTCTAAATCAGGAACTCTTTTCTGAGCGTTTCAACGGGAGGGATGAAACCAGCTGAGAGTTGGGAGGGAGGTGTCTGAATCCTCTCAGGCTGAGAAAGATGCTGAACCTGAGTGCCCTGTTCCTGGAATGACTGATCTCAATGCAGGGGTGCTGCAATACAACAGGACACAACAACTAATTTCATCCTCTAAGCCAGAATACTGCAAAGTCCAGAAGAGAGCTGCAGCCTGGGAAGCCAGATTTTATCTATTTCCTTTGCCTGGGAGTGAATGCCTTGGGCTTTGATCATGGTGAATAAGACCAGGAAAAGAGGAAACGTTGGGAACCAGATCTGACCCAAGTTTTTCTGCCAGCCAGGTCACTCCGCTGTGAATGCCAGTCCTGCTTTTGGGCACCGAGGTCTTTGATAAGAAAAGTGAGGAATGGAAATGCAGTGCTCCAAATCCCAGGCTAATTGCTGACCTGTTCCTTCCTCTCTGAAGCCCACAGGAAAGCTCCTGTGCCCAAGAGTAAGTGCACAAAGGGAAAACAGGCTCCTGACACAGCGAGACCTGCTGGAGTGGTCATGCAAAGTGATTCCTGAAATCTGGGGCTTGTGTGAAGCCTCCCAGAAAACATCTGTTCTTACAGCTCTTCCAAAGAAGACCTGTTCTAAAAGCTGTGCTTGTGGATGGCTTACACTGGGGCACATTTTGAGAAGCCCCAAACCCTGCCCTGGCAATGCAAGACAAAACCTCACTGCACCTCTCCTCTGGGCAGCAATCCTTTCCTTGTGGCTCCGCCAGAGGATGCTGCAGACTTCAGGAAGAGCCCGGCAGTGCAGCTTGTCATTTGCAGCATTCTGAAATGCACAACTGATCTCTCACTGATACAGTCCCAGCCTCCTGGAATGCAAGATGAAAGGACTGCAGTGCCCAGGCCATCTGAAGTTAACCCTGTGTCTTGCTGGGACTCAACACCAGCCCCTTTGCAAGCAGGGTGTGGGGATGGAGCAGGTCCATGAAGGGTGTCCTTAAGGGATGAGCTGTCAGCAGGATCAGTGCTGAGCTGCCCCTTTGCCAGAGAGAGAGGAAAAAAAGGAGTTAAGTGGTTAAGGAGCCATGAATCAGATTATACTGGAAAGGGCAAAAAAAAATCCGTTTTGAACAGTTTCCTTGGGAGACAAGTTCATCCCATGCTGTTCAGATGACTGTGACATTGAGAGGAATCCAAGCACGTGTCCGCCAGAGCCTTTGAGGAGGAGAGGGCTTCAAAATGCATTTTTCCCAAGTTTGGAGCTGATGAAGCTGAAGCTGTACTGAACGGGAGCCAAGCCACCACTCAGCAAACCTTAGTGTTGTCCCCAAAATGGAGACAGAGCTTTCAGCATAGTCTACAAACGCAAATTCCAGACAAAGTCCTAATGAGAAACAAACAGCAGACTTTTGGTCTCTGTGTCAGTGGTACACACTGGTTAGCCTCAAATGCAATTCTCCGTAATACGTTCTGACATATGATTTTGCTGCAAATCAAAGATGCCGTATATACTCCCTCTTACACTGCTTTTGCTTTAAGTCACAAGAAGCTGGAGCTAGGTATGTTCTGGAAAAAAATTCCAAGATCTTGGTGTCACTTGATAAGCGTATGGATTGACAAAAATTCTTTTTTTTTTCCTTGAAAACGAGGTATTACAATACTAAAGGGAAACAGAATGCACTGCTCAGCAAGGCAGGGTCTTGCTGGGGAGAGGTTGTGTGCTAGAGCAAACCAAGAGGAAATAATGGCTTCTTTAGCTCTGGCTGATTGTTAATGCCCTTGCAGCAGAGAGGCTGCAGATAGCCACAAGGAACCTCTCTCAGGGTGACACAGCACGGTCAGTGATAAACAGGACAGCAGGTGAGATGGACTAACAGTTCCTCCTGGCTTTGGAAATCGTTGAACCTGTGAATTATGGGAAGCAGTGCTTTTTCCATCTACTTTTACTTTGCAGCTCACCCCTGCGTTCAGGCCCCTGCGACACGATATATTCCCACGGCTTTGGAGGGGCTGCTTTTGGGTTAATTCACTGCAATCCTGACACCACGCTCTTGACAAGTGATGTGCTAGGCAGATGGGAAACAAGATGTAAGAGGTGCCTCAGCAAATGGTTTGCTATGTTACCAAATAAATCCCCCACGCAGTTCATCCCTTACATGCTCTTGTTTATTACACATATTTAAGCTGTTGGCACATTGTGACCTTCTGCTTCGCCCGGTAACTTTGAGAGAAGCAAGATATTTTAACCCGTAATAAACTACAGGCATCTCCCCCAGCAATTGCCTTTGCGAGCCCATGATTTCCTATCCTGCTCTAGGAAGCACTGAAGGTCTGATGCAGCTCTGGAGACCTCAGCCAAGTTTTCCTTCTGTATGCGAACCTTTTTTTAACTCCATAACTCTTCCTGTTTCCAGTCAAGCCTATATTTAAATAGTTTGCTGAGTCTGGGGCTCGGTGAGAGAGGTCTGTCAAGAGACTACAAAGCAGGTGGATGATGTTTAGTCTCTGGCCAGCAGACACTGCTGATAGCTACAGGATGCTGGTTCTTTCCCCTGTTGGAAACGAACTGCCTCCTGTTTAGTTACAGGCACTTAAATATTAATAAAAAATGTAATCAGCAAAGGGGGAGAAAACAGTTTACTTTTTTCCTTTCCTCTCCTGCGTAGGGCCAAATGGATTTTAGAGTAAATTAATATTAGCACCTTGCTCCAAGCCAAAAGAAATAAAGCAGAAAATCAAAGTTATTCTTAACGCCAAGAAAATTGCAATTTCTTGCCAGATTTGCAGTCCCAGCCTCATGCTGCTAATGTTATCCTTTATTTTGACCAAGACATCATTAACATAGCTGCTGACTTGACAAAGGTGATGCCAGACAAACTTCACCTGATCCTAACGGTCGACTGATGGGATTTTTCAAGAAAGAAACACAAAAAGCCAAACAAAAGGGCCCCATGAGAGGCTTCTGGAGAGTCAGAACTGGTGGGACAGAAGGAAATTGGTCTCCAAATGGGATGGGCAAGGGCTCTTTTGCAGTGACAGCTGAATTTTTAATTGATCCCTTTATGTTGCCTTGCTTGTCTCCAAACTCACCTGGTGCCTGCAGGTTGGCTCTGGCACCGCAATTCCTGCTCTGCGTCAATGTGGATCCCCAGGAGCTGTGCTACTGACCTTAATACAGGTGAGAAGGCAGGCCCAGAAGAACAGTCTCAGCCTGGGAAAGGTCTATCAATCCAAATTCTTTGGCAATAGCGGAGAATTTAGGTTTGCATCTGATTTCTCTGAAGGGCCAGAACTGATGTCTGGACCCAACCATGTTCAAGGAGCTGAACTTTTTGCCTCGGGCGTTCCCATACCTCCAGCAGCGATCGCTTGCTCCCTACTTGGGCTGAGAAATGGCCTTTCAATCACCAGATTGGGCGTGGTGGTTTTGCGTGATGAGTAAACACCAAATGCAGCTGCCTGGAGAAATAAACACCTGGCAAAATATTTTTGGAGGATTAGTCATTGTGTGTTTGGGAAGGTTGCATCCCCAGCTGCACAGCGCGTGTCATGGGGAGCCTTCCTGAACCCGTTCCTTTGGATGCATTCCTGATTCTGTTGTCGAGCGGTTTCACACACAGCGCGCCTGTGGTTTTTCAGCATGGATGCTGCCTTTCTTATATTGCTAGGTGTAGTTGTGGGGCAACAAAATGTCCCAAGAATTGGTTAGAGCCAATGGTCAAAGCACGCTGGAATGAATTTACGTGTGGGTGCACCGCAGGAGGACAATCCCTGCTTATAGCTGCTGGGATCCCGTGGCACAGACTTCTTGCAGCGGGCTTGTTCCTTTGGCCAGAAATCTGGGTTAACGTCAGCACAAGGAGCCACATGCAGAGCTCTGGGATTTCATCCAAGAAACCTGATCCACGTGATTTGAATTACAGATAAACAAGCAAAAACACTGCAGAAGGGGAAGGGAGAGAGAACATTGGGAAGGCACGATGATGGGAGAAAGCTGCTTGAAGGCTGTACACTGCCAACACATTGGTAGTGGTAGGTGACAGCAGTGTCTGCAGCCCACGCTCAGGGAATTTGTACCCCAACATCACCTCTACATTTGCTGCTTTGGGAAAGCTGCACCAGGTAGGGCTTCAGCTGCCTACACACCGTTACAGTGCAGTTCCAAAATACCAATTTTTGGTGACGTGAGATGCAGCTGGATCAGATAAATCAGCCATCATCTTGCAGTGGCAACTGGAGATCAGCAGCATTTTCTGTCAGACTCAGATAAGGCTCTTCCCAGTTGTAAAGCTCTGGATAAATGCGTTCTCATCTTGCTTCTCGTTGCAGAGAGATGGTTTGGAAGCAAATTACAGCAGCAGCATGGAGAAGGGCACGGGGATGCTTGGCAGCAAATTGCTGCTCCCTGCAGTGGCAGCTGGTGAAGCACCTCACATTTGCCAGCAATGGGCAGGGCTGGAACCTGCCTCCAGATACGTGGATAACAAACTGCAGTGCTTCCCCAGCCTCTATTTTTGTTTGCAACATTTTATCACATTATCTGTCCATACTAACTTCAGAAGGTCTGTAATTTGCAGCATCACCTCTGATCCTACGAGGAACCCTCACAATTATCTATCAGCTATCAAAAAGAAATAGAGACACAAAAGCTTTGGACTATTTAAATAGTCCAATAGACTATTTAAATAATACTGACTTTATGCTTCCCATTAGGTTATTAGATAGCAGATTAATTGGAGGCACGTGATGCATCTAGTCTAGCTACAATACCTCCCTAACTTGGCTTTGCTGCCCAATGCAGTTTTCTTCCCCACCTTTCCCTTTTATTCCACCTCCCTTAGTTCCCTTGAACTGCATCCTGCAGGATGATGGGACATTTTCATCTCCACGTGGTCCGCAGCAAGCATTGCTCTTTTCAAGTGGAATGTTGAGCTCATTAAAAACACAATTAATCCCTTTTTATCTATCAGTGTTTGTTCCCAGCTCGGTCATTAAACGAAGAACAGAAGTTTTGTCCTGCTAGCAAACTGGTTATTTTTGGAATCCTACCAAGGAGTTTTTCTTTCACCAAGCCGCCCTTGCCCTCTCCCAGCCCTGGAGGCTCCATATGCAAGTGAGAAATACTAAATTATTTACCTTAGAGAGTCACAGTGAAGGGCAGCAAAGGAAAAGAACGGGGAACTCATTCTGCTCATCGGTCTGGCGGTGCCATGGGGCTGGTGCCCAGCAGACCTGGCCTTGCCTTGCTTCCTGGGCACCTTTGGTTCCATTGCCTCCAGACAGAGGAAGAAGATGAGGCCTGTACAGGTTTACCCCAAGGTCACAGCTGTTTGCCAGCTCTGACACCATTTCCAACAGCTGTGTGGCATCATCTGGCAGCCAGTTTTCCTTGCTGGCAGCACCAACCAGGACCTCCTGCTCTACAAATGTGCAAATGAAATAGATAGATGTGTTTCCAGGCAAATAACTGATATGTATATATATATATATATAATATATATAAAGAGAAAAAAGTTTCCCTACATCTCACACCTTTGAACAAAGCAGTGGTGACTTCTGCTCAGGCCATGAGCACATTGTTAAAAGCATCTGCTTTCACTTAAGGATCTTGAAGGATTACAGAACTCCAGGAACATGCAAATTCAAGAGCTATAGAAGTGCCAGAGTGGAGAAAGTTAAGTGTTCCCTTGAGGGCGTTCGAGTTTACAGAGTTTTACTTCACTTTAATTAGAATCCCAGAACATCATCTGCTGAAGGGCTTTTTCAGTTGTATTTTATTATTCTACATAATCAGTGTGCATATCCCTTTCTTGACCCCGAGAGCTGTACACCACAAGGTGAACTCAACTCAGATCACAGTGGCTGGGTAACAAGTGCTCACGTCACACGAGTGTGCAAGTGATGCTGCCGTGCACAGGGATCTAAATGCATAGGGAGGCAAGTCTGACTTAAATTCCCCTGCAATGAAGACCTTTCAATGCATCTTTAGTGTCCATCTGTGTGTGAGTGCCCGGGCTGCCTTAAATGCACCCTGACCCTGCTGCTGGGGAATGCCTGCCTGTTCTGTTGCTGCAAGGAAAGCACAGCTAAATTCCAGCACTGCTGGGGCTGAACACAACAGTGCTGCCAGCTGAGGCTTCTGCTTTGGTTTTCTTGTCTTTTTCTTTTTTTCTTTTCTCAGATTGTGCATTGCAACTTAGCACCAAAATTGCTTCTTTTCTCTATTGCTGCTTGTTAGATAATGTTGCCGAAGTTGATAATGTGATGCAGAACCCTATCTTGACTGCACCCTTTGGCTTTGGCTCAGGGACTTCATGCAAGCACCCCAGCCCTCAGCATCATCCTTGGGCTCTATCTGCTTCCCACATGCTGTGGTTTTAGAGAAATATATTTGAGAGCAGAGTGGCAAGCTTTGTATGCAATTGTATTGCTTTCAGAGGGCTGGGAGAGGAAGGGCACACTGACAACTCATGCTGGCCGTGTGCGCCCATGTCCCTGCTGAGTTTTCCCAGTCAGCCTCTGTGCTTCCCATTATATCATTTTCCTTAGCTCGTTTTGGGAAAGAGGTCAAGGAATTTTGCTGAAATGTTCCCAAAAGGTTTGCCTACGGGGCTGCCAATATGAGGGAAAATCAGTGACACTGGGAAATCTCAGGCATCCTCACTGTCACAGATTTTAATTTGTGCAAACATTGTGTCTGCAGATGGCAGTAAAGAATGCCTTTCATTCCGGGGAATGTGAGCAATAATTGCGCTTTGGCCACAGCACCTGCTTGCTTGCACCAAAATGTCGCTGCGGCAGCACGAGCTGCCGGGACCCACAGGGAGCAGGGACCTTTGGGAGAAGGGGAGCTTTGCAGGAGCACAGCAGGTGTTGCCCCTGCTCTGTTCAAGGCTCTGTAACCTTGGGGAAGTCGTTTTGTCTCCTTTCATTTCTGGGTTGGTGGCACAGGTGGGGACGTGCTGCCCCGTACAGCAGCCAGCACCAGCAGATCCCAACCCTGCCTGATGTACATCACCGTAGACAGATGATTTCTGGCTCTGCCTTCTCATGATTTCTCATTTTGCTTCCTCTGTCTCAGTAAGAAAATATCATCCAGCTCATGACATTTCCTTGAAGTTGCTTGTGAGCTGTTCCAGCGCTCACCAGGGCAGTGCTGCACACAGCCGGCAGGATTTGAGCCAGCTTCTCCACCCAGTGCCGGGGCTGATGAACTCCCCGGAGATGTGTTTGCCATCACCATGGCCTTTAAGGAGTCCTGGAACATGGTCTAATTTCATGATTTTTTCCATCTGGTTTGCCAGTTTAAAGCCGTTTTCACACATGGCCAAAAATAACTTCATTTTTCTCACGTGAGCTCTGGAAGCAGGGGCTTGTGTTGGTGAAAGGACACCAGGCATCCACAGGAGCAGCTGGGACGCAGCAGGTGCCTCCTGTCCCCTGTAGACCGTGGGGCAGGGGGCACACAGGGACAACGCTCAGGCAAAGAGGGGATGAATGCCAGCACTGGATTGCTGTCACAGCTCAGACATCCCAGGGTCAACCCCATGCTGCCCTCTCATCCACCACATGTCATTGTCCCCGAGCCCCTTCTCACGGGACAGCTTTTAGCCCTGCTGAAAGCAGCACCAAAGGGAGGAGGCGAGATGCCGATGACCTCGCTGCTGATGTCAGAGCAGAGCTCTGCACTTCGTTGCCATGGCAATGGAGCGAGGACCACAACACACATTTTCTGGCACGACGTCAGCTGCTCCCACTGCATCTCAGGGAATGTTCTCACGGGACCGCGGGCTTCGCATGCTGCAGTCTCATTCTTGGGTTCCTCACCTTGCAGGTACCTCCTGGTGAAGCAAAACCATCTGTTCTCTGCTGCTCCTTCCCCCATAGGATGCTGCGCAGGAGTGGAGCTGATGATTAGAGGTGCGCCATGGATGTGTCAGGAGATGCCAAGAAATACCGTGGCCCTGTGCCTGTGTGTAGCTTTTCCATGACCTTGTTGTGATCTGGGGTCTTGCTTGAATTTTTTTTTTTCTTTTTTTTTTTTTTGGAAACAGCTTCTCTCAGTGAGTATTTTCAGCATCTCACAGTAATTTTCTGAAAATGACACCAAACCACCCGGGAGGTGTTTAACAGAGATGAATCAGCTTTATCAGGATGGGCACATGGGAACTGGGAGCCTCAGTGCAAAGGGCAATTTTAAGTGGAAAAAAGGCCATAAGGTTGTCACTGGGGGGAGCTGATCCCCAGGCATCCCATAGCTGCAGGCAAGCCTTTGGGCGCAGGCTCAGCACGCTGTGAGCTGATTTTTTCCTAAATCCTTCTGTGCATCCCATCCTTAATTCCCCACTCCTTTCCTTCCTGCGAAAACAGGGGGAAAGAATGTTTGGGGAGTGAGGTCAGTGGGAAGGCTGTACTTGCCTCCATCTGGGCTTGGCTGGGGCTGGGGCATGCAGGTGGCCAGAAGGACGGGTGGGGGGGGGTTCGGCTGTGAGCATCTTCACACCTGAATGACTTCTGGTGTTATTATTTGATCCTGTGCGAACTGAATGATTTAAGGCTGTGGAATTTTGCTCCTCCCATAGAGAGGAACAAAGTGGCCAGCTCAGCGCCCTGGCTGCTGAGGTCCACAGCTCGCTTCCCACCTCTCTCCTCCTGCTGCTCCTTTTGGGATAACAATGGCAGGATCCAGATGCTTATCTGACGCTCCCACCGCTGCCCTCAGCTGAAGCGCAGCGGCAGTGCAGGGGCACCGAGCCCAGTCCCGTTAGGATCAGGCTATAGAGTGAGAATTCACTGGGATTAGGTGTTATTGAGCTGAAGGCACCCCTGTGAAATGGCAAAGATTTCGCATGTGAATGGTACTAATGCAATCCCACGGCAGCCACAGCTCCAGCACATGTGGATTTGTCACCCATTGGTAAATCACTAAAATACAGGCTAAAACTAAGCTGTGCAAAGGACATAGAGATAGAAGAAGAAAAGTCTGGCTGCTGAGCTGCAGCTCCTGCTTGAGATTTCCTTACCCTGTACCCCTGCCCTGAGGACTGGCATTTCCAGCATCCACATATTGTGATGACGCATTGCAGACAGTCAGTATTTCCCCAAAGATAACCAGAAAACATGTAATTATCAACCTCATACTGATCTGAGAGCCACAACAGCCCTAAGGGTCCTTATCAAATGGATCAAGTGAGTTTTTGGAACAAGATTATCAGAATGGCACACCCTCAAATTGCTGGATTGAGATAAACTCAGCTCACAAAACATGGACAAAGCTCCAGTGTGGCAGAGATGGGCTGTATGGGAGATGTGCACAGTTATATGAATAGATTTATGGGAGATAATGCTGGAAGAATCTCTGAATTTTGAATTTTCTTTGACGTCTCAGTGCTCGGCAGTGAGGTTTAGGAGCAGCAGTGCCAGACACTTTTCTACAACTCTGGGGAGTAGCATGCTAGGTTCTCGACACCAGTATTCTTCCCTCTGAGCCCCGCTGGCTTTCCAGAGAGGAGATTTATGTTTGCTTCTTATTTTTATCTGATGTGCTATTTTGCTGTGTGGGGCCATAAGGGGGCACACAGTGGATACAGCAGCAGGGCTGCCCTGAGTGCGCGATAGCAGTAGAAAACTGCTGATGCTTTCCTGTATTGCAGGGTGCCTCCCTGCAGGAAACAGTGCTTTGTGGTGCGGAGTGCTTTGCCTTCCTGCGTGGCCCCTCTGCTGAGCACTGGGAAAATTGGGGTGTACCCCATGGCTGGGGAAAGGCAGCGTAATGCTGAGGGCCTGCAGGAGCCCTATTTCCCAAAAAGCTCTCCAAGGTCCACCGTGCTGCCCCATTATATAAAGATGAGTTAAAGGGTTCAATCTGCAGATGCTGTCGGCTCACAACATGACGAGCAGTGATTTAACCATAGCAGCAGAGATGCAGCTGACTGCTGATTGCTTTGCCACTCTCTCACTGGTGCCACAGAGGTGAAGCTGAGGAGCTGGGAGGAGAATGGGGCGTTGGGCACTGGAGCATGGTAGCCCCAGGAAGGGGACACTTCTGCCCCTGTGACTTTCAGTTGGGACGCTTCATATGAGTCACCGTGTGCAAGGAGGGTGTGTTCAGCTTTTCCTGTGCCACCTCCCTCCGGGGACCACGATGCTCCCCTTCCAAGCACGTTTCTCAGAGACAAAGCCTGAAGAAATGGTGCCAGAGCAATGAAAATGCCTTGCAAACCCGAGCACTGCCTGCACATGTGGTTCTTATTGTACGACACGCCTTTCCATCAAGCTTAACAATGCTGACCATCATTTCCAGGACAGGCTGCCTTCGGTAACACCTTAATAAACTTTTCCCTTTGTTTGAGATCTTGGTTTCCTTTTTTCTCGGACATTAAGCTGCTTCCTCTAGTTCTTGGAGTTCTTCAGATTGAGGTGGAGACACATTGCAGATAAATACATGCTATTGTTCTGACAGGGAGGTGCTGAGCAAGATCCCCATCCGACCTCATGTGCTCACCTACGGGATATGCACCACCTCTCTGGGCAACCTTAGTTTTACACTTCCCTTAGTGTAAAAGACTTCTTCGTTACGTCCAATCTAAATCTCTCCTTTTTAGTTAGAAACCATTTCCCCTTGTCTTATCACAACAGATCCTGCTAAAGAGTCTGTCCCCTTCCTTCTTACAGGCTCTTCAGATATTGAAGACCACTCTCAGGTCTCCCAGAACCTTCCCTTCTCCAGGCTGCACAGCCCAGCTCTCTCAGCCCTGGGCTCATTTTTGCAGCCCTCCTCTGCACACACTCCAACAGGTCCACGTCTCGCCTGTACTGAGCACTCTCCATCTGGACGCAGTGCTCCAGGTGAGGTCTCACAGCACAGAGCAGAGGGGCAGATCCCCTCCCTCACCCTGCTGGCCACACTTCTTTTGATGCAGCCCAGGATGTGGTTGGTTCTCTGGGCTGTGAGGGCACAGTGATGGCTCATGGCCAGCTGCCATCCATCAGTACCCCAGGTCCTTTTTGGCAGGGCTGTGCTCCATCCTCACATCCCCAGCTTGTACTGATAGTGGGGGTTGCTGCGACCCAGGGGCAGACCTTGCACTCAGCTTTGTTGAACCTGAAGAGGTTCACCTGGGCCCACTGCTCAGCCTGTCTAGGTCTCTCTGATGGCATCCCATCCCTTGGGGTTGTCAACAGTACCACACAGCTTGGCGTCGTCCACAGACTGCTGAGGGCACACTCAATCCCACTATTGATGTCATTGAAGATGTTGAAGAGCAGTACTGACTCTGAGAGACACCACTCATCACTGATGTCCATTGACAACCACTCTCACACATATTTCGTGAATATTTGCATGTCAATGGGCCTGGTCGCTGCCAATTTCTGCCACAATCATCCTTCAAAGCCATAGTTTGCTTATACTTTATGTCATTCTTAAAGAAGACATGGTGTGGAGCAAAGCCTTCCTCACTGGTTTGGGGCTGAGACCCATCATCTCCATATGTGAAGAGAAGACTTGCTTGGCATCACCTCCTTGGTCAAGGGACTACTGAATCACAACAAGCTCACGGCTTTTCTTTCTTTCTTTTTTTTTTTTTTTTGGTTAACGTTCTCTCTTAGTTGTTTATTTTAAGTGCAATACTTCAGATCAAAACCTCAGCATCCAGGCTTATGAGCTCTGCTTCCTCCAGCCTGACCCCAAACTCAACTCGGTGCAAACAGATCATCCAAAGAAGTGGCCACCTAGCACGGATGGTGCTTGTCTTTGCCTTTGCCTTGACTTTGTTTATACATGATTACAATATGAGGCTTATACTGAGTAATGCTAGCTGAAGATAACCCGCTTGTTTACGTTGGCTTTGATGACACCAGAAATGAAACTCCAGCAGCACGCAGCAGCTGGCTCCTGACACATCCTCCATATGAAAGCTGTGCAAAGGAGATAATTCTGGCTTTGTAATAAATGCAATCTCCTTTCCCTTTGCGAGCATCGGGGTGAGCTGAGTTGCATGTAGTCGAGTGTTGTTATGCATTAACTGAGTGAGATTCAGCAGATGCAGCCCCTCGGAGGATTTTGGCCTCCTTTTCCTTCCAGTACCTGCCACTCAGACCCCGCCTGTTCCTCAGGACCATCTTGCACGTGTGTGAGGCCAGCAGCTGTGGGGCGTGGGATGCTGCTGCACAGCCATGTTGTGTTCAATTTAAGCCATTTTGGGCCACCTTTGATTTTTTCCTCATTTCTGTGTTTCCTGCTTGGAGGTCCCAGGCTGCAAACCTCAGGCAGGAAATTTAGGGGAAGATCACAGATATACAAACTCTTGCAGGAGGATGAATGAAAGCAGGCAGAAAATTGTGCATTGGGAATAAACATTCCATAAGAGGAGGAAATTCATGTTTAATACAAACCTCACCAATCCCATGGCTTTGCTCCAGTAAGGAAACCACAGAAATTTGGAGGCACCTTCACTCGTGCACGCATGTGGGTGTCCTAGATGTGAGAGTGTCCCAGACTCAGTGAGAGGCCCCAAAATCTTCACCTTGGATGCCACTGTCTATGTCCTGACATCCTCACCTAACAGGGATGAGTTACCCGTGGGAAAGAATCCTTCTGATCAGTAAATACCAAGAGAAACAAGTCCTTGCCTATTCCCCAAAACACTGCAATTGCCTCTCACCATGCCAACACAGCCTTCCTGCAGGCAGCAACTTGAGCAACTAAAAAAATAGGCAATTTTGCCTCATCTCTGGGATGGAAAGAAAAAAGGAAGTGCTAATGGATGGTGGTTTTCCTCCCAATCCATTGCAAATTCAGCAACTGGAAAGGTTCTCCAAGGCTTGAGGGCTTGGTTGTGCACCTTGAAGGTGAAGAGGAATGAGCAGCTGGAGGAAGCTCTGAGGGCAAGAGGCTGTGGAACATGCTGGTCTGGGTGACTGCTGATGTCCTTGGAGGGACAGAAGTGCTAAAGTCTGCACTGGAGAAAGGTATTTGAAAGCTCTGAAAGAAGCTTCACTTTAGCAAGGGAAACCTCAGCTTTGAAGATGTAACTGGGAGTTGTGCTGAAGTTTTCAAATTTCAAGAGGAACAAAAAAGGTGCAAAAGCTTCAGAAAAAAAGAACAGCACCATCGGTGAAAACATTTCTCCCCAGTTCTGGGGCAGTTTGAGATGAAAGCTAACACACAGGCATTCAGCGTTATGTAAGCCAAGGTTCACCTGCTGCTATTTTGAAATGCAATGTAAAATTTTGGAAACACTGCTCCCAGCATTCCACCGTGGTCACTCCCCAGGCATGAGAGACCGCAGGGTGATGCTTACTATCGACAGGGGAAACTCCCAGCTATGCCAACAAAAGGAAAAAAAGGCATTAAAGTGTGTTAAAGATGTTTTCTCATCTGTTTTTTTCCCCAACTTCACAACCAGCTTGGCTGTTTGCTCAGGTCCTTCCTGAACACGCTGCAGACATTGCTTTTGTAGGCTGGGAACTCTTAACAACACTTTCTTTTTATTATTATTATTATTATTTTAATGATTCCTATTTTTCCAGCTGTCACTGTCGTTGCATGATGTGACTTATTCTCCATCCCAAGCCTTCTGGTGGCTGCCCAATAAGAAAGGATGGTCGAGAATCCAGCAGCCTGCATTCAGACCGGGGGGAGAACAACCTTGGGAGCCAGGCATGGGGCAGATCTCCCCCCCTCCTCTACAAGCAATGAAAAGGAGGAAGGGAGGCATGCAGCGCCAGTGCTCAGAAATGAGGCGGTACTTGGGTGGGAACTCACCACTCATTTCCTTTCATCCAGATAACTTTGCTTACTCCATCAAAAAAAACATCATCAATTGCCTCTCCTCTGCCCTACAGTTACACTGGGATTTTGCAGTGCTTTTCCTAGAAAAGGGTGAAAATGCCAAAGGATGAAACTCTCAGCATGAGCGACTTCGAACGGCGTAACAAGTGGAGAGCGATCCCAAGCCTTCTCACTGCTCCCACCTCTCCAAATAAAGCTTTTTTCTCCCCCTTCCATTCCCCCCCCCCCCTCCCCTTTTTCTTCTCCCTTTGCTGATGGAGAGCCAAGGAAATGGGGAAGGAAGGGAACGGGGAAGTGATTGGCTCTACACCAAGCTGATGTGCATCGCACCTTTGTCTTGGTGGTCTTGCTATGGGTTGCTGAGCATAGCAACTGGACCTTTATGCCCTTCTTTGAACAGCCCCCTTCCTGTTAAACTAATTGGAAAACAAGCAGAAGCCTTCAGAAGGTGAATGTCTGTCCAGTGAGAGTAATTACATCCACCCCCTCTAATGATGTTCATGCTTCCCAGCGATGCTGCAGCCACGAGGCTCACGGGTGGTCTCACTGCTGGATGCTTTCTGAGGCTGCAGCAGATCCAGCCTTCCAAAAACCATCTGCATGAAAACAGGATAGAAGCATTTCTGCGTTTATTGTGGGTGGATTATTATTTTTTTTTTAATATGTTTTGGTTTTCCCCCAAGTGGAGTCCCAGCTGATAAAGAGTTAATTAAGTTTTTTTCTAGGCAAATTGCTCAGGATCAGCACTACGTGCTGCAAGATCTCTGCCCTACCCTGCTGGGCAGGGTCTGGACCATTGCCCACAGCCGTTCCCCAGCGTTACCTGAATTTTAGGCTAAAGCAGAGGGCATGCAGTGCTGATGGAGGGTGGTGAAATGCCCTGGGGTCAGCGAGGTATTGAGCTCTGGCAGATCCTGGTGCTGCCTTGGAGCAGGGAAAAGTTTTCTTTCTCCTCCGTTAATCCCAAACATATGACAGGGAGTGTGCAAGCTAGGAGTGTGCATTGCAAACAGATGCACAGAGCTAACCTCTGCTCTGAGATGATGTCAAAGAGTTCCCCTGACTTCTTGGGTCTTTCTTTAAATGTTCAGCAACAGGACGATGGAAAGGCTGAGGAGGCAACTGAAAAGCTGCTGCCCATTAATACAGAGAAATGCACAACGTTGTCATTAGTTCTTGTGGATATAGGGTCACTCAGGAGCATGTCAGAAGGGACAGAGCAGTAAGGAACCCAGCTCCAGGAATGATTTGCCTCCTGAGCAATCTGAATTGGGGAACAAACCCGTAAAAACATCATTTCAGAGCAATTCGCCGTTCCACAATAAAAGCAGATACACAATTTACACAGGAAACACCCCCAGGAAAATAAATGAGTGTAATGAGTGGAAAGGGGACAGTTTGCAAGTTTGGATCTTCCCTGCACCGTGTCCTCACCGCGTGATTTTCTTCCCACTCCACTCCTCATTATTCCCAGGGAGACAACAAACAGCTCCTCACTCGGACTGCCGGTGGGAGGAGAGCTTTCTGCTTGGCAGGACTGGAGATGTCTCGAGTTGTTAGGAAAAGCATCATTTCCCCTGGGTTCATTAGTGAGAAGGGCATGGCTGGCCAGAGGAGGGCTCCTTGCTGGGAAACTCAAATTGTGCAGGCACTGCCTGTAGAAAGTAAGCCCAGAAAGATAAACCCACAAAACTCACTGGTCCCAAGACAGATTCTTGGGGGGCTTCACCCATGACCAGCATCCACCTGGACGTAGAGACATTGACCACAACTGGCTGTGACCATCCCACTCTTTATCCACTGGGTAGTCCAGCCTTCAGATCCATCTCTCGCCAACTTAGAGATAAGGATGTGGTGTGGGACCACGTCAAAAGCCTTGCACAAGTCCAGGTAGATGACTTCAGTTACCCTTTCTTTGTTTACCAAAGCAGGAAGAGAACCCTTCTTCTCTTTGGCACAGCAGTCCTCAGTCAGAGAACACGCTGCAAGACAGCTGCATTTTCCTCACCTCTACAGTCCTCTTGGCCCATGAGCAGCTTCATTCCAAGCCAGCAGGCTGTGGAAAATCCCATGAGCTTTGCAGGACATGGGAGCCAACCCCATGCTCTCCATCCACTGAAATGTTGCCAAGCCATTTTCCTGCTGACACGTGTGTTTAGGTTTGGAGCATCCCCACCCCAGCTCAAACACTCCCTGTCTCAGCACTGCATGGAAAGCACTGCCTGTAGCACAAAAGCAAACGGAGGACTAAGAGAAGCTCAGAGCAAGGTGCGATGCCATGCTCTGTTTCTTCTTGGCTGAGCAGATGGAGGCTGGTGGCAGCAGGAAGCACTCCTCTTATAGGGCTAACTTTCATGTGGACTGCTGATAGCGGTGTGTTCACAGCCCTTGCTTTTTGGGGCATCCTGATCCTGCAGCTTTTGTGTTTGCATCACCAGATATGCACCTACCTATGTGCATCAGGGTCCCTCTGAGGGTGGCCATGGTCCTGGGGCTCTGCAGTCTCACAGTACTGGAAGAAGGGCTTAGGAAAATAACTCAGTTACCACCACAGATTATGGTACGTTTTCCTTAGCTTTTCTTAAAAACTTCCTTGTAAACACTTGTTGATAAAAATAGAAAAGTGAACAAACATTTTCCTCAAAATGAAAAAATAATAATATTCATAAATATGTATACAAATAGGCATGCTTGTGCATGTGATATCATAACATGTGTGCGCTCACGCCTGTTTGCAAACCTTGCTGGGCAGTCACTGATCCGTCCTGCTACACTCTGAGTTTTGGAAGTGTTTTTTATTTGTTGTTGTTGTCTTTTCCCCCTTGTGTACAAAGTTGCTTGCTTCTCTACTTCCTTCCCAGCTTTTTTAAATAACCCCAGTGCTGTTGGCAGCCTGGCTGATTCATTGCATTGTGTGTGTCGGCTCCTGGTGCTGCTGTCTGGGAGGAGCTAGCAGAGGGAAGGCAGGGAGAGGGGCCCACAGCTCCATGGGTTGGGGTCTGAAATCACCAGATGTTAACATTTCAGCAGAAAGATGATGTGCAACTGACAGATAGACCACCATATAAGCAATCATAGAATGGAATCATAGAATCACAGAATGGCCTGGGTTGAAAAGGACCACGATGCTCATCCAGTTCCAACCCCCTGCTGTGTGCAGGTCACCAACCAGCAGACCAGGCTGCCCAGAGCCACATCCAGCCTGGCCTTGAATGCCTGCAGGGATGGGGCATCCACAGCCTCCTTGGGCAACCTGTTCCAGTGCCTCACCACCCTCTGTGTGAAAAACTTCCTAATATCTAACCTAAACCTCCCCTGTCTCAGTTTAAGACCATTCCCCCTTGTCCTATCACTACCCACCCTCATAAACAGCCGTTAAACAATCAGAAGACAACCGATTTTGGGAACTGTCCCTTCTATGAGAACCTTATAAAAAATCACTGTTCTTCTTCACCTGCCTGCCAGGCATGCGAGCCAGCATACCCACTATTGCCATAAATGTAATTCAGATGATAGTTAGAATCTAAATGAAGCAGTATCCCTTTTCCTGTTGGTCATTTTTGTTGCAGCCCTGCTAATTCCAGCCACTAGGCACCACCCTCAGAAATGTTCAACTGGAAAACATTCCAGTTAGTAAGAATTTTCTGACTTTAAAAGCAGACGATAAAGATCTGACGTGGAGGTTCCTGTCCTTACAGCACGCTAATCCAATCAGGTGTTATTGCAAGCCTCAGAGGAGGCTATATAAATGGTATTCTAAACCATCAACGGGAGCCAGTCCAGCTGCACCTCACCACGTCTCACCCCAGCCTCTTGCACTGACTTACAGTGTCCATCCCCATGGCACCAGGATGGTGAGGCCCCGCTCTTGCTCGTCCCTGGGGTCCCAGAGGAAACCCAGTTCCTCCTATTCTTCTCAGCAGCTATTTGTGCAGGTGTCCCCCCGCCCCCAGAGCCATTGTCCCTTGTCCTAGCCTTGAGCCTTCTGCACAAACACTTGGGGATGATGTCAGGCAGACTGTATACATTTCCTTCTTTGGCCTCTGAGTAATGTTTTTTAACCAAGTCCTTCATTATTTTCATTTGCAGCGTGCCTTTGGGCAGGATTTCTGGTCTTGAGAAGATAATTTGGTTTTGATTAGCAGCCCAGACAGGGGTTTATAGACTTGTTCAACCGTGGGGGGTTGAGAAACCAAACCCCTTTAATTTAGAACCAGGACTTTTCTTGCTTTTTAAATAGGAACATCAACCCAACTGAGAACAAACTTAATAAGTGTGATGTATTTAATAAAAGCAATAAAAGCATGATGTGTTTTAAAGTTACCAAAACTTACTCTCTTGTCAAACCTGTGGGCAAAAATATTAACATAAGCCTTGTAGATGAAGATCTCACTAAAAAGTGCAGGGAAGGGGGGAGGAGCTTCCTGTCCAAATTGCAACCAGCCTGTAAACAGCTTTAGCAGGAAAAGCCAAACATTTATATAAAAATAAAAAGCCAGTGGAAAAAATTATTACCTGTATTCTTGCAAATGGAAGGAAAGGATCTGATGCTACAGCCTTGATCTTATCCATTGCACAGGGACACTGACTGCCATATCTTAGAGCCCGTTAGAACTCGTGCACAACATAAGGAAAAATATCACCAGCAACTGATCAAGCAGCTGGGGCAACTTCTTACACATCACTTCTCATTGCAGATCTAAGTACTGTTGGTTTTGTCCATAACACCCACTGGAAAGGCTTCAAAGGAGCTGGGGCTGAGAACAGGCCATTTTTGGCCGTGGAACTTTGACAAAAATGCTTGTATGAGTTGACTGAAATACATGGTAGACTGAGTGCTCAGTTTGTTGGGCTGTGTCAGCTGGAAAGAGAAAACACTGGCAGTGTTTTTACAAAAGGAAAGATATGTTCCGGGGTAACAGAAAGGAAATGCTTTTGTGTTGAGCACTGTTATTTTGTAACATATAAAAAGGGAATTCTTCCCATTTCTTCCAGTAGGAAATTTTGAATAAAAATAATTCTAGATGGCATCAAAGTTCCTCCTTCCAAGCCAATGCTGGAGTTTGGTTACTCAACCAGAATGCTCCATGGCTTGCAAATGCTAGCTGTGCTTTCCATAAGCAACACTTCTCCTTTGCTCAGAGCAGACAGATAACACCATCCCATAGCTGGGGTTTCATCCCCATAGTGGGTTTCATGGGATGCGGCAATAGGATTGCATCTCCTGTCCTCTCTGTTGGGCTGAAGGTTGTGGCAGCTTTAGGTGTGCCAAGGTCTGGAAGCCAGCATGGGTACCCAGTGCCCAGGTCTCCTGCAGAGATGTGGTACGTGAGCAAGTCTGGGGAATGAGAACAAAATCTGTAGTTTTTAGGTTTTGGAGACTTTCATATTTAGGGTGTAAATAGAGATGGAGCCCAGGTAGCTCAGACCCCACAGCTCTTTAGCCCCAACAGAGGCAGGTGCAGTGCCCCAGCCCCTGGGTAGATGTGGCAGGCATGAGGACATCCACGACTGCAGCTGTTCCTCATCCCAGCTCTGCTTATCACACCACTTTCCTCACATCCCATGGCAGCCCCTTGGTGTGCCAAGATGCTGTGCTCCACATTAGCACTTGGTTCTTTTGTTCTTCCACCCTCTGGCATACCAGACATTTATATGATTGGGCAGATGAGCTGTCCCACGTTGCTTGGTGTCATCAAGCCTCTCCAGCCCATTCATCTCCATCCAGAGACCTCCAAACAGCAAATGGAAAGCAAAAGGAGCATTGTATCAGGAGAGCCTTTTCTGCAGCTCTGCGGGACAGGCTATTACTCAGCCTGTAATGCTGTCACCAACTTGACCTCTCTGCAAACACTCCTCTAACTGGCAGGAATCGGCTTTAGAAGGACAGTTAGTAGGAAATAAATAAATAAATAAATAAATAGCTGCTATGTGTTTGTTTAAACATCACAGAGCACTGCGTTCACATCTTTGCCCTGGAACTGACAGCCTCCTGTGGAGCCACTGACACCAGTGTAACCCAGCAGACTGTCCTGCACTGGGATCGGGGTCAGGTGAGGGGATATTGGGATGGGACTGAGGCTGCAGTGGTGCTTCAATGGGCTCGGCTCCGTTCTGGCAGCATGGAGGTTCTCACGACCCAGCTCCTATTCCAGGGCTCGTCCAGCTATTTAAAGCGCACCAAGAGGGGAAAAGTGCTCTGAAAATGCAGTTTCTGTGCACTAGACACGGTGCCAAATATTCTGTCTTTTTCATAGGCGGATGGCGAGGGATCCCACGGCTTGTCGTGTTTGTTTTTTTGCCCACTTTCAGCAATACATGCTTGAAAGCTACAAGGCCCTATTAGGGATTTGAAAAGTCATCTAGCGGGTGAGCGAGCAGAGCTAGCCCTCCAAACCAAAAAAAAAACCAGGATGCAGGCTGCTTTCTCATCCAGAAAAACAGCGCCGGCCAAAATAAAGAAAAGCACTTCTGCAGCGAAACGCCTGAAATGGGAAGCAGCAGCCTGCCTCGCCTGGGGAGAAGGGAAGAAACAGAGGCAAACATCCCGCCCGTGACCAACACGCAACCACGCTACAGGAAGCAGTAGCCTCCGGTGATAAATAGGAGCCCCGGCAGCACAGGATGCGCGTGGGGTGAGCTCGGCGGTCCGAGGGGATGTGAGGCAGTGTCCGTCCATCCGTCCAGCCGGCGGGATGGCCATGGCCCTGCTGCTGCCGCTGCAGCTGCTGCTGCTGGTGACGGCGGTGGCACGGGGCGAGGACGCCGAGGTGCTCTGCGCCGACACCGCCTGCTACACGCTGCACCGGGCCGAGCTGGGCTGGAGCGCCGCACAAGAGCGCTGCCAGCACGACGGAGGCAACCTGGCTCCAGCAAGCAGCCGGGCCGAGGCCGAGCGACTGGAGCAGCTGCTGGCAGCCAGCGCGGCCGCCTCGGCGTGGATCGGGCTGCGGCTGGAGCGCGGCCACTGCGTGCAGTCCCAGGAGCCGCTGCGGGGCTTCGCCTGGGCGGCCGGCGGGGAGCCCGGCAACTACTCAGCGTGGCTGGCCGAGCCCCACGTCACCTGCCTCAGCACCCGCTGCGTCGCCCTGCGGCCCGCCGGCCCCCACGGGCCTCCAGGATGGGTTGACCGGCCGTGCCGGGCCACGCTGCCCGCCTTCCTCTGCAAGTTCAGCTTTCGGGGGATGTGCGGGCCCCTGCGGCTCGGGGGGCCCGGCCGGGTCAGCTACGAGACTCCCTTCAGGGTGAGCAGCCCAGCGCTGGCAGCCGCTCCCTTTGGCACGCTGGCAGAGGTGGTCTGCGAGGGGGCTGCGAACCCGGCCTTCTCAGTATGCAAGGGGCAGCTGGAGGGGGACAGCTTTGTCTGGCATCCTCCCGGGCCCCTCTGCCCCAACACCTGCACCTACAACAACGGGGGCTGCCAGCAGCTGTGCCTGGGGGCACCTGGGCAGCCGTCATACTGTGCTTGCCATCCTGGTTACGTGCTGGGCCCCGACACGGCCTCCTGTCTGCCTGAGGATGCCTGCCACCCCAACCCCTGCCAGGGGGCCTGCCAGCCCCGGCCTGGAGGCTTCGAGTGCATCTGCGAGGCTGGCTACGTCCTGGCACCTGATGGCCTCCACTGCGAGGATGTGGATGAGTGCCTGGAGGGGCCCTGCAAGCACGAGTGCCACAACACGGCCGGCAGCTTCTACTGCTCCTGCCAGCCCAGCTACCAGACTGCAGGGCCTGATGGCCACGACTGCCGTGATGAGGATGAGTGCGCCCGGCCCGACGCCTGCCCGCAGCTCTGCCTCAACATCCCTGGCTCCTTCCGCTGCATCTGCAACATCGGCTACCAGCAGCAGCCTGGCAGCGATGCCTGCCTGGACGTGGACGAGTGCCTGCGAGACCCCTGTTCTGGGTCCTGCCACAACTTCCCCGGCAGCTTCAAGTGCACCTGCCCGCCTGGCTTCCTCCTGCAGGACGATGGGCACGGCTGCCTCGCTGCGCCCACCAGAGGAGAGCAGCTGGCAGGCACCGTGGGGACCACTGCCATCCTCCGGACCGCCAGCACCGCGTGGACCCTGGGCACCCCCAGCCCTGCAGCCGTTCCCGGTGGGTTGACACCACCAGCCCCCACGGTGGTGGGGTCAGAGCACAGCCCCGAGCATGGCGCTGATGGCCCCCGGCTGCTCCTCTACTACATCCTGGGCAGCCTGGTGGCCATCCTGCTGCTGCTGGCCTTCGCCCTGGCCCTGGTGGCCTGCAGAAAGAGGGCGGCCAGGCAGGAGAAACCAAAAGCCAAAAGCGCGGCGGACAACTACTGCTGGGTGCCCGAGCAGCCCGAGAGCCGCAGCAGGGCAGGCAGTGAGCTCAGGTAACAGTGCCCACGCTGTGGGGCTGCAAGCAAAGGAAATCCAAAGTGAAGTGGGGTGGGTGATGTTCTTTCCGAGATGATTTTGCATGCCTTCGTGTCTGAGAGCCTGTCTTGGAGCTTTGGGCAAAGCAGCAGGATCCGATCCCAACTCCAAGGCAGGTGCAAGTGTTGGGTGCGTGGATATGAAGGCAGCCCAAATCATACTGGGAGTGTTAGCTGAAATCTATAAACCTCTGCTTCCCGATGTGAAGGGTTAATGGGGAAGGAGCAGAGAGCCTGAGATAGAATGGTGTAGGGGTTCCCTGCCTGCACTGCTCCTCAGCTCTGCAAAACCTCACCGGACTTGGAAATTGGAGCAAAGGAGAATACTGATTTGGCTTCCTAAGAGAAAACTATTAATCTCATCTGTCATTCGGTCTCCCCTTCTCAAATTTAAATTGTGGAGCTTCCAAAGCAGCAACTTCCCTGCTCCCCCACCACCAATCCCTTGTCATTCAAAAAAATATATAAGTTTATGACTGTGCCCCTCTCCTTACCTACACTGCATTCTGCAGTCTGCCGTTCAACCCCCATGTTCCTCTTGTTCTCAGTGAAACAGGCTTCACATTTTGAAGTGTTTCACTGTGACAAGAGCCATTAGCTGCAGCCACAAGCAGCTGGTTTTCATTGTTGATACTTTTGTTGTTGTTGCTTTTTAGAAGATGTCATTACAGAAACCACAGAATAAGCATTTTAGAAGTCCAGCAGCAGAAAGACCCTCCAGCGAAGCAGGAGCTAGAGGGGTGGTGGGGCTTCAGAGCTGTTTGAGTTAAGCATGTGTGGGGTCTGGGCTGAATGCTTTCTCCATCCACCCCTGTAACTTGATGTTGTATGTTCACTAACTACTGTATAAAACCTCTAAACGCCCTTCAAAGCAAATGCTCTCTCAGGGCGAAGTTTCTCCCCCACCTCAGTCTCAGTCCTGCAAAGAAGAGGGAAGACACATCTCCCTCTGGATTTGTATTGCTGGGAAGCAGCAAGAGATGGAGCTGCTGGCTGACAGAGAAACGGGAGCACTCCCAGCAGTGCTGCATCCTGATTGTCCCAATGCAGGCAAGCACCTTTCACCCTAGCAGCAAGGAGGCAGCTCACGGCCTGCATTCATTTGAAGGGTACATCAGTTTCCTGAAGATTCTGCTGATTTTATTGTATACTTGAGGCTTAATTGCAACAGAAATGGGAACTGAACACAAAGGATTTTGCTGTGGGCATTGACCTGCATCCTGTTCTTCCGCATGTGGAAGAAACCCCTTTCCTGCTGTTCTTTCTTCTTCATTCCTCCATTGTAAAACAAAACAAAACAGGAAAGTGTAGCTCCTAGCTGATAGAAATGTTTTTTTAATGTTCTGCTCGTGCTTCCTTTTCTCCACGCAGTGGTTTGGAGCAGCAGCAAATGCAGCAGTGGCGTTCTTGGAAGTCCTGCAGAAAATTCATAGCGTGTCTTTGTTATGACAACAAGCCAGCAGAGCTTTCTGAATACATGAATAAATTAAGCAGATGAATAATCCCACCCAAATCAGTGGGATAACCTACATACATAGCATGAAGCCTGCATAGTCGGTCTGCACTAACTCAGGGTCTGTATGGGGAAGGAGCAGTCACAGTGATGTGCCCTCCAGTTCAGGGCTGCTGGGTTTGCTGGATCAAAAGCCGAGGTGTTTTCAAAACAGTAATAGTCTCAGGAGCTTTTCTGCCACGGTTTTCCTATTATGGTATCATTTAATTGTTCTACACAGAGCAGCGATTCCACTCTGAGAAAGGGAAAAAGAAGCAAAAGCGCAGGCTCAGAGCAGGCAAAAACCTGGGAGTTGTTCATTCCCGAGCCCCTCTATAAAACATGCAATCTTGATTTCTGTTGCCCAATTGGTATGTTCTGGTGCACATACTGCACCAATGTAGCAGATCCTATGGCAGGAAGGCACTAATACGTGCTTAGGTTCAGTGTGGCTCTTCCAAGCAGAATATTTCCTGATGTTGCTTCCTCCAGTCTGGTGCTGTTCCACTTGGATAATCCTATCTCCCTTTCTTTCCTCCATGAAAGCAGCAGGGACATTTCAGTGTGTCCTCATCAGTTATCCAGAGCCCAGGGTGAAAACCTTGGGCTAAAGCAAACAGAATGGGATCAGACAGCTCAGTACCCCTGGCTTACAGTCAGGAGAGAGGGAATGCTCATCATCGCTCTGTCTGCACACACCGAGCAGGTCCTATAACCATCTCACTGTCAGGATGGCAGGACTGGCCAGCCAGCACATCCCAAATGTTTTGAAGTGTTTTTTTTCAACTGTTTACTGTTTAGTATTATGGCCCAAGAATCCAGACATTCCTCACCCTATGTAAAAACTGCACGTCAGTACTGAGTTGTGCTTTGTGATCCCCAGAACAGTGGCACAGCACCACAGCTGTTGGCTGCCTTCAACTGAAAGAAGAAAGTTCTTACATGCTAAACAGCACTGTATGTTGCTTTTCTGATCAAAAACCAATAAAATCTTAATGGAACATGTCTCTAGTGATTGTTTTATGCCTATACTCAAATCAAATCACCAACCCAAACCTGCAATGACCTAGGATAGCAGTGCAGTAGTTCAGCCGCCCAACCCACATCTGTTTTTTCCCGTTTGTGAGAAAGGTGCTGCAAGGAAACAGACTCTGCCAGTAGAATTTAGAGAAAAGATATTGAGTAGTATTAACATATAATCTGCAAAAATACCACGTGCCTTGCTTCAAATCCTGTAAAGTCAGACGCTGCAAAAACAAATGCTTTAAGTGGCTGCTCATTTTCTCTTTTTTATCTTTATTTTTTGTAAATATTTCCTGGCATTTAGCTCCCTGAAGCTCTTTCAAGGCTGGTAAGTGAGGTTGATGCCTTGCCAAGCAGATCCGCTGCTGACAATGTGACAGAGGAGAGATGGGGTTTTCCTGAGGGCTCACCGTGCTCCTTGAGTGACTCCAGCTGCTGTGTGAGCGCTGGGGATGGTGCAAGGCTCAACAGAAAGCTCATGGAGTTCAGAGCTTACTGTGCTTGTGTAAGCAAAACTCTCAGGGTTTCCTCAAGCTGGGGCTGGCAAGCTTCGTCCAGCTAAGCACAGTGGAACTCAAAAACCCTTCTGTCCTCTATAAATTGAGCCATGTGTCAACCATCGTTTACAGAAGGTATCAGTTAATTCCCCCAGATTTCCTTAGGGTGGGGAGATATTAAAAAATATCTCACAGAATGCCTTGGGTTGGAAAGGACCTCAAAGCCCCACAGCCCCAACCCCTGCCATGGGCTGGCTGCCCCCCTCCAGCTCAGGCTGCCCAGGGCCCATCCAACCTGGCCTTGGGCACCTCCAGGGATGGGGCACCCACAGCTCTGAGCAGCACTGCCAGGGCCTCACTGCCCTCTGAGTGAAGCATTTCTTCCTAACATCTAACCTAAATCTCCCTCTTTTAGTTTAAAGCCATTCCCCCTCGTCCTGCCACTATCAGACCATGTAAAAAGTCATTCCCCCCTCCTGCTCATAAGCTCCCTCCAGGTACAGGAAGGCAGCAATGAGGTCTCCTCGGATTCTTCTCTTCTCCATGCTGAACAAGCCCACCTCCCTCAACCTCCCTTCTTAGGTGAGGTGCTGCAGCCCTCTGAGCATTTCTGTGCCCTCCTCTGCACCCACTCCAACAACTGTTGTCAAAGGCCTTGCACAAGTCCAGGTAGTCACATCAGTTGCCCTTCCTTTGTCCCCCAGTGCCATCACTCCATCACCGAGGACCATCAGATTGGTCAGAGAGGTGGCACAGAGGACAACTAACCTCATTTTGGGGTCTCCTGTGTCCCCAGGTTCCCCAGCAGAAGGGTGTGCACTCCCAGCAGTCCGCTTTTAATTCTTCTCTCATTTTTGACATAACTTGAATATTAAAAAGGAGTGCTCTGTCAGCATCCCGGTATTAGGAGTCCCATTCCCCAAATCCAACACATGAAAGAAAATCCATGACGCACAGCCCCGTAATCACAGCTCAGAAAACCCATTGCAAATGTCCACTATCAGCATTCCCTTGGCAGTGGGGTGACGGTGGCATTTGGGCTGACTCAGACCAGACTAACATGAAAACTCCCCGTTCTGTTATCACAACAGACAGCCTGTAGGAGCCTTGCAATAACTGTAAGTTGCAAGGCACTGTGGTTAATCAACTCTTATCGAGGAATAGTGGTATGTCAGCAAGAAAGGCATTTCTTGAGCTGTGACTCAGCCTGTCAAGGCTGTATGAGCAAACGCCTGGGATGGTTTGGGGCACCAAGGGGAAAGATCATAGAATAGAAAGGCATTGTCAAACCATGATTAATCCCATGTCTCCTGCCTCACATTTCTCCTGCTACCAGCAAGACAAGGGCAAGGACGCCTGCATGGAGGTCCCATACCTCACCCTTCTGGGAAAGCTTTGTTTTGGGATGGTTGGAAGTTTTTCTTGGAAAATGTCAAAATATTGGTCAGCACGCAGCCCTGAAGTGAAATTTATGTTTCTACAATATCTTTATAAAAACAAAACACACGGGTTTTTATTTGTCACTGATTGTATTCCGTCTTCTTGCTTTTCCCGTTGCTTCCCCCGACCTTCCCCACTGTTCTGCTGTTTTGCTTCTGAAAACAAAACTAAACAGAAGGGGGAAGGAAAATCGAGGCAGAAGAAGTGGGAAAAAAAAAAAAAAAAAGCTATTAAAATGAAAACTGGGGGAAAAAAAAAACACTTTTTTTGCTTTTTTTTTTTTTTTTTAGCTATTTTGCTTTTTTAAAGCCAAGAAAGATGGGCGTTACCAAGCGTTGGTGACAGCTCTCCTTCTGGCAGCGGCCAGAGCTCCTTTAGAAAGTCACTGCTGTATGAGTAACTCGTCCTTCCTTTCCTAAGGAATAACTTTCCATGAAGCCAGAGCAGGGGACACATGTCACATGGGAAGAGGGATGATGCAGGGCAGCAGGAGAGAGGGCAGGGATGAAGGGCAGCCCTGGGGCAGCAAAGCCAGGGGAGCGATTATCCATAGTATTGATTATCATTCATGATCATCGTTACCATTATTCCCCATCTTTCCCTTTCTCCCAATGCCAGCAGCCTCCCAGGAGCAATGGGAGAGGGCACGTCAGGCTGGAGGGTGTAATAAAGTCACCTCCTCTCAAGGAGCGGAGCGAAGCAGCACGGATTTGTTTCTCTGCAGGGGATCCCGAGGGCTAATTGCTGCGGCTGAGCCTTCCAAGTAAAAAACATCCCTCTCTAAATTGAAAAGAAGGGTCAAATGCCCTTTTCCTTGAGTGGCAAAGCTTTAGATGTTTGCTTTTCATTTTTATTTTGCTCTCGGCCATGTTCTGATAGGAGAGGTGGATCCCGCAAGGATAAAAGCACGGATGGGGCCAAGCTGTCATAAAACCATGAGCAGGAGGCGGCCTCGCGCTCCTTCCCCTGGAGATCCACGTGATTGTTTTTAATTTCGAGCCCACATGACTTGCTTTAATTCCAAGCCCCGTTCCGTGCATAGCTGCTGCCATGCAGAGCACGGCGGATGTTCTTCTGCCCTCTCACCCCAAATCCCTCAGCCTTGCAAATTGCAAAGGAAGCCCGCAAGGGATTGCCGCTCATCCCTGCTGACACCGAGCCCCACAAGTGCAAGGAAGCGTCGTCCCGAGTCCCTCGCTAACAAAAAGCTGCGAAACCCCGGAGAGCTTACGGATTTTCTTTCCCCTTTCGCACAAAAACCTCGGTTTCTTCTCAAAAAGCGATCCGGGCGCCGTCCGTCCTCCCGGCGCTGCCACCTGCCGCCGGCGGCCGGGATCGCACGGCCGGGCCGAGGAGTCCCGCTGTGAGCCGCTGCCCCGCGCTTGGGCTGCCGGGCTGCTCCGGGCCCCCCCACGGCCTCCACTCTTGGGCACGAAGCGGCCCCTGACCCACTGCCCTCCCGTGCCGCCACCGCTGTCCCCTGCCCGTCACAGAGGGTCCTGCGGCAGCCTCAGCTCTCCCGCGATTGCCTTCTGTTCTCGTTCTTGTGATGTCCCCATCTCTCCTCTCCTCTCCTCTCCCCTCCTCTCCTCTCCTCTCCTCTCCTCTCCTCTCCTCTCCTCTCCTCTCCTCTCCTCTCCTCTCCTCTCCTCTCCTCTCCTCTCCTCTCCTCTCCTCTCCTCTCCTCTCCTCTCCTCTCCTCTCTTCCTTCCCTCTCCTCTCCCGTGCTTCCCCCTCCCCTTTTCCCTTCTCCTCATCTTTCCTTTTTTTCCCCCTTCTCGTTTTTTCCTTTCCTTCCATCCTATCTTTTCTTATTTTTACTTACTTTCTCATTTTTCTTCTTCTTTTTTTTTTTTTTTTAAATCAATCTCCACTCTTTTACTGTTCTCTCTCCCCTCCCCTCTCCCCGCCTCTTCTACTCTCCCCACAACTCCCCCCTCCTCACCTCTCCCCCCTCCCTTTTCCCTCCCGCATCCCCGAAGGGGCGGCCGCCTCGCCCCCTCCCCGCCGCGGTCCCGCCCGGCCGGGCCCGGCCCAGCGACACCTCCCGACTCTCGGGGATTTCCTCCGCGCCGGAGCCGCCCCCGCCGCAATCCCTCCCGGCCCGGCGGCGGCCCGTCCCCGGAGGCGCTTCCTTCCTGCGGCCGGAGCTCTATAAAGCTGCCGCCCCGGTCGGCGGCATGACAGAGATTCGCCGCGCCGGCCGCCCGCCATGCGGCGGCTCCCGCTGCCGCTGCTGCTGGCCGGACTGGTGCTGGGGTTGCGGCTGGGACTCGGCGAGCCGGAGCCGCCCGCCCCGTCGGGGGCGCAGTGCCTGGAGCACGACTGCTTCGCCGTCTTCTGGAAGCCGGGGCCCTTCGCGGAGGCCAGCGCGGCCTGCCGGCGTCACGGCGGCCACCTGATGACCGTGCGCTCCACGGTGGCTGAGGATGTGATCGAGCTGCTGCTGCAGAACCGCAGCGGGCGGCTGTGGCTGGGGCTGCGGCTGCCCACCCTGTGCACCGAGCCGGCGCGGCGGCTGCGCGGCTTCCAGTGGGTGACCGGCGACACCCGCACCGACTACGACAACTGGGCGCCGTCGGGGCGGCGTTGCGGGCAGCTCTGCGTGGCGGTGTCCCAGCAGCTGAGCTGGGAGGAGCGGCGCTGCGAGGAGCCGGCCGACGGCTTCCTATGCGAGTTCAACTACCCCGACAGCTGCTCGCGCCTGCCGCTCACCGACGGCGCGTCCTTCGCCTACCGCACCCCCTTCGGCGCCGCCGGCGGTGACTTTATGGCCCTGCCGCCCGGCTCCACCGCGGTCGTCTCGCCGATGGGGCTCCAGCTGCTCTGCGAGACTGCGGCCTCGGACGGGAGAACGCGCTGGGGCCGTTCCGAGCCCGGAGCCTGGCCCTGCCTACTGGCCAACGGCGGCTGCGAGGGAAGCTGCGAGGAGTTCGACGGGGCTCCGCGCTGCGTCTGCCCCGCCGGCAAGAAGCTCGGCCCCGACGGGCGCGGCTGCCTGCCGCCGTGCGACGGTGCTCCCTGCGATCAGCACTGCGTGCCCTACGGGGAGAGCTTCCGCTGCATGTGCGCCGAGGGCTACCAGCTGGGCCCCGACGGCAGCACCTGCCAGGACGTGGACGACTGCGTCAAGATACCGGAGGTGTGCGAGCAGGTCTGCCACAACACCGAGGGCGGCTTCGAGTGTCGCTGCTATCGTGGCTACGAGATGGTGGAAGGGCACTGCATGCCCGTCCCCAACTGCAGCACCGGGCCCTGCGACCACATGTGTGAGGACGTGCCCGGCAGTTACCGCTGCAGCTGTCACAGCGGCTACGTTGTCGACACTAAGAATCCCACCCAGTGCGTGCGGCAGTGCGAGGACGGCAGATGCCTGGCCGAGTGTGACTTCAGCAACCTCTCCTGTTTTTGTCCTGAAGGCTTTGTGACGGACCAACTGCCCAACGGTGTCATGCTCTGCGTTGACATTGATGAGTGCGAGAATAATTACTGTGAGCACAACTGCACCAACACGCTCGGCAGCTACGTGTGCCACTGCAAGCCCGGCTACGTTCCCTTTAACATCAACCACTGCCAACCCATCCCAGAGGACAACAACGTGGATGAGTTCTCAGGAGATTCTGGCCCCTCCCTGCCCGTCCCCAGCCACGTCCCACCCAAAGCAGAGCACCTGCACCCTGGGGCACTGGTGGGCATCGCGATGGGCGTGCTGTGCGCGGCGCTGGTGCTGCTGGCCGTCGGCTACCACCTGGCGAGGAAGCGCTGCCATCCCCCCAGCTCGATGGAGTACAAGTGTGGCAGCCCCCGCGAGAAAGAGATGGGGCTCCAGCAGGTCTCTGCCAGCCAGAAAGTGTAGGGAGCCTGGCAGCGAGCGGGAGGCGGATGGAACTGGGTAACGTTTGGTTGTAACCCCTCTGGTTTTGTAAAGAGAAAGCGAGGAAAGCAGTTCATTGCATCGACTTCTCGTTTTGCCCACCTTGCCTGTTGCATACAGACTTCAGATTGCCAGCAATGCAGGGACCCCGCAGAGCATCACCGTGGTGGGGCTAAAATGCTGATTTCTCTCCCCTCCCACCACTTGGGACCTGTTTGGGGGTGAAATGGGTATTCCAAGAGCACTGGGGTCATCTGTAGGAAGGGCATTTTCAGCGCTGGTGACATTGTGCCTTTTTTCCTATTGTGTTTTTTCTTTTTTTTTTTCCCCTTTTTAATTTTTCATCCAGGGCGAGTTTAATTTGTGTGGAAGTTGACAGCAAAAGTTCCTGGTGATGTTTGTGTTCCAGACTTGCTGCTTGCTTTGCAGGTGCGGGCTGGAGGATAAATGGGGGGGGGATGGTGGGGGGGTGGAGAAAGAGTTGGAATGGGGGAGATCTCTGAAACAACCCCTGGGGTTGTCAGTGCTGAGAGTCTGTGCCCGAGCAGGGCCAGCTGCCTCAGTGTCAAGCTTTCTGGATGGGATTTTGGGCTCGGAGCTGGGGGATGTCTGTGCCCCTCGGGCACTGAGCAATGCAGCAGGCCCTGTAATGAACGCTGCCCCAGCTGTCGCTTTCCTCATGTAAATTGTTGAACCCACTGTTTTATACACCCAGCACATGTGTAAATACTTATTTATTTATTGGAAATATACCCTATGCCACGCGCGATCACCTCGTGATGTTGTGTGCAGACCAATAAAGCTTTTACTGTCTGATTTATAGAAACCTGGGAACGAGCTGTTCTTCCTGCCCTCCTTGCAGCCTGACCCCCCCCGCCACCCCGCAGGCATCTCTCAGCCCCTTGCTGGGGCTCGGAGGCTCCCCAGAAGCAAAGCAGAGCTGTTGGTTAGCAGAGAGCTGTGCTGAAAGCATGCCCTTCACTAGCAGCATTAAAATAGAACGAATGAGCCAGAAATAGTGGAGAAGGGGAATAACACGAAAAGGACGACGCTCAACCCAAACAAGCTGAAAATGGCTGATTTAACGCTGCTCGGTGCAGCTCCAGCGCTGCTCATCAGTTCCCACAACTGTGCTCAAAGTGCCCTTGAGGGCGAAGCTTCTCTGCAGCACAGTCTTCCTGCTGGAAAGCATCGGTTTGGTCCTTCTGCCTGGGGATTTGGGGAGGGCATGTGGGATTTTTTTTATTTGTAGACCCTTGTGGAAAGTTTTTCCTTTCTCTGTAAGATGAGGGGAGAGACTCAGGGTGGGCACCTGCTAAGGACTCAAAGCTGCAGTTCCATTTGGCAGGTGGCTTTTTTCACGGCCTTTTTTTTGCCTGGACACGGATCAAATGGTGGGAAATGCTAGTGGAACCCTGGCAGGGTCCCATGCAGAAGCAGAGACTGGGCCGTGCCGTGCTGGTGACCTCATGTCCCCGGGGGCAGCACGTGGGTCCCCTCTGTGCCCATTGCCTCTCCCATCGGCCCTCTCCCATCGGCCCTCCCATCCTGCATCCTCCCTGGGGTGGAACCCAGCCATTAGCCTGGGGGCTCCCTGGTGGTAATAATCACTCAGCCAAGGCTGGGAGCTGTGTCACGGGCCAGCGTTATGGCTTTTTATTTCATCAGGCTGCACAGCGCGGTCGAGGAGTGGAGAATGCCAGGGGGACACCCCAGCAGAAATGGGGGCAAAGTCATCGGAAAAGCATTCTGTTCCCAAAGGGAGGGCAGTGTGGCCCTCCTCACCCAGCACCTTATTTACAGGGCTGCAGAGGGCACCTTAGAAGGTGGTGGTCTTTGCCAGGAGGGTGCCGGGCTTGCAGCAGGGTTCGGGGCGCACGGGCTCCTGCTGGCAGGGCAGCGGTGGGCACATGCAGCCCTTGCCCTTGGGGTCATTTCGTGGCACGGCGCGGTAATCCAGGGGCTCTTCCTCTTCCTCGTCCTCCTCATCGCCAACAGCCCGCGCCTCGGGTGGGCAGCAGCAGAGGCTGGCATCGAGGCAGCGCCGCAGCACACCATGGAAGGAGTGCCGGAAGTTTTCCGAGAGGAACCCGTAGAGGATGGGGTTGGCGCAGCTGTTGGAGTAGCTGAGGATGAGGCAGGCGTTGTTGACGGTGGCATCGAGGCGGCCGGGCAGCAGAAGGTTGACCAACTGCACCACGTAGAACGGCATCCAGCAGATGACAAACATAGCCACCACCATCAGCACCAGCCGTGTCAGCTTGCCCTCGGAGCGCCGGCGCTGCTGCCAGCCCACCCGCTGCGCCACGGCCCGCATCTTGCCCACGATCAGCAGGTAGCACAGCCCCATGGCCAGCACTGGCAGCAGGAAGCCCAGCAGGGTGGTGTACACCACAAAGGCCGCCGACCAGGCTGGGCTAGGCCATAGCAGATTGCAAGCCACCGCTTGGCCATCACGGGTGACTGCAGTGCCAGCGAAGATGGGGATGGGTGAGGCTACCAGCAAGGAGAGGAGCCAGACGGCCCCGTTGACCATCTTGGCCACCCGTGGACGGCGATAGGTGGCCGCCCGCAGCGGATGCACCACGGCAATGTAGCGGTCCAGGCTGAGCACCGTCAGGCAGAAGACGCTGGTGAACATGTTGAGGCCATCGACGCCCAGCACGGTGCGGCACAGCGCCCGGCCGAACGGCCAGTGGTGCAGAGCGGCCGAGGTGGCCACGAAGGGGATGCTGAGCATGAAGAGCTCATCGGCGATGGCCAAGTTGAGCAGGTAGATGTTGGTGGCCGTTTTCATCTTGGTGTAGCGCAGGATGACAAAGATGACCAGCGAGTTGCCCAGCAGCCCCAGCAGGCACACCAGGGCGTAGATGCACTGGATCACCACCATGCCTGCCAGCTCGCCCACCCGCCCGCCCCGCGCCGACGGCCCTTCCATCCAGGCTGCGCTGGCATTGGGGGGCACCGCAGAGGCGGTCCACGGTGGGAAGTGCTCAGCGTTGGTGCTCATGCTTCAGGGTAGCCCATGGGGGACCAGTGCCGGCCTCTGCCAGAAGGGGAGGGCCCCACACCGCTGTCCTCACCAAGGCCCCGGGGGTCTCAGGAGCCGTGGGGAGGGAGCGGGGGTGGGAGGCACCGTGGCGGCATCAGGAATCGGTGCTGCCTGATGGAACCCCTGCAAATCCCAATGGTTTCCTTCACCCCCGCGGTGGGAAACAAGCGGAACGCGAGAGCGATCCGGAGAGATTTTACCTCCCAGTCCTGTGGGGATGCACAGCCGGGGGGCTCCCGGCCGAGGGGCTGCAGGGCTGATGCTGAGGAAAGTCCCGCTGACCTGGATCAGATGACCGGAGGGATCCGAACCTTTTAAAGCGAAAGGCAGACCGCGCTCTCTGGATTTGCATGTAGCCGAGCCTCGCCGGCCCGCATCACCTGTGCCACGGAAATAAGCTTTCCCATCTTAAAAACAAATAAATAAATAAAATGACACATCAATATATTAAAAAAAAAAAAAAAAAAGCCTAATTTCTGCTCGCTGCACTCCCATTGAAAACAAAGCATCCGACATACCCTTCCCCCTTCTTTCTCCTCTAAGTGCGCGGGATTCCTCCCGCTCCGGCCATGGCCATTGTGGAGGCGGGGATGCTGCAGCCTGGCGCTGTGCTGGGGGGGCTCGAGCCCCACGCCTTGAGCCGAGCAGGGACCCCACGGCTGGGAGGCGATGGAGGCCTGTTGCCCTGGTGACGGCGACGGCCCGCCCCCCCTCCCCGCGCTCGTTCCCGCATCCTTCACGCTTCTCTATCCCTGCGCTAGTTTCCCTGTGCAAGAAGTAACAAGGGGATGTGTGGGGTTGGGTGAGGGCTGCAATAGCTGCCCCAGTGAGGCTGGGTGCTGCTGGCCCTGAAATGGATGGGATCTGTTTGTAGGGTGGGACCCCCAAAGCAGCACGGACCCCACAGCACGCGTGTGCATCCCCGTGAGTTTTTCATTTAACAAATCCAACCCAACGCACTCTGGGAGCAAAGGACTTGGTAATGTGATGCCCATTTACAAGAAGGGCTGTAAGGAGGACCCGAAAGGAGGCCGTGTGAGGCGGGGTCGGCCTCTGCTCCCAGGGAACGGCCATAGGACGAGAGGGGATGGCCTCACGTTGTGCCAGGGGAGGTTCGGGTTGGCTGTTAGGAACGATTCCTTCTCCAGAAGTGATTCTGTACTGCCACAGCTGCCCAGGGAGCGGTGGGGTCACCTGGAGGTGTCCCAGAGCCGTGGGGATGTGGCACTGAGGGACGTGGGCAGTGGGCACGGTAGGTATGGGCTATGGTTGGACCAGGTGATCTTAGCGGTCTTTTTCACCTTCATGATTCGATGATTTTATGGTTCTCTCCCTTGTCTGCAAGTCTGCTCCCTGCTCACTGGGCAGTGCCTGTGGGAGTTTTGCTGGGATGCAGCCGGCAACCAGCTGGCTGAATTTTTATATGGAAGGAGTTTGGACTGCAGCAATATAGATAAATGCACATATTATGTTACTGAGAACAGGCTCAGTGTGCATGGGAACGCAGGTGCCTATGTCTTCTTGGTGCTTAAATATATGACCATCATTAATCATGCAGCTGGCAACATTTTTTGGCTGGGACATCCCGGTTGAATGTCCTGGCTGTGGAGAAGCACAGAAGGAGCTGGCACGGATTGAGGGCTGGGGTGAGGACACTGAGGAACATAATCAGTGGGCATGGTGGGGATGTGTTGATGTCGGAGTAGTTGATCTTAGAAGTCTTTTCCAACCTTAATGATCCTATAACACACAGATCAAGCTCCTGGTGGGTGCATACATCCAATGTGTATCTGATATATGGGGAGAGCAGGCAGCCTCAGCCTGCACGTGGCTTTTGGATGCTGAGCACCCACCCAACAGTCTGCACCCTATTGACTTAGAGCCTTGTAAATGCAGCACCACACACTTTCCTAAGCTCACTCTTGGCATATTCCCTCCAGTTGCTGCTAGCTAAATATTTGTAAAGCCAAGCTTGCCCCCTGCCCTGCCAGACCTCCCAACAAAAGGCACTCAGTGTCTTTTTTTCTGGCTGCAACTGAATATCCATCTTGAAATGCGGCCAAAAGAGGGGGAAATGGCCAATGCTGGCCTGTGCTCCTGTTCAAACAGCACGGGCAAAAAGGGAGCAGGCTGGCACTGAGCGGGCTAACCCACCCGCAGGGCACAGAAGAATTGGGCTCAGGTCTCCATGATGCTCACAGCAGTTCTCCAAATTCAGCACAAGAATGGCAACCAATTCTTCCAGGGTTTGGCTTCCCCTGCAAGCACGGGGCAGACGGAACCCTTGAGTGAGCAGCCAAGACAAACAAAGAAAATAAAACAAAATAATCCTTCCAGGCGAGCCCCAAGTGAACTCATCTTGTACTTCTCCGGTCAAAATGAATGTTCAATGAGATGTGAAAAATGTGCAGAGAGGGTTCCCAACACCCAAAGCCCGGAGTGGGCCTGGAGATGCAGCATGGATGCACCCAGCAGCAGTGCACGCAGGCTGTAACAACATGATTGCCTTGAATTAGGCCAATTTCCATGGCTCAGCGTTGATGCACACGCTTCTCATGATAAGGTATGTATCATTTCCTTCAGCTAACGGTCCCCATGGCTGATTACATCATTATCACCGACTTACATCTGGTTTCTAATCTGATTCTCTTTCCAGTTTCATTGCCAGCATACTTCTTTTCACTTTTTTTGCATGCAGGTACCCAGAGGCTGCTAGAAACTGAGAGCAAGGTGCAATTCCTGCCATAAAGTGCAGCATCAGCCCCCAGAGGCATTGTTCCTTGAGGGAAGCCAGCACACAAAATCAACACTTCCATCTCCTCTTAGTGTAGATGTGAAACTGGAGCAAGCAGAGCCCTTTCTTTCTGCAGAAGCACAGGCATCCAGATGGCATTTATGGTTCCTGGCAGGACCTGCAGCTTGCTTGCAAACAGTACATTCATTTGGTTGTCATTAATTTGGGTGGATCCTTCAGGATACAAATTGTGGCAAGGGGCTGAGGAGATTTGTCCTTGCTTGCATCAGCTGCAGCAGTGACGTGGTAAGCTGTAGTAATAACGGTGATCCTAATAATGTTGCACACAAGTTATGAAATAATAAGTTAGTGGCAACTTACTGCTGGAGCCCTGGGAAAAGGAATGGCCAAAGGTACCCAGTGTGCCCAAGAAGACTCATGGTTGACTTTGCATGTGATTCTGCTACAGCATGGGCCAGCAAGGGATTTATTTGTCCTTGAATCTCAGGGAAGCACAAGCCACAGAATCATAGAATAGCTTAGGTTGGAAGGGGTGTTGAAAATTATCTTGCTCTTGGCCTCGTGGGCTCACTCCTCAGGCCTGCCCAGGTCCCTCTGGATGGCATCCCTTCCTTACACTGTGCCCATTGCACCACTCAGCTTGGTGTCATCAGCAAACTTGCTGAAGGTACACTTGAATCCGCTGTCTGTGTCTCTGATAAAGATGTTGAAGAGCGCTGATGGACCCCTGGGGGACACCATACCTCACTGCCTGCACCTGGACATGGAGACATTGACCTCAGCCCTCTGGCTGTGACCATCCAGCCAATTCCTTATCCACCAAACAGTCCCTGCTCCAGGCCTATATCTCTCCAATTCAGAGATAAGGTTGTGAGATAACGAGATAAGCCATCCCTGGCTATGTCCTCACAAGCCAATCCATGCAGAGAGCCACAATTTAAATTATTTAAAAAAAAAAAAAAAAGTATATAATAGTCAGAAAATCAGATAACATTGTTACCACTGGAGCAGAATAGTGAAGCACAGAAGGAAAAGAGATTTAAGATGCATTCAATTGCATGACAGGGAGGAGCAACCATCGCATTGTGCATCCCACCCTGTCCCCCAGGCAAATGCGTGCTTTCTTCAGTTATCAATTGTGCAAGGAGCTGGTGGGAAGCCAATGGAAACCGGTGACATTGAGACACGAGGCTGCACGAGGGTGTGGCGAGCCCTAAAAACCCCCACCAGTGCCTAGTGGCTCTTGTAAAAAAGCTTCAAGTCTGCCCTGAACAAAGTACAAACCATGCGAAAAATCCGTTTGCATCAGGCTTGAAACCGAATGCCGTTTGGTTGTCACCCTCCAAAAATGTGCAAAGCTGTGCCAAGCTCTGCTGCCGGGGGACAGGACATTATCATTCATCCTTTCACTCTCCTGCAGCACGCAGCCATTTCTACAAATTGCCTTTGTACGAAAAAGCATGGAACATAAAGGCAACAATGGAGTTCGGGGAGATGTGAGCCGCTCCTCCAGGGTTTGGGATTTCCTGGCAGAGCTCACATATCCTTTGTTGCTGAAAACAAGGATCAGCAAAGAGCACCACACCTTCCAGTGCGTGTGGTACCGGGGCTCCAGCTCCTGTGCTTCCTCCTTTGGGATTCAAACAATAGCCAAAAGGTTGTGTTTTTCCCCATTTCTGGATGGAATGAACCAACGCCGTGCTCACCTTTTACATCTATTAAATATAAATTAAAAATAGAATGCGTAGAACGCGTTGTATATGTATTATTGAGTGTGGAATGGATTAGGTTGGAAGGGATCTTAAGCAAAAGTTAGAGCAGATGGCATCTCAATCCCAAAAGAATGAGGAGGAGAAAGAGGGGAGCAGGAGAAGCCCTTGGGTCCCTCCAGGCACACAGCCCAGCCCTGGCTGTGATGTTTGGGTGCATCGAGATGCTCTCGGAGGCGCGGAAACACACAGGGAGCGCCCAGGAGGGTCCCCGACCCCAGCACAGGGGGATGACAGATGGCACATCCTGCCTTTGTTTTCTGAGGGTGGAGGGCTGGGGAAGGCTGATAGCATCGTGCTGAGCTCGCTGCTATGTTGCGAGGGCCTGCTGCAAGAAAATAATGCTTTTTTTCTTTCTGTCTTTTTTTTTTTCTTTTTCTTTTTCTTTCTTTCTTTTTTTTTTTTCTCTGGGTTATCTCCGGAAATCAGCCTAGGGACACGTGTTGGAGGTTTCTAAAGGGGAAAACTTTGCCGTGTCTGATATCCATGCAGTAGAGCTCAGCCCTCTCCTTCTGCCAAGGAGCCCTGGGCCAGGCAGCAGTGCAGCTCCCTGTGGCACATCGATTTGCATGGGGCAGGTCACACCTTGTGTCTTATTCTCCCCCCTCACTTCAGAAGTCATAGCTTGAAGCTAGGGAAACTCTTTGCCGCAGACCCTCTGCTGTAAGCAAAGAGTGGGTGCATTCAGTGGTCAGCCTGAAAATCACGTTGAACTTTTGGTATTACTCCAAAACATCTTTATGTTAGAACTTTCCTCCCGTATCTACAAGTCCTCGCTCCTTTGTGGCCCCCTCAGTATTGCCAACTTCCCTTTATATATATTTACTTTAGCTGGAGCAGAGTGAGGTCCTGGTCCTGTGGGAAACCTCAGCCTCTCCAGACTGGATTTCTTTCCTTCTGTGGGGCATTAAAAGCACAGAAATTAAAACCAGAGCCAACAGCAGGTGCTGTATTGCTCAAGGGGCTCTCCTTGTTCACATAGATGACTGCAAGTGAAACAGCTGCAAATCAGCTGGAAGCTGGGAGATGGTTTTAGAAGCAAAATGTTCATAAAATCATAGAATTGTTAAGGTTGGAAAAGACCACTAAGATCATCAAATCCAACCATCAGTCCATCACATTTGTGCCCACTGAGTCATGTCACTCAATTCACATTGAATTGAACCCAAGATGCCTGGTTGGGCTGGAGACAGTGGGTAACAGGAGGAGGATGGTGAGGATTTGGGTCAGTCCAGCACAGCCTTGAGGTTGCAAAGAGCTTTAACAGCACCTCCTGCATCAGCAGCGATGCTCTGAGCATCAACATTAGCAGTGGGGATGGTTGGCTCCGATCACATCATCTTTCCACATGTTGCTTTGGATGGGGTCCATCCTTATGTCAAATATTGGGAAACAGGAGAGGGAGGCTCAAAATCCTGCCTGGAACAGTCAAGGTGAGCCCATGGGGTCAGCGTGAGGAGGGGGGGAGGGAAGTGGTGGAACACAGATCCCTGATAGAGGCTGTGGTTCCCCAAGGCAGAGCCCCACTGGCTTTTTAGGAAAAAAAAAAAAAAAAAAAAAAAGAAAAAGAAAACCTGATTTTCCTGATATTGTTCTGCACCTTTAAAGGAAATTCCAGGACTGGGGCTGTCAGTGGAACAATGGAGCGAGATGGGGAGCGGGGAGGGCTGGCGGGCAGCTCGCTGTGCCCCCACCTCTGTGCTGTGTCAGAAAGGAACCAGGTCCATCAGACTGGTGCCATACCCAGGGGCGGGATGTGGACATGCAACTTCTATACCCTGCATTGGAAAGACGTGCTGCGAGGCAAGTGTTAACCTCCTGGCTCAGCAACTCGGGCTTTGGTGTCAAATGATTCATTTCAGAGCTTTTTTTTTTTTTTTTTTTTTTTTGCAAGGAGCCAGTTCATTTACAAATCACCAGCTGGAAGTTATTAGGCCCTTAAAACAACATAAATTACGACCAAATTGCGTCTCCCCGTGGTCGGTCTGCTATTAATCTGTGCAAAAGGCTGGAGCCAGCCAAATCCTGGCACGATGGCTCGCTGCTTCCCCTTTGGCATTTCCCTGTGCTGATGCAAAGGAGACGGCCTGCAAAGCCTTGAGGAAATGGCACTGAGATGGAGGGGTGCTCTGGGGGGAGGCTGGGATGTGGTGCTCTCTGGGTTGCTCAGCATTGCTGCTGTGCCGTGGTGAGGGGCTGCTACCTTGGTGGTGTTGCATGGGGTTGTGTAGGGGCTGGCAGGGAAAATAATGTAACGTGGGTTAAATACGCTTCAAAATTCTTTGGTTCTGCTTTATCTGCGCTGCTTAATGTGGTAGGTTTGCTCCCTGGGCTTGCTCCCCGGCTTTTATCTGCACCACCATCACGTGTGTGGCACAGGTCATTTCTTCCAACCGACAGCAGCAGTGCCATCTGGTGACGCAGAATGACAGCAGGTCGGGCACGTCATGTCAGAAATGCATAAACGGGTCTCGTCTGCAATCCTAAAGGCAGCCAAGCACATGCCCGGAGATGTGCGGGTTCTGCAAGGGTGACAGAGCTGTGCACAAGTGATGGATTTGTGCGTGAGCGATGTGGTTGTGCACGAGCAGTGCGGCTGAGCCCACCCTTCAGACCCAACGCCAGTGCAAACATGGAGAGTGCTCTCCTGCTCCCAGGCAGCCAAGGTCAGTGTTATGTGCTGTAATTTTTACTTCAAGCAATAAATCCTCCATCCCAGACTTGCAGGAGATGTAGGGATGCCTGTGAGATCTCGTTAAATAGATGCTCTGCAATCAGCTGCCTCCACATGCCCT
Organism: Meleagris gallopavo; assembly: GCF_905368555.1. Classification (NCBI taxonomy): domain Eukaryota; kingdom Metazoa; phylum Chordata; class Aves; order Galliformes; family Phasianidae; genus Meleagris; species Meleagris gallopavo. The sequence goes on from NC_139405.1 coordinate 3,344,860, forward strand.
GCTATTCCAAGAACTCAGTGAAGACTGCTTCACCAAGGAGCATCTCAGCATCTCATCATCCCAACATCTCAGTGTCCTACAACATACCATCCCAACATCTCAACACCCCAGCATCCCACCATCCCAACAACCCAGCATCTCAAAATCTCACCATCCCTGCATCTCAGCCTCTCTATGTCCCAGCATCCCAATATCCCATGATCCCAGTATCCCATCATTCCAGCGTTGCAACTGTGGATTGTGGCCCAAGCATAGCAGCTTGGGGAGAGGTCTTGCAACACTGGAGAATGAGGATGGGTATAGGTTTGTTAGCCATCCTCTGGCTGACAATGACGCTTGCCCCTAGCTGTGCAGTCGGGTAAGGCCATAGCTATGCCTCCATCACTCCTCTCACCTTATTTATGCTTGGCAATGTGAGGCCTGGTACTCATATCTAGGGCCTGAGCTATGACCAGAAGTTGTCAGAGAAAAGAGAAAGTGTCTCCTCGGCAGAAACACAGAGACCATAAAACTTTGAGATGATTAACATGTAAACAATCCCACGCGGTTTGGGGAACTGAAAACAAACTGAGCCAATGGAAGTTTCTCTGCCTTTCTGCAAAGTTGTGTGTTTTTCACATCCCTGCCTATATCTTACTCTGCATACCTTGTAAAAGTTCATCACCCCCTGCCTCTGTTTGTTCTGGCAAACCACATGTAAAAGGGCTTTAAAGTCATGACACTGGAGCTTTTGAAGCTCCTCTTAGCCATCCTGAGACTCTCCAGCTTTCAAGTTCCACTACCTTGGGCCCCTTCTCATGACAGATGCATTGATGAGAAAGGCTCTATAACCTTTCCTGCCCTAATTTACCTTCCTCAGAATTTGTATAACCATGCCCAACCTATTGTACCTTTACCTACTCTCATTTACCTGCCCTCTGCTCCAGGATACAGATTAGTCATAGGCTAATACATTGTTTGCTTAGAATGTATGTGATTATAGATCATATGTGCAACGGCTTGCTTGGAATATATTTAATAAATTGTTTTGGTGAACCTGATCTGTGTCAGTGAAGTGCACTATTGTCACTGTCTTCTTGCTGGGCAAAATAAACCAGGGAACAGGGTGTGACAGCAACTCCTCAGCATTCTGAAATCTCAGTATCCTAATATCCCAGCACTGCAATATCTCATCATTCCAGCTCCCCAATACCCCAGCATTCTAACACATCAGCATCCCAACACCTTGACATCCCAACACCCCAATTACCCATCATCCCAACATCCAACTTCCCAGCATACCAACACACCAGCGTCCCAACATCTTGACATCCCAATGTCCCAGCATACAAACACCCCAGCATTCCAGTATCCCTGCTTCCCAACATCTCAGTGTACCAGTATCCCAACATCCCAATTTCCAAGCATCTCAACATCCCAGCATCCCAACATCTCAGCATCCAAACACACTAGCATCCCAGCATCCCAACATGCTAGCATCCCAATATCCCAGCATCCCAGAATCCCAGCATCCTATCCCAACATACTGGCATCCCAGCATACCAACATCTTGACATCCCAACATCCCAATTTCCCAGCAGCTCAACATCCCAACATTCCAGCATCCCAACATCTTGATATCCCAAAATCATAGTGTCCCAACATGCCAGCATTCCAATATCCCAGCATCCCAACATCCTAGCATCCCAGCATCCCAACATCTCATCATACTAGCTTCCCAATATCCTTACCCCCTCGCATTCTAACATCCCAGCATTCCAACACACAAGCATCCCAATAACCCAACATCCCAATAGACCAGCATCCAAATATCCTAGCATCCCAACATCCCAACAGACCAGCATCACAATATTTCATCATCCCAGTATCCCAGCATCCCAATATCCCAGCATCCCAGCATCCCAACACCATGACATGCCAACATCCCAATTTCCCAGCATCCCAACATCTTGATATCCCAACATGCCAGCATTCCAATATACCAGCACCCCATCATCCCACCATCCCAATATCCCAACATTCTAGAGTCCCGATATCCCTACACCCTTGCATTCTAACACCCCAGCATTCCAACACACAAGCATCCCAATATCCCAGCATTCCAACATCCCATCTCAGAATCCCAATATCCTAGCATCCCAATATTCCAGCATCCCAACATTTCAACATCCCAGCATCCCAATATCCCAGCATCCCAGCATCCCAACTGCATTCCTCAATACGGTGTATGTGTGTGGGGCAGGAACTGGTGGCTGTGTGCTCCCCCAGCTGCAGGCTCACAGCACGGTGCTGGGACTGAAACCTGGCTTGCACAGCAGCACGGATCCATCAGGCACAGCCACTCTTCACTCATCACTTGCCGTTGGCCAACACACACATTTCTAAGAGAGTAAACTGTTGGCAGAAGTATTTCCTAGAGCTCCCCCCATTCTGCGGTGTCAGACACATCCGCTTCATCCTTCCCACATCTTCCTTAGCAGCGGGTCGGGTTTCTTTCTTTTCATACTCGGTTTGCTCTGGATTAAAAGGAAATAAATAAGCTGCAGCAATTTCTCTGACCTGATTCTGAACCACTAATTCAGATGGACAGTTTGACTGCATTCTAACATCCCTCCAGCTTGCAAGAACGAAGTTCACGTGGCTCCGCGATGCCTGTCTGCCTCTATCAGCAAAATTCTGTTTGTGACCCCAAACATCTCTCCCATGTACCCTGCACTGTCTCCCAGTACAGCCCCACAACAGGAAGATCTGAACCCCAGGAGAGCAGTGTGTCAAAAAAGGAGAAGGAAATTGAGAAAAGCCTCGCTTGTGCTGAGGGCTTCTGACAGCACGCACGCACTCGGCCCCAGCCAAGCTGGAACAAAACAAAGCCAGGGTTCAATGCCTTGAAAAGTGCTTGCTTTGCTAAACGGGGCAAAGTACCTTCCTCTCACTCAGCGGAAAGGAAGAGCAACCGCCTGGGATCCAGCAGCCCTCCCTCCCTCCCAAATATCTGGAGTTATTAAAAAGCCTGAACGGTTTCAGCTGAATCAGAACAGCTCCTGGCCGTCGCTGAGATGCGGCTCAGGAGAGCAGCACGGTGGTGCAGACACATCCCGCTGGCAGCAGGGCTCCGTGCTGCTGCCCTGACCCCCCCCTCCTCATCAAACCACCCAGGTGTGGCTGCAGGCTGCCTTCATTCCAGGCAGCCCGGCTTTGCAAACCCCAAGCTTATGTGAGTCGTTTAAATGCAACTGCGCCTTAGATTTGGTGACCGACAATTTCATTTGGGTTGTTTCAAGGCAGGCATGCCTCAGCTTTAGCAAACCCCGCACTCGTTTGAGTCGCTGAGAGGCACACGCTTCATCGCAAGCAAAAACCAGTAGGAGCTGCCCCGGCTTTGGCGAACCCCAGGGAGGTCTGTGTCGCTAAGCCCCTCGTCTGGCACCAGCAGCGACCCATTTTCTGGTCATTGTCACCTGCTGACGAGCCTTTGGCACGGCGCTGAGCCGGGTGAGCCGCTGCTGGCTGCCTCCCAGGGCTCCGTCCGACGCACGCAGGTCCCAGGGATAAATAAATCTCTGCTGCCCTCTCCTGTTAGCTCTGTCCTAAACCCAGCGCTTGCCCAGCCGTCAGCCCTACCCTCTTCTCCACGGTCCAGAGCGCTTGCAAATGTGCTTCTGGCCCTGTGTGGCTTGCAAACAAAACAGGGAAAGAGCTACTTAGCATCCCGTCGATATTTTCCAAGTATTTTGGATAGTGACAGGACAAGGGGGAATGGTCTTAAACTGAAACAGGGGAGGTTTAAGTTAGATACTAGGAGGAAGTTTTTCACTCAGAGGGTGGTGAGGCACTGGAACAGGTTGCCCAAGGAGGCTGTGGATGCCCCATCCCTGGAGGCATTCAAGGCCAGGCTGGATGTGGCTCTGGGCAGCCTGGGCTGCTGGTTGGAGACCCTGCACACAACAGGGGGTTGAAATTAGATGAGCATTGAGGTCCTTTTCAACGCAGGCCATTCTGTGGTTCTATGATACAATTCTATGATTTTCCATGTATTGTGACTCACAGCTGTGGCGACTGATGTCCCATTGTCCCATATCCCACTGTTCTGCAGGGCTGAAGCCCTGGCTTCACGAAGGGCAGTTCGATGGTTGTGGCTTGAGGACCTCCTTTGGCCAAACTTCTTGTTGGCTGGAGGCTTTGGGCCAGCTGAGGGAAGTGCCCCAAGGTATGATCAAACCATAGATCATAGTATTGTTAGAGTTGGAAAGGACCCTTAAAGATCCTCTGTTCCAACTCTCCTGCAACGATCAGCATCCGTGGGAGTGCCTTCTTCAGTATATTATGGCTATTTTGTCTGCCAGAGATTGGCATTCCCAAACTCTCATCTCTCTTTTTAAGACTTTGCCTTCAGGTGCTTCGCAAGGAAAGAACATTCAGGAAAGCAGCCATTCTGAGCAAAGGAAAGAAATGAAAAGAAATATTCTATGAGTATGTATTTTTATATTTTAAGAGTCCTCCAAACCCGCCTTCTCTTCTGCATGTCACCCCCTCCATTTGCAAGAAGAAGCAAGCAGCAGTGATGCTCGCATCCCTTAGGCTTTATCCAGGCAACCTCGTGCCGGCGCTGGATGCGTTTCAGGTGGTGAGCAGGAGCGAGCAGGTATTTATTTACTCAGGTTGGGCATCACAGTGGTGTTACTTATTCCTGCCCTGGCTGCTGTCCCAGGAGCTCCTGGGCGCTGGCAGCCCCTCGGTGCCGCACAGACACTGCCACATTTCACAGCCCCGCTCAATGCTGCTGTTTGTGCTCTCTGGAGCCTCGCGCCCGGGGATGGGCGGCTGCCAGCGTAGGGTGCGCAGCGTGGGGGGCAACCGGGGGTCCCCAAACCTGCTGAGGTCATCCCCGACCTTCCATACCCACAGTTTGGAGGAGTCAGAGCTGCGGTGATGGGGTTGTGGCACATATCTGGCCACTGGATTGCGGTGGGGTGGCGGCCAAAGTACACAGGACCCGTGCCGGGGCACATCCCTGCAGAGGATGGGCAGACGTGGCACTGCGGGCTGCAGGGCATGGCCATCAGTATTTAGGGATTGCTATCATGTCTGGATTTTGCCATCAGTATTAAGGATCTGCCATCAATATTTGGGGCTTGCCGTCAATGTCTGGGGGTTGTCATATATATATTCAGGGTTTCCCATTGATATCTGGAGCTTGCTGTGAGTATTGGGGCATGCTATCAGTGTTAGGGGCTTGCCATCAGTGTTAGGGGCTTGCCATCAGTATTTGGGACTTGCCATCAATATTTGGGGCTTATCATTATTATTTGGGGCATGCCATCAGTGTTAGGGACTTGCCATCAATATTAGGGATTTGCCATCCATGTTTCGGACTTGTCATCAATACCTGGGGCTTACCAGCAGTATTTGAGTTTTGCCATCAATGTATGGCATTAGCTATCAATATTTGGGTCTTGTCATTAGTATTTAGGGTTTGCCATCAGTATTTGGGGTTTGCTATCAATATTTGAGGCTTGACATAAGTTTTTCAGGTCTGTCACCAATATTCCTTGTTTGGAATATTTGGAGTTTGCTATCAATATCAGGGATTTTCAATCCATATTAGGGACTTGCCATCAATACTTGGGGTTTGCCATCAATATTAGAGGTTTGCTATCAATGTTTGGATCTTGTCATCCATATTTGGTGTTTGCCACCAATATAAAGGGATTGCCATCAATGTCTAGATTTTGCCATCCATCTTAGGGGTTTGCCATCAGCTTGTGCTGTTTGCCATCAATATCCAGGGTTTGCCATGAACATTTGGGGTTGGCCGTCCAATGCTGAATAAGGGTCCCTGAAAAACAACCCTGACCATGTGGGGAAGGGACATAGCCTGGCATTAAGCAGGGAGGTTATGCCCCTGGAAACCTGTGGATCAGCAGGGCTCATGCCCACAGGTGTGGATTACAAGGGGAGGGAAGCAGTGAGCAGATGGCTTTGCCAGGCACCTCGGATCACTCTGGCACTGGGATGTGCCAGGCTGTGCCTCCTGTTTGCCATGGAGCTCCTCGGAAAATGCCTCCCAGCTTTGGAGGGATGAAAGCTGTTTGAGAGGATATGCAGAATGCACCGGTTGAGAGAGCTTAATTAATATTTAAACAGCGTGGCGGAATTTGTCTAAATCCTGCTAGATTAATCGTGGGCATGGTAATGGACGAGCTTGAATAGCTGATGGAAATTGCAGCGAGTCATGCTATACACAAATGGAACAGCCAAATTAGTGCTCGAGAGCTCTGGTGTCTGATCAGTGTGCTATGGTACAACAGCATGGAGCTTTTCATGATGGGGATCATGTTTGTAATTTCTCCTTTCAGCTACGGGCAGAGCCAATAGAAGGGAGGGGAGCACTGAAAGCAGGTGGAACCCAAATAGGGCCTGCAATCCCTGCACCTCATTGCTGCCCTGCTTATGGGAGAGACTGGGGCTTCTTGTCAAGCCCATGGCTGCTGTGGGAGGGTTTCTCTCTTTGGTAAAAACAAACAGAACCTGGGCAGAGCGGCACGCAGCCGGCACAGAGATGCATTTATCCCGCGGCGCTGCTCGCCCTAAGGTGACATCATGTAGCCACTCACTCACACCATATTAATTTAGCTGCACCTTATTTTGGAGGGCTGGGGCCTGAGGTTTTGCCATTTCCTATGGTCTCCTAAAGCCAGCTTACGTTTCCTGGCTGCCAACACAGGCAACTTTTATGACTGGGCACCACCGAAACCCGATGGCAGATGAATAGAGCCCATAAATAGCGAAACTGGAGCAGCTCCCTTTGCAGAACTGCTCTGCCCAAGCTGCAGAAAGCACATGGCCCAGTGGGGACAGAAGCTGCTGGCCACAGGAACGGGTTCCAGCCCCCCAGATTGCCCCCAGCTGGCCCACAGCTCCCCCATCTTCAGCCATGGTCTGAGCTGAGCTGCTGGTGCTGCAGCCACGCATCGTGCTGCCAGCATCACTGAGCACTACTGCATCACAGCGCACTGCTGCATCAACGTGCACTGCTGCATTGTCATGCACTGCTGCATCAATGTGCATTGCTGCATTGTTGTGTGCTGCAGCAGTGTTCATTGCTGCATCACTGTGCAACGCCGTATCGCCGAGCACTGCTACATCACTGCGCACCGCCAGCATTATGTCACACGTGTGTCAAAGCATGCTGCTGAATCTCTACGCACTGCTGCAACACCGTGCACTGCTGCATTGCCACACACTGCTGCATCACTGTGTACTCCCACATCACTGCACGCTTGCATCGCCGCACGCTGCTGCATCACTCTGCTGCATTGCATCGCCACGCACTGCTGCATACGTTTGCACTGCTGCATTGTCACTGCACTGTACACTGCTGCATCACTTTGCCCTGCTGCATCACTGTGCACTGTTGCATCACCGGGCGCTGCTGCACCACTGTGCACTGTTGCATCACCATGCACTACTGCATTGTCGCGTTCTGCTGCACCATTGTGCACTATTGGATCACCATGTGCTGCTGCATCACCATGCATTGCTTCATCCTTTCATGCTTGTATCACAGCACACTGCTGCATCTCCGTGTGCTGCTACACCACTGTGCACTGCTGCATTCCCACACACTGCTGCATCACTGTGCACTCCCAAGTCACTGCTGCTGCATCCCTGCGCTCTGCTGCATCACCACGCACTGCTGCATCGCTGTGCACTGCAGTGCCACCCTCCCTGTGCTGCAGACTGCTGCTCTGCTGCTTCTGCATGGGCAGAACAGCTGCATCTCCCCCCCATCCCACTCCCACCCCCACCAGCAGCCGGTGCAACCCCAGCCACCTGCTTCACATCTCACCGTTTGCTCTGCGCCGGCCGAGGAAACACCCCTCTGCTTTCTGCAGTTTCTGGCACTCGCAGAGGAAGGCCGCCACCACCTCAAAACCATTTGCAAATAGCTGCTGTTTGCGCAGACAAACACTGCAAAAAATATTTTCTTTCCTCTCAGCCCGTGTGTTTATTGCCCACCACGAGTTAGCACGGATTTAGCCCCCGAGTGCCGCTCAGCTCCATCTCTGCTGCTTCGCTTTCAACGTGGCCGCAGCCCCGGTGCACTTTAATTCATTTCATCCAAGAGCTGAGAATCCTGCCTTTAACCTTGGCTGCTCTGCCTGGGTTGTGTGCAGGGGGTGCTCCGGAACCCTGGAGCATTTTGGTGGCTTTGGGGGCTATAAATCCCTTGAAAATCTCCATGAAAGGGCTTTCTGTGGCAGCAGTGGGTATTTTTCCTCCCCCTGTCTTTTTATCTAGCAGATGGAAACAACAAGCAAGCAATGGGAAGATGATGCAAGGGGCGGGAGGCTGCTATCTGAGCTGTGTTATTACAGAAAAAAAATGACCTGGCACCGAAAGAATTAAAATAATGTCATTCCTGTTTGCTCTGGCTCATTTTTAATACGCCAGTCACCTTGACATTTCTAAAAGAATTTTTCAAGTATGCAAGTTCAAAAATTATGCAACTTGACAAAAGGTGGGGGGTTGCGGAAGGATGGGGGAATACACTGGGAGATGGAGGCTGGACGGGGCAGGGAGGGGCGAGGGGATGGCTGTCATCTCCCGGGGTGATGCTGCCATTGATGCAAGCCCAGCCTGGATATCTAGGGCATTAATTGCTGTTGCAATTTAAAAAATGGCATGTGAAGAAAAGAGGAGCAGTTAGAAGCCCTGCTCCAACATCCCAGCATCTCATTTCCCAACATCTCAGCATGCCAACATCCCAGCATCTCAGCGTCCCAATTGGTCAGCATGCCAGTGTCCCAGCATCTCAGCATCCCAGTTGGTCAGCATCCCAGTGGTGTTCCAGCATCCCAGCATCCCAACATCTCAGTATCCCAAATAGCCAGCATCCTGGTGTCCCCACATCTGAGCACCTCAGCATCCCAACATCCCAGCATCCCGGTGTCCCTGCATCTGAGCACCCCAGCATCCCAACACCCCAGCGTCCCAATGTCCCAGCATCCCAATGTCCCAGCATCCCACACCCCACATCCCAACATCCCATCACCCCAGCATCCCCAAATCTCAACACCCCAGCATTCTGGCATTTCAGCATCCCCACATCCCTACATCCGTGCTTCCTCCATGCCCTGCAACCATGGCTGGCACAGGGGATGGGCAGTCTCAGTGGATCAGATCAGCACCCCGTGACCCAAACCGAAGCCATACGATCACTCGTGCTCTGGCCACGGAGGAGATCATTTGCCTGTGTAATTGTATGCTTTGCAGTTAAGCGTATTGATTCTGAAAAGTTAATCAGACAATTTGGAAGTGCTATACCTAAAAACATAAAATCCCATTAAACTGATTAAATTAAAACTGAATCCATCTTAAATAATCACATGCAACTTAAAACTGTTGAAATAGCGTATTGTATTCAAATAAAATTATTTCAGTCAAACAAGGAGCCCAGAGCCGGGGATGCCTGCAGAGCGGGCACAGATCTCAGCGTCTCAGAGACAAGAAAAGGGTTTTATCTTCCCGGAGCCGGGTTCGGGATTGTTCCTGATCGCATCACTGCTGAGAGCTGCGTGCCTCGCGATGCTATCGCCCGGCTCCTGAGCAGCGGGGCTGCGACTCGGAGATAACCGGAGCGCTGCTCGGCGAGTCGGCTGCCAAATTTGTTTATTTTCTCCTTTCCGAGACTGCCATCTCTCCGACTTGATAAGTTCAGCTGGCGAGCCGGCCTCTATTTATTTCTAAAGACGTTGTTCCTTTTCACCTTTACAGCGAGCAACAGCGCGAATCAATGCCGGCCCCCGACAGCGACAGCGGGGAGCTTCCTCCCGGGGGGAGAAGCCCCATCGGCGTGGGAAGCGGAGGGGAAGCTCCCCCGTGGCAGCGGGTACCGCCGATGGGAATAATTAATAGCCCGGTGCCACGGGGTGCCATTAACATGTACATGGCGGGGGGCTCGGGGGGGACCGCTTCCTGAATCCACATCCGTGCCCCCCCGCACACCCGCCCGCCTGCCCAGGTGCTGTTTGCCCACCCGAGGACGAGGAAGGCAGGAAGCATCCTCCCGCCGCCCGCATCTCAAGGCCTCGGGCATTTCCTCGCCGGGCAGGCTGTGTTTGCGCTGGGCCCCGGGGAGCTGATGAGGTGCTAATGTGAGGGCTGCCGGCACCTGCGCGGCTTGGAAACCGGGGGGTGGGCAAGCAGCGAGGGGCTCCTGCACATCACCGCTGTGCGGCCGGATCCCGGCTGCTCGCCTGCAGACCGCACGAATCAGAGGACGTGAGCAAGGCGTGCTGCGGGAAGCGCCCCGGGCAGGGGAAATGCCCTGGAGGGAAGGGGACGGCGGTGGGCTGCGCTGTTGTCACTTGGTTTTTTTGGGTGACCCTTCGGGATGCCTGTAGGCAAGCAGAAAGCATAAAGCCGAGGGGATCCACGTAGGGATGGACAAGGCTGTGCACCCAGCAGATGTGTATCTGGGAGATAAGGGCCCGGCGCTGCCTGCACGCGGAGCCAGGGCTGATGAGCTGCCAGGCGGCCCCGTGTCCCCATCACCGTTCAAGGGGAGCTCTGTCTCCTGCACACAGATTGAATCACGAGGCAATGGGACCGCCAAACTTTCTTCCTGATCTCTTCCAACTTGTGGGCTCGTCTGAGTGTTCATAGGAAAAGGAAACCAAAAATCACGTCCCTTCAATCACAGCTCTTCGATCGCATCTCCTCCATCAATCACAGATCTTCATTCACTTCTTTGGGGCTTCGGGAAAAAAATCCAGACCCTACGGGGCAGTTTGGCTCAGAGTGCTGCCATGCGGGTCCATCAGGACCCACAGCCACTGGGGGTCTCACCTCGTGCTGCCACATCCCCTGGCAAGGGGACACGTCCCTCTGCGTGGCACACGTGGGCAGGGGACACGTGGGCACTGCCCCACTCGTCGCCTGGCAGATGGAAATAGCAGCAGCTCTATTGATTTACAGCCGCAGCCCTGACTTTAATGGGCTGTTTTTGCTCCCCAACAGCTTCGGCTCAGGTCTCTTTGCAACAAACCTCTCTTTTTTCCCTGCGCTCGCCCCGTGAAACAAGGGGAGGCGACGCTTCGCCCCGCTCACCGTCGGCACGCCGCGCGTCTCCCCTCGGAGAAAACAAACCCCAATCCCACGAGCATAAAAGGGCTTTGTGGTGGGGACATCAGTGCCGTGCCGCGGGCCGGGGCTCGCCGCCCGCCTGCCAACCCGCCTAGGAATGCTTGCTGCCACCGCAGCCTGCGGGTAGGAAATAGTTTCCAGGCAAAAAGGCCTCCCAGTGTATTCCGGCCCGACAGCTTCCAGCAGCCCTCTGTAGGCGTCTTGTTCTGCCGCCGCCGGGACACCTACCCGGAGGAAGAGCGGAGACGAAGGTGGGAGAGCTTTTAAAAGCTCTGGGTAATTTTGTTCCAGCCCCGTGTCCCCGCTTTGAGGCTTTGGAGGATGCTTGGGGTTGGCGTTCGGGGCAGCGTTCCCAATAGATGAGAGTCGACCCCGTGATAAAGCCCATAAAGCGAAGTGGGGCGATGCTGGGGGGTTTGGGGAACCCTATGCAGGCTGGGCTGCAAATGTAGGTCACAGCCCTCTCCTCACTCAAATCCGGCGATGACGAGGGTGTTGCAGGTTGGGCTGAAATATGTACCTCCAGCTCTTTACTCTGGCACCGAAACAAAACCCAACTCAGAAAACTGCGAAAAATAAACCCAGCTTGTGAATGCTGCTGATTGGAAGTTTTTCCAGCAGGCAGCAAGCTCCGTCCTACCCGTGTAAAATCACTCCTCGGGCGTGTGTTGATCTGGGCAATGTTTCCTCTGCGAAAAGAAAAAGGAAAAGATTAGAGCGAGGGGAGAGAAATATTTGGAGGGGAGCTTTCCACCAGTTCCTGGGATGCGCTTTATTTAGCAGTCTGCCACTTGGGACACGCTGCGGGGACACTGCTGTGGCTGTGCTCCCCCAAAAAGGGCCGGGGATGCTGTGGGAAGGGACGGGTTATTTTTAGGGGGAGAGGTCCCCCGGGGAGGGCGGGCACTTCCAGGCAGAGCACCGCCCCGAGCAGGTGTCCTGAGAAAAAAAAAAAGGGGGATTACTGAGTCAGATAAAAGCTTGTTTGGCCAAAGTTATGGCAATCCTACAGCTGGAGCTGGAGATTTTCACCTGGCAGTGGGATCTGCTGAGGCATGGGGTGCCCATCTGAGACCCAAATCTCCCCCCCACCCCATCACCGCAGCAGTTTTGTGCTAATTAAACAGAACCGTGCTTGTGTGCCCGTGTCTGACCCACGTCAGATTTATGGGGTGATCCTGCAGGGCACAGGGCTGCTATTAGTGGTCACAAAACCGCAGGCTCACAGACGGGCTCCCGGCCCCAGGCAGCTCCGTGTTTTTGGGAGCAGAAATCTCCGCTCTGGCTGTTTTGCTGGTAGCACTGCCAGGGACACAGAGTTCCTGAGAGCTGCTGCTTCCCATCCCAAAGGGGACGGGGTCCCTGGGGGCTGTCTCAGCACTGTGGGGATGGGGATAAGGTGGGGGTGCCAGCTGGGCTGTGAGCCATGCGTGCTGCCCTGCTCCCCGTGCTCGATGCTCCGCGAGCGGTTCGCCCTGCTATTTATACCCCAACAGCCTTTCGGGATAAATGAGGCTATTTTAAAGGTCTTGGCCAGGTAAAACTGGTTTAAACAAGGCTGGTAATGACTCAGAAGGCTATAAATGTCCGTCAGGCAGGCGCTCAGCCTGTGAGGGGTTTGATCTGCTCGGTGCACAGGAGCAGCATCACGTATCACTCAAGCATCCTGCATCTCCCAAGCATCCCTCATCTCCTAAGCATCCCTCATCAGCTGAACATCCCTTATCTCCCGAGCATAGAATCATAGAAGAATTAAGGTTGGAAAACACCACTATGATCACCAAGCCCAACCCCAGCCCACCTCACCGTGCCCACTGACCTCATCCCTCAGTACCACATCCCCACGGTTCTTGAACACCTCCAGGGACGGTGACCCCACCACTCCCTTTGCAGCTGTGCCATCCTCCATTGCCCAGGCATCTCACATCCCCACAGCCCACGGGGTGCAGCATGATGGAGGTGACCTGCAGCAACATGGTGAGGGCTGTTTTGCACCCATTTAGTGCTGAAAGCTGCTGCTTCCTCCTGCCGTGCCTTCTGCCACTGGATGCTCTCCAGCAGAAAGGGGTTTCGTTGGAAAATAACAGGGAGGTTTTAAAGCAGGGCTGTTTGGGAGGAGTATCCACATTCAGTTTTTCTGTTTGTTTTCTCATTGTAAAACCAAAGGCATTTCAGTTTTCAGAAACTGATCATTAAACATAAAAAAAATATTTCCTCTAACAGCGGCCGCAGCCTGAACACTTTGGGAGGCCAGGTGATTTTGTTGTGGAGTCCTTCCAGAAGGCATCATCCCGTCCATGGGTTGTGCATGAGTCCCTTGTCCCCTGGTGTCCTCAAGCATCCTGAAGTGCCACCAAGCTGTCCCCCACTCACCATCCTGGGTGACGTTGTTTCCCCAGGTGCATCCTTTGAGCTCTTCCAGTGCTTTATGGCACCCTGTGGCACAGCAGCTCAGAGCCTTGAATAATTAGAGAGTGGGGAGAGATGCAAAAATAACACCTGAATACGGCAAAAATAGAGATGGTGGCCAGGTCAGGATGGCAGCCACAGGGTTGTGTGTGGATGAGGCATGGCACAGCTGCACTGTGACAACTGGCTTTGTGTTGGAGCCCTGGGAAGAATAAGTGCGGGAGGCAGAACGTGTGGAGCATCCCTCAAAGGTTTCACTTCCAAAAGTTTCCATGGGTGACAACGGAGTTCTTCCCTCTGCTTTTAGGGCTGTGTTGAGACCAAGCTGATGGGCATCCTGTTAAGGACCGTAAGGACCTGACAGCCAAGCTCAGGCTGGATGGGGCTCTGAGCACTGATGGAGATGTGGGTGTCACTGTCCAGTACCGGGACCACATGGCTTTTAAGGGTCCCTTCCAACTCAGATAATGCCTTGATCTACGACCTCTGTAAGAATGGGAGGCATCTCCTGGCGACAACCACTTTCCAGCAGTATCTGCTGCCAGAGGGATTCCAGCATTCAACCCACAGCATCTCCTTGGGCTGCGAGTTAGATTAAAGTCACTAAATTTTGGCATGCTCCTGATTTGTCTTTCGTTAGACTTGTTAAAGCCTTGGAAAACATTATTATTATTATTATTTTTAATGAATTAAGAGACCCCATTAAACGTTGAATCTAATTAGGAAAGACTAGGTGGGAGAATTCGTCAAATAGTTAAGTCAATACAGCAGAGTGTAATTGCTGTCGTTGCCTGCGGGGCCGAGGCTGATGGCCAGCATCATTGGGTGGGTAACTCATGGAGACGGGAGGATCCCTTCTATATGGGATGCCATTGATTTCAATGCTCCTATCTGAGTCCTTGAGTGAGGAAAGAATATCGGCTCCTGCAATGCCCCGCAGAAATGATAGAACAAAGGGAAATGGTTTCAAACTAAAAGAGGGGAGATTTAGACTGGATATAAGGAAGAAGTTTTTACCATAAGGGCAGTGAGGCAGTGGCACAGGTTGCACAGAGAGGTGATGGTGTCCCATCCCTGCAGACAGCCAAGGTCAGGCTGGATGGGGCTGTGAGCACTGCTGGAGCTGTGGGTGTCCCTGTGCACTGTAGGGGAGTTGGACTGGATGGCCTTCAAGGATCCCTTCCAATTCAGATGGTTCTGTGACTCTGTGAAATGGCAGCACACCATAGGGACCCCACAAGCATCCCCTGCACACGTCCTGCCCTACAGCCCTGACCGTGGGAGCAGAAATATGGCACTAGCAATGACCTCAGGGTCTGTTCTGCCTGCCTGAATGAGAGCTGCTCGGGATGCCCTCAGCCACACAGAGCCCTTTGGTTGCTTCCAGGGATCTTATGGGGGAAAGTGCCACCACCCAGTGCTGTGATGTGTGCTCCTTCTCCTTCCTGTTATTAAAATGCTTCTGTTCCACAGGGCGGTGAGTGCTCCTGTCTTGCAGTTCCTCAGCTACAGGGGGAAAAAAAAAACAAAAACCAAAAAAAACCAACCACCACATTTAGTTTGAAACAACAGGGCAATTGGGAGAGTTCATTATATTGGATTAATTATGATAATTATCAGTAGAAGGGAGATAATTACCCTGTTTGTTGTCAAGAATAAGGTACAGTTGTAAGGGGGGGGGAGGGGGAGGCAGATGGGAGGGGCTGATTTTTTACTTTCCTTTGCAGAGAAATGCCTTCACCCAGCAAGAAGAGCAGGGGATGTGTTTGTCACCATCACCAGTCAGTGGTGGAGGTGGCCCAGAACGGTGGCAGATGCTGCCCAGGGTGGCCCAACCGCTGTCTCCTGCCTCCAGGAAGGGGACGCCGGCTCCTCCAGGCATGGCTCCCAATGCAAATAGAAATGTAATTTAAAAAATTAAATTTAAAATAAATATTACTTAAATATTAAAGAGAAGAAGTCATTTTTTAAATGGCCGGTGCGTTTCTCCGGAGCCCAAGAGGGTGTGTTTAAACAAGACGCTGCCAAACATTTTCAATTTTTATCATCTGGGGTATTTAAAAAAATGTTTCCCTACAAGGCAAGACTATCTACTTTACTGCTTCTTTCCCTGTTCTCTTAAGATATTAATTTTATTGGGCTGCCCAAAGGTAGCGGCATAGCAGTTAGACTTGTGAGATAAGGGGTGGGAGATGGAGCACCCCATGGTGTGCCAACGGGGCTCCCATTTAGGACCGCACGATGATGCTACAGAGGGAAGGCTCGGCCTCGCCCAGCACATATGCTCGCTGGTGATGCTCCCAGGTGATGCACGGGAGGGTGACGTCCGCCGTCGAGGGGTCCCCCGGGGGGCAGGCGGGGTGCCCCTCCAGCCCCGGCCCTCCGGGATTGGGGACAGTAGGCGACAGGGGGCGCCGCGCCACCGCTCTTAGACCTGGGGACAGCCCTACTCGGCCTCCTCCCCCCCACCCCCCCCTTTTTTGGGGGCAAATCCCCCTTTTCCCGATGCGTCCCCGCCCTGAGGGCAGCCCCCCTGGGGTCTCCCCCTTCGCTTCCAGCCAGCCCCCATCTCCCCTAAATATGGGCGGGAGGAGGCGGGCTGCTTCTATCGCCGCGGCTATCGCGATAGGAGCCAGTTTCGTTTGGAGACGGCTCCCGAGGGCTTTGGGGCGAGGGGAAAAGCCCTCCGGCGAAGCCCCTCATCTGTTGGGTTTGTGTTAATGTTTAAAAGCTCCCGCTAACCTCGCCGAGCGGTGCTGGGGTTAATGCCGGGAGAGAACCCAAATAAATAACCGAGGGAAAAGGTCGGTGCCGCGCTGCCCCGCCTGGTGCCCGGGCAGGTAGGTACAGGGCGCACGGCACGGGGAGGGCGGCAGCTCCGTGTCCCCCACTGGGCGGGGGAGAATACTGCGGGGCCGGGAGGTGTCGGGCACCCGGAGGGGGCTGCGCTTCCTCTCTGGAAGGAGGGAAGGAGAGAAGGAAGGAGGGAGGGACGGAGACAGCCGCTCCCCGACGGCTACACTCGAGGAGCGTCCGTGGGTCTGTCCGTGGGTGCGGAGCGGCGCTGCCCCGACGGAACCACCGGGCCCCGCTCCGGCTGCGCGTCCCCCGACGACGCTGAGCCCGGCCCCGTCGCGCTCCCCTCTCCCAGCTCCCGCCTTCCCCTGCCCTTCCTGTTTGTTTTAGTTACGAAATTGTTGTAGGTACCTGAGGCAGAGCCGCGGGAAGGCATGAGGCAGAGCCGGGCCACGGCCGGGAGCAAGGCGGCCTGAGGCCGAGCAGCCGCGGGGAGAAAGGTGCGTGCGACTCGGGGGGCTGCGGCCGTCGGGGGGGGGGGGGCCGGGGGACCGCTCTCTTTGGGCATTGAGAGGGGACACCTCCCGTCGGAGTGCGGCTGGAATGGGGGTCCCGTAGGACCCCTCCCGTTGCGGGGGGCGGGGGAGACGCGGGGGGGTTCCGGGAGCCGCGCCGGGGTGCGGGTCGGGGGGCCGCGGAGCAGCCGCTCCCGCCTAGGTGTGAGCTGATTATTCAAATGGGCAGCCGAGGACCTGGGGATTGGAGGCTCGCCCGGCCGCTCCGTGCTATATCACTCGGGCACCCACGTCACTGCAGCACTTGTACTCCTCTTCCTCCCTCCTCCTCTTCTTCCTCCCTCCTCCCTCCTCCTCCTCCTCCTCCTCCTCCTCCTCCGGCTCCTCCATCGCCTCCGGGCGACTCTTCGCCGCGAAGCGCTGCGGAAACCCACCCAAGGAGCGGCGGCGAAAAAAAAACCCCGGCCCCGGCGGTGCCCCCTCCCTTCCTCCCTCCCTCCTCTTCCTCCTCCTCCAGCGGCTCCGACGGAGGGAGCGCGGCAGAGGGGAGGGAGGGCTGGCGACTTTTTTTTTTTTTTTTTTTGGATTGCTCTCTCTCTCTCTCTCTCTCTGCGTCGTCGTTTGTTGTGTCTGTTAAATTTTAAACTGCCATGCACTCCACTTCCAGTATGCTGGGAGCGGTGAAAATGGAAGGCCATGAGCACACGGACTGGAGCAACTACTACGGAGAGCCCGAGGTAAGGGGGGAGCCGGGCGGCCCGATCCCCGCGCCGGGATCCTGGGGGGAAACCTCAACTTTGTCACCAAATATTCTCGAGGCGTCGAACCGCGGCCGGGGGGCAGCGGGGGGGGGGGACGGGGGACGGGGGACGGGGGACAGCGGGGCCGGGCCCCCCGGGAGCGATCGGGGCTGCCGGGCAGAGATTCGCGTTTTTTCCTTTCCCCCTACCCTCCCCCCCACCCCCCACCCAAGATATTTTTCTCGCTTCGTGCAGGGCTGTCCCTTTTCCTCCAGCTCGGATTCTCTGAGCTCGCTGCAATCCCGAGTTTTTCAATATCTAAATTTGGGCTCTTTTTTTTTTTTTTTTTTTTTTTTTTTTTTTAATGAGAGCTTCAACACCCCCCACCTCCCGCCGATGCCCCCGGGGTTTAACCCTTCCGATCCCGCAGCGCCGGGGCTGCAGGGACTCCCTCGGGCTGGGCTGGGGGTGCCCTACTTGGGAACCACTCTCATTTCCAATCCCCCCAAATCTCCCTTCTCTTTCTCGTTTGTCCCCTCAGAGCTACTCCTCGGTGAGCAACATGAACGCGGGGCTGGGCATGAACAGCATGAACACGTACATGACCATGTCGGCCATGAGCACCACGGCCAACATGACGGCAGCCACCTCCATGAACATGTCCTACGCCAACACGGGCATGAGCCCTTCACTCGCTGGCATGTCCCCAGGTGCGGGGGCCATGGCCGGCATGGGCTCAGCCGGCGTGGCGGGGATGGGTGCCCACCTGAGCCCCAGCATGAGCCCCATGGGAGGCCAAGCGGGCTCCATGAACGCCCTGGCCCCCTACACCAACATGAATTCCATGAGCCCCATCTACGGGCAATCCAACCTCAACCGCTCGCGGGACCCCAAGACGTACCGGCGGAGCTACACGCACGCCAAGCCCCCCTACTCCTACATCTCGCTCATCACCATGGCCATCCAGCAGTCTCCCAACAAGATGCTGACGCTGAGCGAGATCTACCAGTGGATCATGGACCTCTTCCCCTTCTACCGCCAGAACCAGCAGCGTTGGCAGAACAGCATCCGCCACTCGCTTTCCTTCAACGACTGCTTCCTCAAGGTGCCCCGCTCCCCAGACAAGCCGGGCAAAGGCTCCTTCTGGACGCTGCACCCCGACTCGGGCAACATGTTTGAGAACGGCTGCTACCTGCGGCGCCAGAAGCGCTTCAAGTGTGAGAAGCAGCTGGCGACCAAGGACGGCGGCGGGGGCAAGAAGGGGCCGGGGCAGCCCCCCAGCCAGCCTCTGGGAGAGGGCAGCTCCTCGGGGGGCTCCGAGGGCTCGGCGGGCGCCGAGTCACCGGCGAGTGCCTCGCCGTGCCGGGACCACAAGCGCGCCCTGGCCGAGCTGAAGGGTGCGGCGGCGGGGCCGAGCCCCGGGGAGCCGTCGGCGGCCTCTCCAGCTCAGCACCTGCTGGCCCCGCCGCACGCCGGGCTGCCCCACGACGCCCACCTCAAGCCCGAGCACCACTACGCCTTCAACCACCCCTTCTCCATCAACAACCTGATGTCGTCCTCCGAGCAGCAGCACCACCACCACCCGCACCACCACCACCACCCCTCGCACAAAATGGACCTCAAGGCCTACGAGCAGGTGATGCACTACTCGGGCTACGCCTCGCCCGTGCCCGCCAGCCTGGCCATGGGGCCCGTAACGAACAAAAACCCATTGGAGTCCTCCCCTTTGGCCGGAGAGACTTCTTATTACCAAGGTGTGTATTCCCGGCCCATCATGAACTCCTCCTAAAGGCAAAGGGGGAAAAAAAAACCCCCGCCCCGCGTGGTCCCCCAGCAGCGTGATGGACTGTGAGCGCTGCCGAGCACGGTACCTACCCATATAGCTATCTATCTATTTTTTGTTTTGTTCCCTGCTGGCTCCAGGTGGTTGCATCCACTCGGGGAGCAGCAGGGCGCACCTCGTGTGCCACCCCCTAACCCTGACCCTGCGGTCCCCTTGGTTTGCCTTGCGGGGTGGTTCAGTTTGGTGGGAGGGGGGTGTAGGGGAGAGGGATTTTTCTGTTGGGGCTGGTTTATTATTTTTTTCGTTGTCGTCGTTGCAAGGAGGTCTAAATATATCTATTTTTTTGTGTGGAAGTGATGAGGAAAAGGAATAACAAAAACAAAAACAAACAGACAAAAATGGACGCAAAGAAAATGAAGCCCTCGTTCAGTGGGAAATCCATGCGAGTTTGGGATCTGAGGATGGAAAGTCTTGTAAAATTGTACAAAGGGGGAGGGAAAAAAAAAAAAAAAACGGAAAAAAAAAAGCGGAAAAAAAAAAAAGTCAGGATAGATCGTTGTAATTGAAACAAATGCTTGTTGTTACCGGGAGAGTAAACTACTTGGATCTGATTAATTTATCGTTTCTGTATGCTTTATTTATGGCTTTAAATGTGTATTCTGGTAGCGACTAGCCAGGTTGCCACAGAACTCTATTAAAGTGTTATTGGCGGTTTTTTTCCCCCTGCATTCTCTGTTCTGCCGGGATTCGTCCTCCTCCTTTCCCGGCCGTGCGGCCCCGACGGTGCGGCCGTGCCGCTCCCGGCCCCTTTTTCCCACCCGCTGCCCTCGGAAGGACTGGCCGAAGCGAACCCAGCCCGGGGGGGGGACGCTCGGGGGGGGTCAGCGATGAAAAGCCGTCCCGGGGATCGGGGAGAGAGGGGGGTGTCCCCGTGGAGACGGGACGGTGGGCAGCGGAGATGCGCGGCCGCCCTCGGTCTGCCGTCGGGGGGGCAAAACGCACGGCTGGGACCGCTAAAAGAGAGGAGCCTGGACGGTATAAACCACGGGGGTCGGGAGGACGGCCTCGCAGGGAGCGGTACGGCCAGAGCAGCGCTGCTTCTTTCTGCCCTAAAGCCCTCCGGCCGCTCGCAGGCCCGCTGCCCGTGCAGCGGAACCCGTCCCGGGGCGATGTTGTCATTTCTTCCTCCCCTTTCCGTGCCCGTTTTCACAACCACTTGTTGTTTTTCCCACGCCGTTTACGGCCGTCGTAGTTGTTGCTTTCCGAAATAACATTCAAATCCTTCTTAAAATTCCGCTTTGTCCGCGGGTAGAGAAAAGGGGACAGGGAACGGGGGAGGTGGAGGGGGGGGGGAGGGAGAAAGCGGGGGGGGAGAAAGGAAAAAAAAAAAAAAGAAAGCAAAAACAATGAAAAAAACCCTCCCAAAAACAAACCGGGGATCCAGGCAGCAATCTGTCTGTCTCTATACGGCAAGGACACACACGTTGTGAAGCGAGGCGTGCAATGTGTTTCATTAGCACATAAAAGGCTCCCGCGGGGACGGAGCACGGGCGCGGGGTGACACCGCTTTGGGGACGCGGCAGCGGCCGATCCGGAGCTGGCACCAATGGTGGCACTCGGGGCCTTCAGCTCTTGGTCAATGATTGTCGCTTTTTTTTTTTTTTTTTCATTGTTTTCCTCAGCCCTCTTTAATTCGCTGCGATTTCATGTTCGAGTTTCCCTCCCGCCGCCCGCCTAAACGCGAGGGTGGGAGAAAGAAAAAAGGAAAAAGGGAGAAATACAAAGGGCCGCGCTCTCCCTTCCATCTCCCTTTGCACCCCATCGCTTTTTTCTCTCTCCCCTCCGCCCCAACCCCGCACATCCCACCCCGTCCTCCTGCAAGTGCATTCTGCCGCTGCCGGTTTAAGCAACCGTGAGCTGTGAATAAACAAAGTCAGTAAACAAAAAAAAAAAAAGAAAAAAAAAAAAGAAAAAAAAAAAAGGGGGGGGGGGTGGAATCTAGATCCAAATTCCAGGAGGGTAAACTTTCAACACCACGTCATACTTCAGCAAATTTACACAGATATTATATTGCGTCCCTTTCCTTCCCCCCCCCCCTCCGCTGTCTCCCCCCCAAACCCCCCCCCCCGCTTCTCCTTTTGAGCCATTGTGCTTAACTGAATTTTATAAAGCTGATCGATATCTTGGTAAAATATTCATTTTTAAACTAGCGGCCAGCGAAATCTTTGCTTTGTGCTAAAGTCAACAGCCGCCCGCTTGCGGCTCCCATAAATGCGGGGATGCTCCCGGCTCCCGCAGAGCGGGCGCGGCGGCGCGGGGCGCAGGTAGGTGACACCCGCAGCTTTTCCCCTTCTCCTCCTTCTTTGCGTTTGTCACCTCCGGCTGCCCACCGCTGTCATCCCCCCCCAACCCCCCCAACCTCCCCCCCGGGCCCGCGGGAGGCGAGAGGGGCGCGGGGGACACCGAGGGGACAGGCGGTTCCGTCCCGGTTTTGGGGTGCGCAGTGGAAAGGACCCCGCCTCTCCGCCTCGCCTTGGAGGAGACGGGATTGAGGAGGGGGATTTGGGGTCCGAGGGGGATCCCCGTGCGGGAGCGGGGTGAGGACGGGTCGGGGTGCGGGTGCGGCTGGCCGCAGCCCCTCAGCTGCCTGCCGAGGGCTCGAGTCGTTGTGGGGCCGTCGGAGAAGGAACGGGGACGCGCGGGACCCGACTCCCAGCGCCCGGCCGCTGCCCCTCGAACCGCGCGCATCTTTCTGCTTTTCTTTCCTTTATTTTGTTGTTGTTTGTTTGTATTCCTTTCCTTTTTTCTTTCCCCCTCTTTTTGTGCGTTATTCCGTTGTCCTCCCCGGCTCCGCGGCGCTTTTCCGTTCCTCAATCCGAGCGGCATTTCTCCCGTGTCCGTGCCACGGGGAAGCGTCGCTGCCGGTGCCACAGGCAGTCCTCGTCCCCGCGTGGGCAAGAACCGAAGGGAAAAAGACCCCCATCCTCATTTTCTCGTTGGCAACGCGGCGAAAAAGAGGAAAACGGGAGTTTAACGGTGCCGGGGCTCGGCCGCTGGGCACGAATACGAGTGGCATCACCCACGCGGGGACTCGGGAAGGAGACGTCTCTCGAAGCCCACGGAGACCGGGAGCGGGCTGTACACGCGTGTCCCCTTTCCCGTGCCAGGTTCCGGCTCCCGACCGAGCGGGTGCCCGGTCAATGCCGGGCTCTGGGGTACGGCACTCGCCAATGACCTGTCACCGAACTTTTGTCGCCGTTCGGGGAGGGGACACGCGTGGGAACGGCCCGGGAGCGGCTCACCTCCCGGCCACGGGAAGCCCCAGCCCGGCGGGAGCGGGGCTGCACGTCGCGACCTTCCTCTACTCGTTATTCGTGCCGTGTCACTATAAATATATATATACAGGTAGATAGATAGATAGCCTATAGAACAGCCGAGCATCCCCAGCCTCCTCCGAGCCCTCCCAGACGCATTTTCCCTCTGCCAGCCTCTCAGAAAGAGCAGCGCGTTAAGCCTCGCTTCCAACCTTTCATTCCCACTGATCGATTTTATTCTATTTTTTTTTAATTATTATTATTATTTCTATTTATTTATTTATTTATTTTAAATTTGACTTTCGGGGAGACCGAGCTGCATCCGACCGTCCCGAGGACGGAGCCTCGTACCCGGGCGGCAGAAGGACTCCCCATCCAATCCGCCACCAAAGCCGGCGACAAGCGGCCGGACGGGCAGTCACTGTCGCTGTCACTGTCGGGGCTCCTCCCGCTCCCCTTCGGGCGACTTTCCCAGCTCACAACCGCGATCCGAAGGCGAACTCAGCCCCGCATCGGCTCGCCGTGTTGGCCGATGTATTTCTTTTTTTCCTACTTCCCCTCCGCTGCGGGGAGGGGTTGAGGGGGGTCGGGAGGGGGGGGTGCAAAGGCACTTCTTTAATTGTCCGGGCCCCTAATGACATGCAGAGATGGCTCAAAGGCAGCGGACATCAAAGCGCGAGGGGATGGCACGTCGGGCAGGACAGCCGCTCTGCCCCGCTTGCCAAAAGGACATCTCCTGCCCCAAACCGCCCCGAAGGTTTCTGCTGCCGAGCGGTGCGGCCAGGCGGCCCCGGCAGGATTGTATGCAAAAGCGGTCGGTGGGGATCCTAAAAAAAACCGGACAGCTCAGGGTGAGATGAGTCTAATTATTGCTGGTTCTAAAAAGAGCTGGAACACCCAAGTAGGGCTTAACTCGTCTCCTGGGAAACTGATGGAGACCTATTTTACAAGCTGTAATTCTGCTTTAGACTATTGCAGGCTAAAGGCAGTTGACACTATCCTCTTTCTTCTAGAAATAGTCCTAATCCTATATTTCGGCCGGGGAAAGTCCGCTTCTGCTCCACACTAGATTAATCCAGAAACCACATAAAACCAGGTAGGGAAGAGGATGGAAAAGGGGAGGAGGAAAATCGTTCAAAGTTTGTTACCTCTGCCCTGCCTAACCTTCAAAAGAGTAAATAGCGAAGGATGATGCAGAGTCTGCCGGCTCCTTATTTACGGGACAGCTAAAAACGGGGCTTTGGGTGTCGGCGGGAGACGATTGGGGTTTATTTTTTTGCTCTCTCGCTGCGGTCGTCTCTCAGTGAAATATTTCTCCTCTCCGACGGAACCCGGGGGAGGCGGGGTGGCTCTGGGCGAGAGGAATCTGTTCCCTATTTCTTTTTATTGAGGGAAGAAAAAAAAAAAAAGAAAAAAAAAGAAAAAATAATAAAATAGAGTGTCCCGCAGCCCCGGCCGGGCCGACGGGTTGATGTTTTATTCCTATTAAATCTCCACGCGTGGAAAATGCGATAGTTTTGAGACGGGGAGGGCCAGGAGAACGGGGTGGTTTCCCTCCAGGTTGGGGAATATGGGGAACCAAGGGGGGAAGCGACTCTCAGAGAGGCACAAAACCCGGCCCTAAGTGTAAGGGGTTGAAGCACAGGGATGCGAATCGGGACGGGAGGATGGGGAAAAGCCGCAGCCAGCGTGGGATGCGGCTCCGGGATGGTGGATGGATGGAGAGGTGGATGGAAGGACGGAAGGATGGAGGAAAGGATGGATGGAGGAAGGGAAGGAGGGGTGGGTGTTACATTTGTAGGTGCAGCTGGGTGTAAAATTGAATTAAAAAAAAAAAAAAAGTTAAAAAAACTCAACTTATGAGACGGGGGTGGGGAGTCCTGCAGGTCCCGCACCGCCCCAGCCCGGCTGGCCGCTTTCCCGAGCAGAAATGTGGGCCGAGGGGTTTCTGCCCGCCTGGGGCAGCGGAGGGCAGTGAACGGAGCGGGCAGCGCTTCTGTCACTGGGACTTCTTTTCTCTTTTTTTTTTCATGCTTTCCTTTTCTGTCTCTCTTATCATTTGTTGTTCTTTCATTTCTTCCTTCCCCCCCCTCCTTTCTTTTTCTTTCTTTCATTTCCTTTTTCTTTCTTTCTCTCTCCTTTTTTCTCCTCATTTATTCTCCTCACTTTTCCTTTCATCCCCTCTTTCCTTCCCCCCCTTCCCCCCTTTTTTTCCCTCCATTCTTTCCATTTCTCACTCTTCTTTCCTATTTCTTTTTTAATTTCATTTCCCCTTTTCCCCCAACTTCTTCCCTTTTCTCCTCTTCTCCCTCCCCTTTTTCCCTCTCTATTTTTTACCCTTCCATCCCCAACTCTAACACTCCCCGTGCCGGACAGGGCAGGGAGCAGGGACCGGGTGTAGCAGCCAGACGAGGCCGACAACTTGCAGGTAGCCCCGGGGATGGGCGAGGACGGGGGAAGGACACCGGCTCAGCTCCCTCCTGCCAGGGCCGGGCGTTCAGAACGCCTTCATGCTTTCACCCAAACGGGCCCTGCTCTTTGCAAAGCAGGCGACAAGAAAGCCCTCGAAATGCCATTTACCCTACAGATTTCTGCAGCCGGAGCCTTGCTGCTGCCAGCAATCTGCTTGCACGGTCAGTGCAAGAACAGCTGGGACAGGACTGAGTTCTGACAGGTTTTTCACTCGCACAAGCAATGCAAAGATTGAAGCTTTCCTTTGCCTGGCTGGAAAGCAGACAGCTACTCCAGTGCCCAGCAGTGATTCCCCTTCCCACCCCATTGCCCAGCAGGGGTTTCTTTTCCCACCCCACCACCGACAGCACCAACACTGAAGGAGGCTGGGGACCTGAGATGCTTTGCAGCCAGCCTTCTGCACGGCAGGGAAGCAGCCTGTGGTGTGTGTGCACTTGCACTCACCTTCACCGCCCTTTCTTGATTTTAATAACAGCACAGGGGATCAGTGTCAAGGACAGATGGGGCCAACCTCTGAGCTGTGCTGAGCGCGCTGCTGCCTTGTGTGCGTCCCCTGTGAAACCCCAGATCCCCATCTCTGATTGCCTCTTTGTGTCTGTACTTGTGTGCAATACCTGCGTTACGCTTCAGTAGACTCGGGAGCGGGCAGAAGTGCTATCTCTGCCTCAAGGATATTTGAGAAGATGCTTCTCTGGGATGGATCCTTTTAGGAAAAAAAAAAAAAAAATTGTTAAAACATTTCGGGAAAGCTGAAGAATGAATGAATTTGTGGAGCTTTCTGAGGGATGCACATCGGTGCCATCCTAAAGGTGAACACTCATCCCACCCTGCAGGACCCTGGCAATCGCTATCCAGCACTGAGCCATGCTACAGTGTTCTGGTCCTCCAAAGCATCCCTCCCTTTGCTGTTGCTCTGCACTACTGCGAAATTACAGGCTGCAGATGGGGGGCTGAAAGCAGCAGCTCTGCTTCAGGGAGGCAGTGGGATGGGGCAGAAGGTGAGGCTGATATTGCAAGAGGTTGCCAGGACTTTCTGTTCCCTCCGGGTCCAATCCAAGGCGTCGTTAGCAAACTAATAAACCGGCTGCAGATGTTGAGCCAACAGCAGGGCACGTTCCTCAGGAGCATCCCTGAAAACTCTTGGGTTTGGGAAGTGATCAGCTCATCCCTGTGTTTCTCTTTGTGCTCTTTGCCACTCTCTGCACCACTTCTTCCCTCCTGCCTGGAATTTTAGGGGAAAAGAAGAAAAAATAGAAACAGGAAACAAAACAGGATCTTCCTCAAATCACTTTTTCCAAGCTTCTTTATTTTCTTGATATTGCAGTGGATGGAGCTCTGTGACCCTACTGTTTCTCTTAGAAAATAGAAGTATCTGTGCCAGCCGCAGCTCTGCCAGCACTGGGTGGCTCTGGCAATTGGCAAACACCAATGCCATATCCATACCCCACTGACCCCATCAGATCCCACAAGGCTGGTGTGGGTACAACTGCAGTGATGCTGTAGGAAGCAGGTGCTGCCCTGCATGGGACCCAATCCAGGTCCTTGGGGGCAGGAATACATCAGGGCTGGAGTTTCATCAGGAATAGGAGTCCACCATGCCCAGGTGGGGCTGTGCCTGCTGAAGTGCCTCTTAACCTTTCCTATACCCCGCTAGCGAGGGAAAAAACGCACGAGGGGATCCTGCCTGTTCCCTTGCCCCTGAAGGGAGAAAAGAGAAAGATCCCCGAGCCTGGTGCTCTACCCCCAAAGCCCATCTCCAGGCAGAGGGAGAGGCAGCGTGCTCACTACTTTCTGCCTCTAGCTCTGCTTTTTGTGCTGCCCCAGGTACCGGCCCCAGCGCATCCCCTGCTGCAGTAGCGCTCCTCCTGCACGGAGCAGCACATTTCCCCCGAGTTACTTATTAACCACCATTCGTTTGACAGGATCGATATTTCAAGCTAGGGAGTAAACACTTAAGAAGTAATGCTCCTCTCTGCTCTCTTTTTCCTCAGCAAAATGATTTATTTTATAAAATGCATCTGCCTGGCAGGGAGGCTGGAGCCCCGCGGCGTTTATCCGCGGGATATGCAAAGCGCATTTATTTCCTCTTTTATCTCTCATATTGCGCGTTGATCCCATACATATAGATTGATTTTGTTCAGGTAGATAATGAAAAGTCAAGTGGAAAATTTACACAAAGGCACTCAGGATCTCCACTTTCTATTGGTATATAAATTGGTTTATTACTTCATTCCCTTAAACAGCGACTTTCACGCTGGGGAACACTTTAAAATATATCATGTTTAAACACAGAGCCGTTTACCTTCCGTGTGGTTTCTCTTTTTCCATCGGTAATTTCCTCGCTACTTTTGCTAATTACCGAAGATATTTGTGTTTAAACAAGGGCCCCACCAGCAGCAATCCGTCTGCCTCCTCCTCCAGCTCCCAGCATCAAACCACCCCAACCAGAGCTCCGGGCTCTGGGCACAGAGATGGTGACAAAGCCTGGCAGCGGGCTCTAATTCCCCGTAAGCGGCTTTGGCTTTGCCAGCCCAAGGCAGTGAATGGAGGGCACTGGACAGGAGAGAGCAGCTCGGAACAAAACAGGCAGGAAACGTTATTAATAAACATCTTCTGGACATTTGGTGGCTCATCTAGGCTGCTCCAGCTTAAAGCAATTAATTCAGGATACTGACATAAACTCTCCAGCTCTTTGACAGCTTGGAGCTGAAATAAAAATGCTAGTTCTCCAGGGAAAAGGAGAGGATAGTTGGCTCTTTTCTGGACTGTTTGCTTATAGGCCCAGAGAGCAATCTTCCTTGCAGAATGAAATGCAAGGACACAAACAATGTACCGGAGAGAGAATAGAAGATGGGAATGAACAGTTTGAACTATTTGCTCAGCAGAAGGGCAGCCACAATGCTCAACCAATGGCTTTCCCATGCATCAACCGGGCTTCTTAGGCCCTTTTGTTGTTCATCCTCTTCCTCTGACCAGATAAGAGCACAGCTGCACGGCCGTCGACTTAGCCACGCAAATCTGGTGCTGCGCGGAGCCGCGTCCCCGCGGAGCTCGAGGACAAGGTGACACCGGGCAGTGGCACATCCAGCAGCCCCCGCAACCAGTGCCACCTCCCCACAACCAGGCTGCAGTCCCCTGCCCTCTCCTTGCCCCCTTCCTGCCTCCTTTGCCCGTTGCTCAGGCGCTGCTATGTTGCTCCGACCCAAATGCCAGCTCCAACAGTGATGCTACGCCGCTTTGTGCCGCCCCGGGCTGGGATTCGGTGAGCAAGGCTGGAACAAGGTTTGTTTAGCTTGAAAGAGTTTGACGAGGTGAAAAGGCAAAGCGCTGAGGACTAAAGAAAACGCCTGCCTGGCTGAAATCACACGGAGCACTCGTCGTCAAAGAGCACACCTGCAGGAAGCACCGAGTTTAAACACTGCTGTCACAAAAACCTGAGAAACCTCCGGGTATTTTATTGTGTTTTTTTTTTTGTTTTGTTTTTTGTCTCTTTCCCCCCTTCTCCCCTACTGGGTGGTCAGGAGAGCAGGAGGGCTCCCATTGTCTGCAGAGCTGACCCCACGTGTCCCTGCCATGCCAGCACCTGGCCAACACCAAAACGCCCCAATCCAGCCCCAGTCTCCAGCCCAGCGCCCTGCATCGGGCTGCTTAATGAGACCCTAACGAGGTGCTCAGCCTTAATTTCCAAAACGCTGCAACACAGACAAAGGGAAAGTGCAGTCAGCTCCGAGTAATTTGTGCCTCGATCCCGGTGAATGAATTTAGGGGAGCAAATATCGTTATGCGGGATTTAAATTAAAGTTGACACTAATGTAAATACGGCAATGCAACCGGCTGTTTAAGAAATGTGATGAGGGTACAGTTTTAATCAGGTCCTTTTAACTCGGGTGGCATTTTAAATCCTCGCCGGTTCAATTGGATAGCAGTCCCGGAGGATGTCCTGGAGTGGGATGGTGAGGGATGGTTGTTCCCGGAGCTCACCTGGTGAGCAGTGAACGCAGTGCTGGACGCTGCAGATGGATGGACCCCCCTGCCAAGGGCTGAGTAACAAAGGCAGAGGCGGCAGCTAAAAGGGTTGGTAATAAATTCTTGCGGGGTTGGTCAGCGCCTGCCAGATTTCCCCCGGCGCTCTTGAACAATCTGCTTCCAGCCTAAATCATAGAGCCGGAGCTTGAGAGGAAAAAGGGAAAAAAGAAAAAAGAAAAGAGGAAAGAGCGGTGACCGCCTCACCTACTTCAAAGCCTGAAGAGCGCAGAGGTGCTTCACAATAACAATAGCGCTGGATGCAGCCTGGAGGAGCTCCATAACAGGAGCTCTGTAACCTGGCAAGACCCAGAGTTACGGTTACCAGAACAATATTTGGCAAGGGAATTCTCCTGGTTCTTTTTTTGTCAAAGGGAACATAATGCCACTGGCAGGGACACAGTGCCAGCACGGTGCTGCGCTGGGTTCAGGCTGCAGCAGTGTCTGGTTTTTCTAGGAGGGGGTCCAATACCTAATAATAATAATTATTATTATTATCATATCATGAACAACTACTTTGAGGAAGAAAGAAATCCTCTCTTGAGGTTTTCAGACAGCTGGTTGCCTCCATGCATGCAGGATGTTCGTGCTGAGCTCATGTGAAGTTGAGGGTTAAGGTGAGGGGTAGAGTCAGGGCCCCATGTTAACCCAAAGTTTCCCTGGCTCCTGGTCCCGCTCCGAGCTGCAGAGCCCTGCCTGTCTCTGCAGGGTATTGCATCTTCTGGGAGCTGTCCTAATCCTCCCGTGTGACTCAGCGCCATCAAAATACCAATGAGAATAATAAAATGGGTTCTAATGCTATTAGGTATTCCCCTTAGCTATCCTGGCTACCCAAGGAGGATGAAGTGGGATTGGGAAGGGAGAGGGGATGCAATGGGCATGGGCAAGGGAGGATCCTGCAGCTGGCCATTGGGCTGGAGCTAGGATTTGGGGGAAGGAAGTGGCTTCTCACCCAGGTTTTGTTCTGCAGAGGATCCTAGGTGGGGTGATCCTACCCGCAGCCCCCCCCACCAGCCCCTGCCCTTTGCACAGATGCCTATGTCCACAAACCCCCCTAAGCACTTAATGAGCTCCGAGACGCCTATTGTCTTGGCAAAGCTGATTGAAACGGGCGAGGAGTTCAAGGGTTAGGAAGGGAGGGCTGAAGGGAGGCAGACACCCGGTGACACCGGGCTGCCCGGCCAGCAAATGGGCTCAGCTCTCACGTCGGTGCAGCAGAGCAGCACACACTGTGTCCAACACCCATCGCATCCCAACAAACTGCTGGGTGCTGAGCCCTGGCTGTGCTGCGGGTTATCTGCCTTTAGCACAAAGCTGGGACGAAGTCTGCATTGCCCAATGCAGTGCAGGAGTGGGCCTTGGACCCAGCCCTGTGTCAGCAGACCTCCCGGCCCTGCTCTGCTCGCTGACAGCCAGTGTTTTTTTACTCCTTGAGACTGTCAGGAATGTTTTTCATGCAGGAGTGTAGTGCATTCAGCATACTGAAACCGCCTTAATCTCAGCAAGACCAACAAAGATAAGGAATAGCGTTTAAGTTGGCCGAAATTAGCAAATGCATCTGCTGCACAATGCCCCTGTTACCATTAGCTGTGACCGGTGAATGGCACTAGCAAAGTATGCTGGCAATGTTTAACAAACCATCCGTCTTTTACCTGTTCCTACTCAACAGAAACCTTTGTTTGAACCACGGGCCTATTCAGTCCTGCTGCTGTCTGCTTATCAGCAAGATTAATCTCCGAGGTATCACTATATTAATTTTAAAACCTGCTTTTATTACCACGAGCCCTCTGCTCGGGAGGAGAGGAGGTATTTCTGCCCCTGCTGGGCAAGCCGGGCTCCGTGTTTGCCAAGCTACACCGCCACCATGACTCATCCCTGCTACGTGCACCCATGTCACAGTGCAAACACATCATGGCAGATCCCTTGCCACTGGCCTCAGGCTCTTTTTGGGAGGGCATAGTTTCCATATTCAGCATGGCTCGCATCACCAAGGACAGTGGCTTGGTGTAGCATCCCTGTGCCCTTCTGCTGCAGCATCCCTGCTGCAGTGCATCTTTGCACATCCCTACTAAAGTGTCCCTGTGAATTCCTGTGCATCTCTGTGCATCTCTGCTGCAGCATCCCAATGCAACCCAGCTGCAGCATCCCAAAAATTCATGCACACCTCTGCAGCAGTGCATCCCTTTACATCCCTTCACATCCGTTCTGCAGCATACATGTGAATCCCTTGCATCCCTGCATATCTCTACTACAGAATCCCTGTGCAACTCTGCACATCTCTGTGCATCCCTGCTGCAGTACCTCTGCAAATCCCTGCTGCAGCATCCTTTTGCATTCCAGATGCAGCATCCCTCCTGCAGCATCCCTGCTCACCTATGTGCAGTGTCTGCATGGTGTGCCCTGGCAGCGTTCCTGCTGCAGCATCCCCGCAGTGCCCAAGCAAAGCAGGCTGAGAAGCTGCCCCCATGGCACAGAGAGGCGCGGGGAGGGAACCTGGTGTGGTTTGCCATCAGGATGGCAGCTGGGGCCAGCTCAGGCCCTGAATTCCTGGCTGAGTGCTGTGCACACAGCGCTTATCTCTCTTGGCTGTGTTTGTGCAGCAGGAGCCAGCCTGCACTGTGGGGTGAGGGACACGGCCGAGCACCCACAGAAGAACATAGGGCAGTCCTGGGAATCAAATCTCTCTCGTCTTTATGCACCATGAGCATTCTAGGGGTAAGGAGGGACACGGGGGTTGGCACGGGGTGGTGTGGGACGTGAGACCGCTTCTCCTCACACCTTGTCCTCCTCAATTTCCCTGCTCCATGCCTTGGAAAAGCCACTGCAAAGCACAGTGTGTGCATCCAGGCACCGTGAGGCTGCAGCAGGGCAGTGCGGGCAGTCAGCCTGCTGATCCCCTGAGCCAAGGCTCTGACATGGCTTTTCCATGCCACACATTCCGGGCGGTGTCTGCATGGTGCGTCCTGGCTCTGCTTGGCACACATCTGCCGATGGGCAGGCCACGGGCACCGGGACGTGCGGGACTTGAGCTTGCAGAGGGCACCCAGAAAGAAGAGGATTTCCACCCCAGCGCAGGAGAAGCGGCCCCTTCCCCTTCCTCTGCCTAAGCTAACTCTTCTGCTATGTCCAATAACAGGCAGTCGGAAACCCTGCCTACACTGGCAGCAGACAGAGGCTTCCCTGTTTGGATTCGAGATGGGGATTTCTGTGGCTGAAAGTACCTTTGTTATTTTTCCAGGAAAGCTTCCTTTTTGGCTGGCTTCACCTCTGCATAGGATGCTCGCAGCGAATTGACTGCAGTGATGAAGAAGGAAAAATATTTAAACAAGCAATTATGAATGAGCTTTGCTTGCTAACTCAGAAAGCAGTTTCCTACATTTATGTAGAAATGTAAGCGATTTACCTTCCAGGTCCAATCGCAGCCTCAGGAGTTCATTAAGAACACCTCTTAGATTAGAGATCTGTGGCTAACATGAGCTAAAGTGACTGAAGGGACTAATGCTGGCCTATCTTTGTGTGCAAACTGGGGTCAAACCGTCTCCCATTCCCCTTCTCCCTCTCTTCCCAGTGTAAGTTTCACAGAGCAGGAGTTTCCTCACCTGGCACTGTAGGAACCTGAACCACTGGTAGGGTGACATTGGCCATTTCTCCAGATGTGGCTCTGTCACATGGGACTGTGGTTCTTGGCTCCTCAAACGTCCTTGAGAATGTTATCTGGGTGAGTCACCACTAGCTGGCCTCTGAAATCTGTGACATTTACAGCAGTTCCCTCTTTAGTCTAAGAGGAGCATGGAGCCAAGTGGCCCAGCCACCGTATCTCAGCAGCAGGAGACTGGAAAGCTTAGGGCTGATTTCAAGTTGGCTGTTAGGAACAATTCCTTCTCCCAGAGAGTGGTGAGGCAGTGACACAGCTGCCCAGGGAGTGGTGGGGTCACCATCCTTGGAGGTGTCCCAGAGCCGTGGGGATGTGGCACTGAGGGACATGGGCAGTGGGCACAGTAGATATGGGCTGTGGTTGGACTTGGGGATCTTTTCCACCTTCATGATTCTATTATTCTATGATGGTTCTATGAATAGCTGATTAATTTCACGCTGCATCCACTTCCAACCTGCAGGGATGCTGAAGGTTTGTGCAACCCTCCATGATGCCTGGCTGCACCTTCCTGCTGTGCTGGCAGCATGGGCAGCTCCAGCCATGTTTTCCTCCCCGCACTGCATGAACACAGACAGGAGGACCCCTCGGTGAGCTCACTGATGCAATTCTGGCAGCATCCAACCCCAGGGAGGAGGAGTGAAATGTGCTGTTATTCTCTGCCCGAGTCAAGGGAAAGGTTCAAGCACCTTGAAGTTTGACTGTGATTCTCGTTGAAGCCAGCACAAATCATCTTTGCACAGCAGCTTTATGGGGGCCTGCTGACCTGCCTGGCCTTTACGCTGAGGGATAGGTTTTTCTACTCAATGCTGGCACAAACAACTGCATTTATTGGCCAAGCCAGACAGCAGAGCAGTGCCTTGCTGCTCTTAGGGATGACGAGCATTCCCATTCTCGTTTCCAACCATGCCTTCATACAACTCGTTCCCAAGCAGAGAACCTAGAATCATCGAATCATAGGAATATATACCCCTGGAATCATGGAATCATAGACCCATAGAATCATGGAATCATAGACCCATAGAATCATGGAATCATGGAATCATAGGCCCATAGAATCAGAATCATGGAATCATAGAATCAAGGAATTGTAGACACGTAGTGTCATAGAATCATGGAATCATAGAATCATTGACCCACAGAATCATGGAATCATAGACCATAGAATCATGGAATTGTAGAATCATGGAATCATAGAAACATAGAACCACAGATTCATAGACCCATATAAACATGGAATTATAGAATCTTAGAACCATAGAATCATAGAACTATAGAACCATAGAACCATGGAATCATAGAACTGTGGAATTATAGAACTGTATAATCGGAGAACCAAAGAATCCTAGATTCATTGGAGTTGGAAGGAGTCTTCAAAGTTACCTAGTCTAATTCCCCTTCAATGAACAGGGAAACGTGGGTGCATCAGGGCAAACAAACTGGGAGGAGAAGAACCACGATGCAGAAAACACATTGCTGGCAGTCAGGGCTGGGGGCGAGGAGTGCAGCCTGCATTCCTCCCCGCACATACATTATTCGCCGGGGATTATTTGCTCAACCCCGAAGTGCGCGCACGCATTGACAGCTGCTGGTGGATACAAAGCGTTGCATTGAGATGCCCAATATGGAGCACAGGGCTGGGATCTGAAGCTGGGAGCCCCAGGTTTTGTCTACAGGGTGAGGGATGAAAGCACCTGAATTGGAATCTCCTGAGCATGCGCTGCACCCATGGGTGTTGCAAGAGTGCGCACACAGGGATGTGTATTGCATATAATGCAGGGATGCAGTCGGAGGTAGAAGCAAGGATGTGCACGCACATATAGGCAGGGATATATATGCATGTAGCTGTGGTTGAGGGCAAGTGGGACGAAATCTTCAGGCGGGCCATGAAACAGGGAGGCGTGAGCCAGGGTGCTCATTAGTACCTGGGTATGACTGCCGCTGACCTGATGGCAAATATGAAATATCAAAGCGCTTGTCAGCACTCCTGAATGGGACAAAGAAAAGGCGCATTAATGATTAACTCCGTTAAAAGCTCAGGCTTTTTTATTCCCATGGCGCTCGGACTATCTCGCTGCCATGTGACATGCTTGGGCCATTTTCTAGCAGATTGGGGAAAGCTAGTGAGCAAACACAGGTGCTTTAGAGTCAGCAGCGCTGTCAGGGACAACCACAAACAACACCAGCTATGCCTGCCTAAATTAGCTCCTGTGTTTGCCTCCATTTTTGCTTCCTGGAGATTTTACTTTCTAAGTCCAATGTCTTTCGCTCCCGTCTTCAACTATTCACACGCAGTGTTAAAGGGGAGAAAGAAAAGAGAAGAAAAGCGAAAACACACAGAGAGGCTCCTCTTTGAACCAGCCACTGTGCGTGGGGACCGCATGCAGAAAGGCCCGAGTCAACTAATTAAAAGGACTCAGCTCTTTAACTGCAAAAACAAAACACGTTTATTGTGCTCAAGTGGAATTATTCGGGTGATCCTCAGCAAACAACGAGCCCTGCATGCATGCATGCAATGCTGCTGCTTGTGAGCTCCGTGCCGACACCACGGGTCCCACCGGTGCCACTTGCAGAAGCTGTTTGCGACCTCCCCTCCACCGTGGTTCAGTGTGAAGGTCCCTCTAGCGGTATTATTTGTTTTCATTTTTGCCCCTTCCATAGCATGAATCAGACAGACTTTCTTTTCCTGTTCAAATATTTATATATGTGTGTTATTGCGTCGTGCTTAAACTCCTTGCAATCAGACCGGGGCAATAAAGAACAGACTATCAGCGTGTGGTGATAAAGGTAGTTGTGAGTAAACAGCAGAAAATGAAATAAAGTTATAAAAAAGAAGGCCTGGGATGGTATAAATGTCTACAAATAATCACAATATCAACCTGCTCGGTATTCAAGCAATTAAGGACAACAGCAGTGAAGCTGTTCTGAATTTGAGTACTCCCTGGTCCTCATAAAGTGAGTTCTGCAAGCAGTGGGAGATGCTGGAGTTTGAAATCAGCATCTGGATCTTGAACCAAGGACACCCGTTGCAGATGCAGCATGCTTCACTTGGGGGGGGGGGATTAAAACCTGTGTGTTTAGCGAGATTACGCTTGAACTGGTCCCAATTTATTTTGCCAAATTGAGCTGCAGCCAATTTCTCTCCCATGCGATGATGAATAAATATCATTAAATAGGAGAAGATGAAGGCGATTGATGCCCTTGTATTAGCGGGAACTAACATCGTGTGCTCGAGAATGAAAGGACAAAATTGGAGAGATTTGGATGCAAATCATTCGCATGAGGAGGATTAAGCATGAGGGTACCAGGGAGAATGGGGTCCAGAAAACCAAATGCTCAGAAGTGTAGGGAACTGCTGAGGATTCATTTCCCTTTGACCCCTTACTTTTGGCTTACAGGGAGCAAAAATTCCCCCTGTGCAGAACGGTTTGATTGGAGGCTGTTCTAGGAGAGGGCTGTCACTTAGATCATTTATTAAACCATCTTAATGATCACTTATTCAGAAAGCACACAGGTTGATATTTCCTACTACGACACAATCATGGAATCATGCAGGTTGGAAAAGACCACAACGACCCCCAAGTCCAACCATCAGCCCATCCCCGCCGTGCCCGCTATCCAACTAACTGTGTTCCTCAGTGCCACGCTATGATTCCCAATTTTCCTGCAGTCACAAAGGATCATGCATGGGATTTTGCAGCATGTGAAGGTTGGGGTCTGCACCCATAAAAGTCCACCCTTGGTGCTGCAAGGCAGCAGTGTGGCTGCCCCAGTCTCCTTTTGTTTGCCATCCTATCCCAGCGCCATTGGGTGTGCTTGCAGATGGGCCCAGTCGGCTTTTTGCTGCCCTATAAAACAGGAGGGGAAAAAAAAAAAAAAAAAAAAGGAAGTGATACTGTTGCAATCAGCCCAGTGTGTGATAAAGATTTATTACAGGGAGAAAGCAAATAAAGGTATGGTAGGAACTTCTTTATTACCCGTATCGTGATCGCTTATGTGATCAGTGACCTGGAATACATTCAAATTCATGTTAAATAAAAGCCCAATAGAATTTTTTTTTCTCTTGCATTCTGGTGACATGTGGTCAGCAGGAAGAGCAGCCAATCGCTGTGTTTACCCGCTTCCTGCTTTTCTGGAAAGTCAACAGTTTTTAAAGGCTTAGGCTGGCGTGGAATTAAGAAACTTGCGCCGGTTTAACTAAGGTCGCTGGCGGACAAATGGGACGCAGGGGTGGCTTTGTGGAAGGGCTTTCCATGCCAAGTTTGGCCTGTCCTGGGTTGTCTGCTGGGAGGAGGAGGAAGAAAAGTAGGAGGAGAAGGAAGCCAGAGCCAGGGATAGATGTTGAGGTTGGTCCTGGTCACGGCACCTTGGGGAGGCACCAAGTGGCTGGGGGTCTTATCAGTCCAACCTTGAAGAGCTTTCTTCTTCCAGTGGCTCATCCATCACTAGTTAACAGGGTACCCCTGTAAGACTGCCTCTCTTTGTGCTGTATCTTTAACCTCCCGCCAGTCAATACCCTTTGTACACATGTATCTTGTTTCCTGATAATGCATTGTATTCCTTCCACCACCAAAAGCACTGGTGGAGTGGGAGAAACAGCTGGCTTAGATAAAGAGCAATTAGCACCTCCAGGGTCAGCCCCGTGTATATTGTTAAAGAAAATGGGCCTGGAGGGAGGCTGGTTGAATTCCTTCTGGCTGGAGAGAATCAAAAAGGCTCCAGGTAATTCCAAACAAGCCTCTCTGGTGGATGGTTGATGGTTGATGTGGCCATGCACCTCTGGCACCGCACAAACCAGTTTTCTCAGGTCTTTGGAAAGAGCCATGCATCTTCATTTATATGTTAATTTGCATTAAATAAATGTCACCATAAACAAATTGTATCTCAGGAGAAGGTGGAAAACATATGGGTGTTTGCCAGCCAGGGGTTATTAATTTTACACTTTCCATCTGGAGTCTATAAAGGGTCCATTCGGAGAGCCAATAAAGACCCAAGGTCGCGGCTGCAGCGCCACGGAAACCTTGCAGCTGGAGCACCTGCAGGCATCTGCTGTTGTGGTGAGGTTGGCAGGAGGGACACAACAACATGGGGACACTCCATCAGTCCTGGATATCTCAGCATGTAAATGTCTTTGAAAATCGGATCTTGGGAGGGCTTGTGCTCCCAAGTCATTTGGGCAAGATGGAAAAGTCAGCCCTGAACTCAAAGCAGAGCTTTGCTGTTTTGATTTATTTATTCATATATATATATATTATTCATATATATATATATATATATATTTGTAGAAAACTTCTTTACTTGTTGCTAGATTAATGCAAAGCTAATTTAATGCTGTTGTGAAGAATATTTTGGTGGAAGAGTTGCTGGGGATTCATCACAAGTTGCCCCTGCTGTTCCCATCTGGCCTTCCCACAGCCTGTAAAATGGGAAAAGGATGTAAATACCAGTTTTCCTTCTGTAATCAGAATAAAGTGGGTCTGAAAATGAATGGGACAACAGGGTATGAAGTCCCTGCTCCCCAGCCCTCAGATTTTGGGTGGCAGCCCAGCTGCCCTCACATTCACCAGTTAACACATCTTGCACCCAGCTGCCCTGATAAAATCATTCCCAGGGCAGCGTGTGCCACCCGGTGCCATGCACACCGGTGTCACAGCCACACAGTGACCATCACCCCAAGTCCCCCACTTTGCATCCATCCACACGCCAGTCCCTGACAGGGCATTTCCATACCGCACCGCTCGCCGTTCCCAGTCCGAGCTGTCCCGCAACACATCTATTCAGGGAGGCCTCTGAAAAGGGAGAAAGAAATGCCATCCATTCAGCAGCTCCTGCTCCTTCTGACACCCTCTGTCTCCCCATCCAGTTCATAAAGGACTTTCTGTTGGTTCGCCGCAACCAGGGAGCAGGAATGCCGCCGGCCAAGCATGGTTTATGCTGTCTACAAAATGCGAACAGTATGGGGATCAGATGACCCTGGACGTGTTTATTGTAGTAGGGGAAATTAGCAATAAATAAAGGCAAGTGGGCAGAAGAGAACGGGGACCCTCTGGGACTCTTGTGTCTATAGGGTCAGAATCAAAAGAAGGCTTGATTTGCTCCTATAATTTAACCCAGTCCCTGGAAGCCTTTATCAGAGCAAGGACAAGGACATGCTAATCTGAGTGCCCATAATTTAACGGAGATATACTGTACTTACACTGTGCATTTATAGTCGGCCGGGGCCCCATCCCGGCAGGTGCTGAGCCCTGCAGCTCTCCCGCTGTGCCGGGGCCAGGCTCTTTGATGCCCACCAAGGACGTGCAGGGGGGGTTCTGGACAGCTTTTCGCTCAGCATCCCATGAATTGTGTCTTTTAGGGCATTTTTTTTTTCCTATCCTTGCAGAGCAGTGGTGGTGGAAGCCAGGCACTGTCCGTCATACAGCACTGGGTTTCTTTGTGCCATGTGGGCATCTCACACCCCCTCCAGCCCTTTCTCAGCTGGAGACCAATGGGATTATCCATTGACCCAGGTGACGAGGTCCCAGAGGTCCTGTGCCACCAGAAGGATGTCCCTGTGCATGTGCCGCTGCCCAGCCCTGCACCCAGAGCCTAACTCAGGGCACGCACTGCCCTGGAGAGGTGCTGGTTCCCAAGATACTGCCGCTTCACCGAGGATTGTTCTTCCCACAG
The DNA here is from genome assembly GCF_905368555.1 of Meleagris gallopavo. Taxonomy (NCBI): domain Eukaryota; kingdom Metazoa; phylum Chordata; class Aves; order Galliformes; family Phasianidae; genus Meleagris; species Meleagris gallopavo. The sequence continues at coordinate 3,384,381 of NC_139405.1, forward strand.
AATAAAAAAAGCAAAAAAAAAAAAAAAAAAAACCACCGAGGTTTTCAATAATCCGGGGAGGCAGTGCAAGCCAATAAATTCTCTGCTGGAAAGATGAAAGCCTACAGTTAAAGGAGGAGAAAACAGCCCTGAACACCCCCTTCTGTGCTGCAGCACAGGTGTCAGTGACATGGGTGCTAACAAGCCGGTTCTCGTCTCTGCCAAACTTGCCTTTTCTCTCCCCAAAAGCTTCAGCTGGCTTTTGTGTGCAATGTTTTCATCTATTCCTAGCCATTGGTGGGAGCACAGCACTTGTGTTTTTGTGGGCATGTGGCTGGTGGGGGCTGTGGGAAGTCTATGGGATGGTGATGCCCTGGATGGTGGCATTGGAGATGTGCCATCCCGTGGGACCCTGATGTGGGGTTAAAGCCACTTTATGTAGAACAAAACATTAAACTGGGCCATAATGGAGGAAATTAATAATGCTCAGAAGATGTTAAAGGTAAATATAATTGTAATGTAAACATCAGAGCTTTAAATATTGGCTTTTATGTGACAGCTGCTCTCTAAGCACCTGCTTTAGGCTCTTGTTCACAGCAGTCATCTACAGGCAGCAGCTTTTGTTGCAGTGCACAAAAAAAAACATCACGTCCCCGTATAGTTACTGTCCTGATGTTTTCCCATTCCTTCCCCTGGCCTGGGAAGTGTTAGTGCTAGTATCTTATCCACAACAATCTAGTGGGACGCATGAACAACATAAGCATTTCCAAAAGAAATTTAACTCTCACAAATGTTGGTTAGAATTAGGGTTATGGTTACGGTTAGCGTTAGGGTTATGGTTATGCTTAGCGTTAGGTTTATGGTTAGAATTAGCGTAAGGGTTAGGACAGGGTGCTGAGTGCCCAGGACAGAGGTACCCCTGTATGCTGGGACCTTTTCTAAGCCAATTAAAAGCTTTGTCTGCCTATAAGGATGTGTTTTCCAGCCCTGAACTGCCAGGAACAGGGCTTGAAGGACTGGGCTATTCCCACAGGTGGAAAGATCCAGAGTGAAACAGTAAGCTTACCTTAAAAGAGCTGTGGAAATGGAGAGGAGATGTGTCCAGGCTACTTATTTACTTTGAGATTAGGAAGGAATTGGCTGGAACAGAACGTTTGCTGTCGGCTGGGGGAGTGAGGGCGGTGCTGGTGCCGCATGCCCTGGTGTGATCCTGCATCTTCCAGCTCCATGCATGGGGATGCTGGCCTTGCTTTGTGATACAGGGGTGCTACTCTCCCATACCCCATGTGCGGGGCTGGTACCAGGCTGAGCTCTTATTTCTCCGTGTGCTGTGGGTGGATGCATGGGTGCCATGCATTTCCTAGCCCAAAAGCAAAGTAGTTCAGCATGCCTGCTATAGTAGTTTTGCTGCTCACTGCTCTGGGGTATTTTGAAAGGTAATGGCTATACAACTGCACGAGGGAAGGAGTGTGCCAGTGGCGTGGCTTAGGCTCATGATAGAAAATTCAAACAATATTAGACTCAAAAAGTCAACATTAGACACACTTCTACTAAGGACCTACAAACAAACAGAGTTCCTCTGTACACACATTAACAAACACAACTTGGATGATGATGGCTGCTTTCACCTTTTCACTGCCTCACTTTTCTGCATCGGCTTTGTAGTGCTGCTTGTTTGTCTCCAGGCACCGGGGAGGCTTATGGGCAAAATGCCTGTGGGCTTTGCATACCTTCACCGACAGCCCCTTGTCCACCTCACAGGGCACAGCTCAGGAGGCATCCTGAGGAATTTGGGCTGGGATACTGCAGAGCTGCTGACCCTCACGGGAATGCTGCTGCAGGGTTGGGCAGACTCGTGGACTGATAGACCCATAGACAGACCCACAGACGGACCCATGGACAGAGTCATGGACGGACCCCTGGACAGACTCATGGACAGACTCACAGACGGATAGATGGACAGCTGCTTCAATACTCTGGCTTTACCCATCACTGTCTTTTAGATAAAAGCTGCAATTACTCCTAACAGACGTGTGATTTCTCCGGCGCAGCAAGCCTCGTCGACCACAAGAAACTCCATCTCCTCCTCACACAAACACACCAAAACACGCCATGTTTCACCCTCAAAGATCCAAGGAAGTGAAGGGAAAGCCTCCTCATAAAGAGCATCCTAATTGTTATTGGCCCCACGCCTCGTCGGGAGCCGCTCGATAGCACTGAGCAGGCAGAGCCAAGGCGGCCGCTGCTCCTCATAGTCCCTGGTAATGCGATGCTCTTCCCTGGGATCAAGGTATTAAGGTTTAGGTTATTTGTATTGATTTTATGTGCTGCCATGCTGTGTCAGTCATGCTCATATTTGTGGTTCACAAATTCCTCCTCTAAATGTCACAGCTGCTTCATCTCCCCCTGCCATCGATGCTGTCTCGCCGCGCGCTGGGCTTTACACCCTTTTTATTAACCAGAGGGAAAAACAGCCCGGCAGCGGGTCGCTCATCCTCAGCTGCACATCGTGTACCATTTTTGGGCCCTCTAGTGGCTAATTAGGATTTGGGATGAAATTTCAGAATTCTGCAGTCTGTGGCACAGCGCATTCCTCTCCTGGGGCCGTGATGCTGCTCAGGGATTTGGCGCTGGCGTTGGGCTGGTGCCCCATTCCCATGCAGAACCAGGAGCAAGTCTGATCCCAGCCTTGTGCAAATCTGTTGCCTTCTCCATCGAGGAAGTGGGAAGCCCCATGAAAACCACCAAACACATCGGGATGACCGTATTTATTAGCTGGCTTCCTGTTTTCTTTGCGATCCTTTCACAAACAGGAGTCAGAAATAAAAATAGCAAACATGTTTTCCCCTATTCCTCCGTGAACGCTTACTTAAGCTTTTATTATATTTGGCTGTGGGACATTTGGTAAACTTACTGATGATATCGGAGAATGATTTTACAAACAGTAAAAGTTACACTATTGACACCTCCAAATTCTGGAGTATTTACATTGTGTTAGGTGCACACTCGCTCAGCGAGATTAACAAACATTACTAGAAAGGCTATAGCCAAATCCACCGTGGTTGTTTATAAAACCTTTACAACTCATCAGCTTCCACTAACACACTGGCACTGTTCAATTACCATCACTTTTAGAGAGCCTTAGCAAAACACCCAGTGCCCATGTAAATAGACAAATCTGAAAACTAGCTGGTCTGTTGGCTTACATACTGTAGGTAATGTTTTCTTTTGCTCAAATTTGTTCTAGAAACTAATCACGCTCTGATAAAGCCATCTGCAAATATGAGAAAGATTGACATCCACATGTCAAAGTTTACACAGCCTGACCAAGTGTACATATAGTGCGGGCGCCGCGTGGCCCCGCTGTGCTGATCTGCCTGGCCTGTACTGGTGTGGGAGTGCAGCACCAACACCACCAGCATCCAGGAGCTCCACAGCCAGCAGAAGACCCTGCTGACAGACAGGTGACCCTGCATGGCATGGGAAGGGATTCCCACTACTGCACCAGGTGATGTTGCCCGGAGCATCCTTCTGCTGCCAGGATGCAGGACTCACAGCCTTCGTGCCTCTATTGCTTTCCTAGTGAAGAGCTTTGATTTTGGATCATCCGACAAGGAAACCCTACCATCTTCCTCGGCCTGTGGTTTTCTGGAGCATCAGGATCTGTTGCTCCTTGAAGGCACAACTCTTGGGATGGGGATACAACAGGGACAGGCTGCATGCCGTGGGGATGGGATGGGGGCTGCAGAAATGGGCGGGGTACTGCAGGGATGGGGACTGCCGGGATGGGCTGGGGACTGCAAGGATGGAGACTGCAGGGATGATCTGGGTACCGCAGGGATGGGCTGGGTACCGCAGGGATGGGGACTACAGGGATGGACTGTGGACTGCAGGGATGGGGACTGCAGGGATGGGTAGCACAGGGCTGGGCTCGGTATATCAGGGATAAAATGGGTTCTGTACAGATGGACTGGGTACTGCAGTGATGGATGCTGGAGGGGGTGCTGGGATGCTGCACACCCTTGCATCTGTGGGGCGATGTGAGGTGAAGTCACGTCAGGCCACTGCCAGCCGGGAATGCAGCCAAGGGTTAGGGGATGCTTTTGTGCCATGGGTTGCAATTTTCTGCACTTTCTTCCACCATGAGAGCAAAAAGAAATTGGAAAAAGCTTCAAGGTGAGGACGGGCAAAACGCTGGGCCACAAGAGTTTTTTCTCCCACTGAAGAGTGATCAGTTCTCAGTGCAAACTGTGAAGTTTTGTTTGGCTCTGGATCTCCAAACAAGGCTTTTGTTGACTCCTAAACAAGGCCAGTGCCCAAGATTTGAAGCCGGCTGCGGCGGCTGGCACCCAGGCCCTGAAATTCCAAACAGAGAAGAAGAAAATAAATCACCAATGTTTCACTTAATTGTATCACTAAAGAAAGGATTTACATGGAATTTAATGAACTTCTCTTAATCACATCCAACACCCTTCCTGCACTGGACATTTGCCTCGTGAGCACGGCAAGGCTCCAACTTGGAAAGGGAGCAGGATGTGATAGAAATGGGTAAAAGCTGGCGGCTGCAGGGCTCCAGTTCAGTCCTCACCCGACTGAGCTCTGTCCTGTGTCATGGTGCTGGGTCCCCCCGGGCTCTGTCCTGCTGTTTTGTATGGTTAGCTGTCCTTCTTGCTCTTAATGGTGGTCTCTATCAAAGCCCTGGTGGTTGGGTTGTGCATCTCCAACAGGTGGCTTGCAACTGTCCTCTGCTCACTGCAGCGTGCCTCAATTTCCCCAGCTATCCCACTAGGAAACAACAACAGGGCAGGTGTTTGAGACTCCCTCCAGCATGTCCACCTGCTCCTACACTGGGAGATGGCTTTGACTCTTGCTTCACCTCTGTACCAGCAGCCCAGCTTCTTTCTCAGATAGAACTGAAGTCAGAACTCACAGCCCCATGCTCCCGTCCCCAGCACTGGCGTGGATTCCACTCCGAAGGGACCATGCCAGGGCAAAAAAGGTGACTCCAGTGCTGGCATTGACAAAATGGATGAGTACAGGCATAAACCCAGGCTGGTGTTTGATAGGAGCTGCAGTGCAGGTCCATTCGTGCAAGCGTTAGGTGTTTAAGGATACTTGTTTGAAAGCACATCAGCATCAATCATTGTCTGCCGCTACTTGAAAAACAAGGCTGATAGACTAGCAGCTAGCAAAGCTTTCTGCCTGCCTCCGAAGCATGCTGCAATTCAATTAGTCATGGTCAGAGGGTGGCATTATTATTCATACATTACTGATTGTTCCCAAAGTAAACAGCGCTAGGATGGGGTCTGTGATCCTCTCTGTGCCCTCAGCCAGGACACAAAGGGAAATGCGATGCAGACCCCGGGGTGGGACATTGTTTGCAAACTTCACAGTCAGATCTCGCCGTTTTTCATAGCCCTCACAGATAAGTGTCGGTTTATGCATACAAAAAAGCCGAGATATTTTACCCCAGTCAATTCCACGATCTTTTTTTTTTAGCACAGATAACTTTTTTTTTTTATTTAAAGCCATATGCTAATTTTAGATAGGATGGATAGCTTAAACTATGCAAATACAAACCCTGCCACTGCAGAATATAATAATGATCGACAGCTTAGCAATTAGCAGTAAATAACCACACCATGCAACGCAGCAATGTCATTTGCATGCTCGCAAAATAGTAACCCAGAGCCGTAATGGACTGCAAAGCCATCTGTTTATCAGTGTTACAGCAGCGAAAGCCAAAACACACACGGCACAAAAAGTGACCCGAGTTCTCAGGACCAATGCCTGCCCTTGGTGGGTTTTGGTGCAGGTGGGTACCATGCTCCAGCACAGAGAAAGGACGGAGGCTGAGCGCCCTCTGAGCGAAACCTCATGGCGAGGAACAGCAGGAAAAAAAGGGTTACGCCTCAGATTTGTGTGTATGCAGATTATAAAAACACACAGAAAAGCAATGCTCCCCGTGGAAATAGCTGCCAGCAACTCCTGCCCCACTGCTCGCCCCGCTGCCTACCTCCCACACCCGCTCCAGTGTGGGTGCAGCCGTGCCTCCCTCCCGTCGCCCGCTAATGTATTTGCACAAAACTTGAAGGAGTGCAGTTGACGTGAGAGCCCTACTGCCTCCAAAGTTATTACAGTGACTGATGGACAGGCATGGTGCGAATCAGCATATTTGCTCCATTTCCTCCGGGAAATGGACTCGCTACAATAAAAATGTGCTCTTTCATAACTGCTGCCCTGCTCACTTGGCTAAATTTGAACGCGAGGGCGGAGGATTGCTCTGGGCAGGAGGAGGGAGAAGACGAGCTCACTGCTGAGGCAAATTGAGTTAAGAAGTGGTGGTTGTAGGCAAATACCTCCGACAGCGGCACTATTGATGTGGCTGCAGAATTTCTGAGGGCCTGTGCACACAGTAAAACCCCACCTCGGTGAGAACCACCACCTGATACTCTAACCAACTACCATTTTTCCTCATTGTTTTGTTGTTGTTTTTTTTTTTTCCCTATAGAAAAGGGAGGTCATCTTTGCCTTCTCATTGGTATTCTCCCCCAACACCATTCCTCTTCCAAAGGACCGGCCCCAACGTAGAGAGGGACAGACAGAAAACATCGTGAAATGACAAATGCCATGTTTCGTGTCAGTCATCGGAGGCATTCTGCATAGTGTTTCTGTTCTGTCCCGCTGATGGCTTGATTTAGTGCTGCAGTTGCTTGTTGGGTTGACATGACAACTGGGGGACACGTCGTAAATATCCCAGGAGCGGATGGGAGCTTTGTGCCGCATGTGCTGAGCCCGCCGCCCAGGTGGCAGCCCAGCGGGCTTCGCCCTGGTTTGTTTGGAAGAGAAAGAAAGAAGAAAGGAAGGCAACAACAACAAGAAAGTACATATGGTTTCTTTTTGAAAAAAGAAAGAAAGAGAAAGGAATCTTCATTTCCTTTTGGTTGACTTGATTAGTCTTTGTGGGGTCACTCGTGGCTATTAGGACCCGGTTGGCTGCCCTCCATCCGTCCATCCATCCATCCATCCATCCATCCATCCATCCATCCATCCACCCACCATTGGCTTTCTCAGAGGTTCTGAGGTATTTATTGCTCACGAGGCTGAGCTGCCATGGAAGAGAAGCCAAGGTTTTTGCTGAGGAGGAGACCTGACATGGAGATAGGCTTTCAATCTGTCGAGGAGGAGCTGGAAGAGTGTCAGGAGTGGTTTTGATCTGCCTCTGCCCAATTGCAAAGCATGTAGACAGCCTGGCAGCACCTGGGCTCACAGGTTGGAAATGAGCTGGGAACACACCTCTTTCTGTGGGATGCATCTTCCCAATGAGAGAAGTCTGGGGCTGCCATAGCAGCAGGGTTTCATTTTTTTTCCCTGCAGCTCTGACACTGTTTCAGGGTAGAATAGAGCAGTCCATGCCTGGAGAAATACCTCCATCAGTGTTTTCAAAATGATATACTCGGTTTAGCCATTTAAAGCCAGTTTAGCCATTTAAAGCCCTTTCTGAATCTAGCTTCCATTTGGGGCGATATTTTCATCCTGTTATTTTTTGTTAGAGTTTATAAAGGAACACACACACACGTTCAGTTTTGTTTCAGATTGAAATGAGACATTACTGAAACAAAGGCAAAGTTTCCTCTCGTCTCCCCCCATTGTCCACTCGTCATTGTTTTCTGCTATTATATGCAGTAAGACAAATGATGGGGGAAAGCTCCTTCCCACTTTCTCCTTTTCTCTTTTTTCCTTTGTAATTTTGAAAAAGCCTCCAACTTGAAAGGAAGATGAGCCAGAGCAGTAAGAGAACAAAACCCATCAGCAACTCCATCACTAGGATTTGAAAATGTTTAAATGCACCAGGGTTACAAGAGAACAATCTCTGTCACTTCCAAAGGTTTCCTTAGTTGGAGGAACTGAGGAAAGGAAGAGAAGCAGTGCAAAAGAAGAAGAAAGGAAAATAATGAAAATGCTCCAAACAAAGCATCAAATGCAAAAAGGAAAAAAAAAAAAAGAAAAAAGAAAAAAAGAAAATCTAGCAACCAAATTTAGATGTTTGATACATGAGCAAAATTCATTCAAGAAAGATGAGTGTTTCCTTCTCCCCTACTTTGTTGGAGTTGGGATGATGCCAGGCCTCTTTCCCAGTCCACAGGGACCCCATGCACCCATCTCCACACAATCCAGGCTGCTGTTATCAGTGGTCTTGACCTGGCCCAGAGCCCAACAGTTGGGCAACCGTGATGGAATCTGAGAGCTGCACAAATCTGCCAGTAGCCATACAAGGACATCACTGCCACCTCTACCTAACAACCCCCTACACCAAGTCCTGTCCATCAGCAAAGCACCTCATCCTGCCCCCAACCAGGGCAGAAAACATCACCTCTTTTACATGGGGTTGAGAAATCCCAAAGGGGACACCGAAGTCCCTTGGGGCTGCCATCCCCATCCCAGCACCTGATCCAGCTGAGCGGATCAACGGTCCTTTAAAGCAAAAATCATAAATCAAACAATAGCAGTCTTTCCTCGCCTTCCCTGACGCTGGGAGAAATGTCTTGATTAGCTTTTGTTTGCTTGTTTGCTTGGGCTTGTTTGTTTGTCAGTGTGCGTTGTGTATCCGTGGGCGTGCGTTGGCTTTATTGACCGAGCGCGGAGCTGAAGCGTAAGCGGGGTTACGCAGCAGCAGCGCAGGGGAGAGGAGAAGGCTGGATTGATGGAGATGGCATTTACATTCCCCACTCAATCTGCATCGGGGAGGAGGGTCACCGTGATATGAGTTTTGACTGAGATGTACTCTGTGGAAGCAGATGACTAGCGGAGGGAAATCCTTCAGACGAGCCTCCCAAACACCTTCAGACCTACCAAAAAAGCTCAAATATTTTCCCCCTCCCTGGCCAGGAACTCCACACTCTGACCAGGGACTGAGGGTGAGGAGGAATGCTTCGGGTGTGCATTGCTGTCCCTGCGTTGTTCGGGTGGCTGGGGCAGGGAGGCAGAGATAAAAGCAGGACGAGTCAGAGTTCCTCCGTACAAATTTGTCCCGATTTACATCAGCTGAGCACTCATTCAACCAATATGAAATATCTCCTGTCTACAAATATCAGCCGTGGGGCTCGGACCCAGCACAAACTGGCAACATCTGCAGCTGCCGCCAGACAGACAGACAGATAGCCCGACGTGAATTATTTAACACAAAGTGCCATGACCTCTATTAACAAAGGGAGATGCTTCCAGACCTGCGGGCAGCACCATGGGAAGCAGCTGGATCCAAATCAATCTAATTGAAGACGAGCCTGAATTTATTATACGAGCCCTGTTGAGGACGCTGAGGGGGAATAGATGCCAATGCAGCATTCTCGTTTTAGCTCAGCTGGAAAGATCACAGCTGCAAATTGTGATTAGGCTAAAAATCAGGGCTGAGCCTCCTTCACCCAAGCAGCAGCACACGGATGTTAGGAGGAGGGGGGGGTTTCTTAGCACTGAGCATTTTCAGAAAATAAAATTATCTTGAAGTTTCCCGAGTTTTTTTTTTCTCTCTTTCTTTTTTTCCCTTCCCCTTCCTCTGTAATCAAAAGAAAGAACTGAAAGAAACGTGCACTTCAAGGCTTTAAATCTGAAACTTCCTAATCCCCTGAAGTCCACACTAGACTTCTTGCCTCCATGGAAACCCCAAAGCATTCATCCAAGTGATTGGCCTCCAATGAATTTTAGATAAGACAGAATGGAACAGAATTGATGTGATTTTAATGCAGAAGAAAGCGGTGGAAGGGAGGTCCACTTGGTTCATATTTGAATAAAGCAAACATGACAGACAAAAGGCTGACAGCTGTAAATGACATTGTCAGTACAAAAATTATCAGCCAGTTTACAATCTGTTTGCTTATGTTGAACAAACAGAATGTGTGTGGCATCCCTTGGCTTCATGAATGGCAGAAATACTTGCAGGCTCCGGAGAGAGGCAGATATCTGTTCCCTCCCAGCCCTCCCACTAGAAGATATCCATTTGACAGCCACACTGAAAAGGAAAATCCTCTCCTTTTTTCCTTCTCTCTCCTTCTGCTTTTTCTATTTCATATATATATATATATATATATATATATATATTAGCCTCCTTCTTTTTCTCTCTTTTTTCCTCAATTTCTGGCTGTAGTGTTGTTCCAGTGGGATAAGGGCTGGGGCTGCTGCTGCAGTGCTGCGGGATGGATGGAGCCGTTTGCCGTGTCCCACATTCCTGGCCCCAAACCTAGCATCCCCTAGCCACAGCCATCCATTCTGAGCATTGCATTGCTTTCTTCCTTCCTTCCATTCCATTCCTTTCCATTCCATTCCATTCCATTCCATTCTTCCTTCCTTCCTTCCTTCCTTCCTTCCTTCCTTCCTTCCTTCCTTCCTTCCTTCCTTCCTTCCTTCCTTCCTTCCTTCCTTCCTTCCTTCCTTCCTTCCTTCCTTCCTTCCTTCCTTCCTTCTTCCTTCCTTCCTCCTTCCTTCCTTCCTTCCTTCCTTCCTTCCTTCCTTCCTTCCTTCCTTCCTTCCTTCCTTCCTTCCTTCCTTCCTTCCTTCCTTCCTTCCTTCCTTCCTTCCTTCCTTCCTTCCTTCCTTCCTTCCTTCCTTCCTTCCTTCCTTTCCCTCTCCCCCCTTCTTAATTCTGCAGAGGAGTCATCCCCTGGAAGCCCCAGAATGTTAGCTTTGGTTTTAAGTCTAGATTTCACAAAAGAGTTACCACCCCCCCCAAGCGGACCACTACACATGTGAAACGAGTTGTGGGATCTCAGCTCAGCACCTTCTGCTCCCTTCACAAAACTCAGGCAGCAGCTTGGGTGCTAAGTCAGTTCCCTGTCCAATTTTTGGGGAGGGTCTCCATTCCTGTGTCCCCATGTTACTTGGACTTGCTGTCCAAGTGCAATCAGACTTTGCAGAACTGCCCCAAGGGTCCTTCAGCTCCTGCACATCCCCACAGTGCAATCCAGATTTGTGCTGTGCAACGCTTGGGAATAATTCATGGTAACCCTTCCTCAAAAAACAACTCAACCTTCCACCCCACCTTTGTATTTCCTATTGCTACTTTCACACCCAACCATTTTATTTCATCGTGACCTGAGCATTAAAGATACAAGAACCAACGATCATTTGTCGCTGTGAATCAGGTCCTCTTCTTTTATGTTAATTAAAAAAAAAAAAAAAACCCACAGAATTTGTTTAGTGGCACTTGGCTTGTTTGATCAGAAAGAAAAAAATTATGACAGGTGAGTACGGTCTGTTTGTAGCAGATAAAGGGAGCATAATAAAAGCAGAAGAATACGGCGATTGCTTTCCAGGCAGCCAAGCATCAAAACACATTCACTTGTATGAAAAGTTTATCCAATTATTGCCGACCGGATGACGCTTGTTATGTTGTGTTACTCTTTTCATTTTAATCTAAATTGCTGTTTCTTTCTCTCTGATATGGCAATCGGTCATAAAGAGTTGACCACCATTAAAGCTGTTTGATTTGGAACCCTGTAGTGTTTGACTAAGAGGGTAAATGCAAATTTGATGAAAGAATAAGGATAAATTTACATATCAGCTTCGGCTCACATGGAGAGAGTAAACATTCTGTTTATCTCAAGTGTCACTTTATGATTTCAGTAGAATATAAAACTGACCTTGGTCCAGACATTGCAAAAGACCTGAATGAAATATATTGTTGTCTAAATACAATTTACTCAAGTAGAAGTTGTCAGCAAACCCGGCGTAACTCAGCAAACAGGGTGAGACAGCGGGGTCGCCGAGACAAAATTGTCCCCATCGACTCCAAAATGAAAATCTCCCCCTCTTTGTGGCATGAAAGGGACACACATCCCGGCGGGGTTTGCTTCCTAAATCACTGCGGGCGACTCGCTGCCTATCGGCGGCACATGGGGAGCATCCGAGAACGATGTCAAAGCACTGCGGGTTGTCGGCTAAATGTCTGGAATCCTCTGGTTGTCATTCTTTCACTCGCCGCTCCAGGCTCTTACGCTATATTTTCTCCTGCTCCTCCAAAGCGTTGAAAATAAATGTAAGGAAGAATGGAGGTTTTCTACCCCCCTCCTCCCCGCCCCGGCAGATAAGCGATGCTTAATGCAGGGTGAGAATTGGCAGCGTGGTACTTAATGAATGGCTTTGCTTATTTAACGAGGAGACAGAGTGAAAATTACTGAACAAGTAAATAAGAAAGTAATTGGAACCAGTGCCCAAAGAGCAGCGTGGGGAAGCATGAACGATAATCTATTTTTCCAGGCAAAGAAATAAAGCGTCTGCTGCAGCGGTTCGGAGCTGGTCCCTAAGGCAGGTGATGCTGGTGCTGGCGGGGTTGGTTTGTCCCCACACTGGAGATATGGGTGAGTGTGACACTGCCTGCATAGCACCCAGCTGGAGGAGCTGGGGACAGGCAGGGACAAAGGCTGGGAGACAAAAGGCGGAGAGATAGGGATCGATGTGCAGATGCGTTGGTGGGGTTATCCGTGGTGTGGGCTATTTGCTATTGGAAACATGTGTGGTTTTGAGCTCATTGGGGCTTCCTAGAAATTGGATTTCCAGGGCTGGGCTGTGGTAACTCTGCTGCCTGGGTGCATCCTTTGGTCTCACGGCAAGTAGATGTGAGTATGATGCACTGAGCAGGTGATGCACAATATTCACCTGATTCTGGACTTCACGCTGTGTGTTCTGGGCTGATTTGTGCTTTAGAAGAGTAATATTTTGCAATTTTCATTTACCTGGGCTCAGAGTTCTTTTAAAATCCCCTTTCTGTTCCATAACTTCTCATTTAATCTCAGCCACGCAAAGCCAAAAATCCATGGGTTAGAAATGGAGATGGAGCCGGTGTCCCAGTGAGCCAGTTACCAACCTCATCCTCTGGCAATAGGTAGCACAAAAAGGCAGAACAACAAAGCAGAACCCTTAAAAAGCTTGATCTCCCCCAGGATGGATGCCCACCGAAGAACCAGCAACGCGATCTCCAGGGCGGTATCGGGAGATCTCCTGCCACAACCACTTGATCTTTTTCCCCATTAATAGAGATTATTTGCACTTCTAAAAGCCTGAACAAGACTGCAGCTCCTGGGGGCCGGGAGCAGGCTGGGAGAACAAGGGATTTGGGCTGACCCCATGAAATTCCCCGCTGGTGCTTTGTTTCAGAGCAGCCCAGAATTAGCTGAGGGGACAGTCGGTATTGCAAAGGAGGGAGGAGATGAATCCTTGCTAGCAATAGGAACTGGATTAGATCGTGCTGTTCATCCTGGGCACTGCACTCAGCTGGTCTGCACAGCCTGTTCTTACCTTGTTGGGGCTGAATCCAGGATTTTTGGCCCAGATGCTCCCTGGGCATTGCTCTGTTCAAACCTCGCCTGTGGGTGCTGGGGAAACCAGGGACTGGGAGGATGCTGGGGGGCTGCTGTGCTGCTGTGTGCGCCCAGCACCTCCTGGGTGCCAGGGCTGGGACAGGAAGGAACACGATGTCAGGGATACCATGGGGACACCTTGGGTGGAGGGATACACTAAAGGTGTTGAAGGATGAAATTTGGTGGCTGCTGAGCCAGATGTAGCCCTGTGCATCCCACTGGCCTTGACGCATTGCACTTACCTCCAAAAGCCAGGAGCAGTCCAAAGGCCCTTCCTGAGCCGTTATGCCGCATGGCAATGCTGTCCCAACAAAGGGACGTGTCTACCTGGGCTGTGGGCAGGAACCATCCCTGAGCAGTGAGCTGGGCTGCTAATGGAGTCGCTGACACCTCCTCAATTACAGCAGTGCTGCCGGCCGCTGAGTAATGAAGGAATTTTCCTCTTTTTGCACCCTGAATACTAATTGACACGGGCTCAGGCGCAACGTCAGAGCAGGAGGATGGTGCCATCTAAAGGAGCCGAAAGCACAGAAGAACAGCAGAAAAAAGGAGCATCTGGATTGTTTGGGCTGATCCTCCCCTGCCTTTTGGCTGCTTGCCCCATTTCCCAGTGCCGTGGCGAAATATCAGTGTTTTCCTCTCTCCATTCCCCCCTACCTGTCCCTACAGTGTCTTCCTCTCTCCATTCCCCCCTATTTGCCACCCAGATGCCATGAGGCAGCCTGGGAGCAGCACCTCAGCACAGCAGGGGAAGTTTCTGATGGGCTTTGGGTGTTTTTATGCTACCTTAGAGATAATGGGGCAGAGTTTATCTTTTCCCTGCAAAGCTGGCATTCAAGGGCGTTTTCTCTTCTTGTTGCCACCCACTCTGCTTCATGCAAGCAGTACCACAAATCCAAGGGCATGCTGACACCTGGCCAGCCGCAGTGCCCCGTTGGGGTGCAGCAGGCAATGCACCCCAAACCCTCACGGTCCATCTGCAGGGCTCTGTGGGTCCGGGTTCCAGGAGTGCCCCTGCTCATTGCGCGCTGCCTGGCCACGAGCCAGGGCTGTGAACTCAGCTGAAAACCCTGCTGCTGTCTGGCACGGGTCAACCTGTGGGCACATCTGCTGGCAGCCTGACCCAGCTTCAACTCCCTCTGATGAATTCCCTTTGTCGGAAGGGCAACAGTCATCCAAAAAATTCTCTTGGCATAGGCAGCTAACAAGCCCAAACCAACCCCAGCATTCCTATTTTATTTTTTTGTCTCGCTGCACGCTATGAAAGGCACATCCATCTGTCATGATTTACAGAGTCACCACAAGAATCCGGAGAGATGGGGCTGCCGGCCCAATTCCAGGTACGTGAGGTGGGCTATTGCTTTTGTTTGGGCAATTAATTAATTTTCGCCGGGCTTTCACTTCTACGGCCTCTTTTCCACTTCCCAGGTTGCTCAACTTCAAAATCAATACGACCACCCCGTGATAAAGACGTCATGCTGAATGTATATGTCATTAATCACTGGAGTTACCTTTCAACCCATCGCGTTTCCTTTGTTGGAGCCTTCCCTCGCAGTACTGGAAAAACAAATAGACACATTTATAACAACCCCTTAGGGCTAAGTCAACAGTTGAATTCACCTCCTTAATCAACATCTTGGGCTTAACAGAGATCATCTCTAAAACTCCTCAAAGAGCAACAAAGCAGTAACTGTATTTTCCCAGTAGAGGTAATTGGGATTTTTACATGGCGTGATGATAGACCTCATTGAAAAGTTTTCCTAGCTTGGTGTGGGGAGTCCTGAAGCCATTGCCCAAGCCAAAGGGAGCGCTCGGATACCTGGTGGCATTGCTAAGGCACGCCGGGGCATGTTTCTGAAGCCATTAATGTTTGGCTTTGGTGTGATGGAAGATGAAAGGCCTGGAGTCCCGTGCTTTCAGCCACCCAAACTCTGTGAAACAGGCTACGCCATGCCTCCATCCTATTCGGATGTGCAGAGCCATCTCCAGGAAAAGAGCAATTCAGAGGTCACCAAGCCAAGAGCACTGCTGGAACACCAAGCTGTGCGGCATCCCTCTGTGCTGCCTTCCCAAAATCTGCCCTGCAGCCCGAGGATGAGCAGCCCAGTGCCCAAGTATCCCAAACATTTCTGAATGAAAGTGACAGGTTAAGATCCTCCGCATAAAACATACCTAGCAAAGTCTATTTGCAAAGTAAATTTACTCTGGATTTCTGATACCTTGGAAAGTTTTTTCTATTATATTTATTTAAAATTACAACAGTTTACATTAGAAACAAGCTCAAACAATTAAGGTAAAAGATAAATAACTGCATACAGTTTAATTTTACAAAATGCAAACACACATCTTTCATTGTTCCATTATCCGAGTATTAAGTGCAATATAATTGTCTGATGCATTTTCGCTGACTTAAATGCTCTGAAGTTAAACAGGCCTGACTTTTATGAAATCATCTCTATTTTTCTTCTCTGTGCCGGCAGCAGCAGAGGTGGCTCATAGTTTTGGGGGACACGTAGCAGCGAGATGTGCCCTCAGTGCTTTGTAGCATCTTTCCTGGGGTGAGGAACCTAGGGGGGTTGGGCTGAGAAGCAGAGGGTTCCTGTGGATATCAGATGGCACCAAAGAGTGTTCGGCCCCAAGAAGTCCCCAGAACTGGGAGAGATCCCTTGGGAAGGGTGAAGCTCCCAGCTCTGCCATCAGCTGTTGTGCGACACATGCCCTGTGTTCCTTGCTCCCCTGGGGGATGTGCAATTGTCAGGATTGGCTTTGAAATAATCCTTTTAGAAGGATGACAAAAAGAAGAACAGGAGGCTTATGTGCTTATGGGGTAAGGTTGGTACTGTATGTATCACAGCAGCTCATAAAGTGATGTTATATAAACAGCAGAGTACCCAAAGGTCTTGGAGACAGAGGGCTTGATTTCTGAGGAATATGCTGTGTCTTAAGGAAGATTTGGTGTGCTGGCAAGGGGGAAAGTTGACATTATCTGACTAGGGACAGACACTCCCCGAGATGAAGAGCCTGAAAATTACTGTGGGTTTTAACTGAGGCAAGAAACGTGAGAGGAGGAACAGGGCAAGGTGCCAGCCAACAGGCAGGTGGGGACATGGTGGGGCAGCAAGCCTAGCCATGCGGGGCCTTCCCCATAACCTCATCCTCAGTGGATTCTCGAGCTGCTCCTCCAGCAGGCTGGGACAAAACCTTAATGGTGGCTTTGCTTTTTCTCCATCCTCCCACCCCAAGAGATGCAAGGTAGAGGGATGCAGAGGGGAATGTCACAGAAGGACCATGGGCACCTGGATTTGGGGTCAGCACTGGGTTTCTGCAGGCCAGCACTAGGTTTGACCTCCTGCTTCTTCATGCAACAATGCGTGCAGCTCAGGTGCCAGTTTGGGGCATGTGCATGCAAATGTGTGGATTTGAGGGGAATGAGACACAGATGCACTCCACCTTCATCCTTAGGCCTCCAAGTGTCTGGGGCTGGCCAGAGGGCATGCGGGAGCTTGGATGAGCCAAACTTTACCCAATGTCCCTAATTCGTGGTGTTCATCATAGAATCATAGAATCATAGAATCATAGAATCATAGAATCACAGAATCATAGAATGGGTTGGATTGGAATGGACCTCAAGGATCATGAGGCTCCAACCCCTCTGCCACATGCAGGGCCACCAACCTCCACATTTAATACCAGACCAGGCTGCCCAGGGCCCCATCCAACCTGGCCTCGAACACCTCCAGGGATGGACGGGGCATCCACAGCCTCTCTGGGCAGTTTTCCAGCACCTCACCATTCTCATAGTAAAGAACTTCCCTCTGATATCCAACCTAAATCTTCCCTCCTTCCGCTTAAAACCATTTCCCCTTATCCTGCCATTATCTACTCTTGTTAAGGATTCATAGGAATTCTGCTGGAAAAGCCACTGGAAAAGGAGAAACAATGTGAGAACTGTCCCAGGGAGTGACATAGAGAGGAGAGAATGGGAAAAAGTGGGAAAGGCAACACTCAACCAGCAGGAGGAGGTTGAGGACAGGGGTGACCCGGGACACCAATCCATAGCAGTGGGGCCCCAGGAATGTGCCCACCCCTTCTCACTTGGGCACCCCTGGGGAGTGGGTCGGGGTCCTCGCATCCCCTCTGCCTGTGGTTCCCTGGGACAAAACATGAATACCTCCCACCAAGTGCACTCAGCACATACGTGTTTGCCAAGCCATTATCTACTCCTGGGTTATGAGAAAGCATTTGTGTTTCAACGGGAATCCAATCAATAAATTCCACAGTCTTTCACCCTCTCTTCTCAGCAAACATATCCATCCCGCCCTTCTACAACTGGGTTTTCTCCCTTTGCTGGAGTTAAATATTTGTGGGGCCTCTTGTTAAAACATCGGGAGCAGCAGGCTGTGAGGGAGGGCTCCCAGCAGCACTGGGTGGGGCTTTCACAGGGAAAGCCTCTTCTTCCCTGCTATTCTTGTGCTGTTATTCCCAATCCAACCAGCGATTCCAGCCACAAAAAAAAAGACAAATCAAAGGGAAGACCCATGGCCATTCCTGCACCAGAACTGCATTGATGGGGAATTTTTCCAAGGAACTCGTAACAACCGTATTATATCAGGGTAGTATTTAACTGGGGCTATTAGAAGGGTAGTCCTTCATTCATTGAAGCTAAGGGGAAATATCTTGAAGCCTTAATGTATTGGTTTTTGTTTTGTTTTTTTTTGCATGACATGCTGAAGCTTGTGAATGGGAGCCTTTTGTTCCTCCAAAAAAAAATAATAATAATAATAATCCAGCAGACAATTGCATGTGAAAGCACCATCTATATTTAACAGATGACCTGTCAAGAGCTAGGCAGCCGGTTACCCTCCAACCACATGCTGAGATAAACGAGAGCATGCAAGGCTTGCACTCCAAAGGTGAATGGAGGCCTCCAAAAACAAGGCTTTGGTGGCCATGATCCAGGTAGCACTGAAAAGCCCCGTGGGTGCTGGATGCGGACCTGTGGGAGCAGCGGGGCCAACAGAAATAAATAACTCTCACACGCTCACACTCTTTAAACTATTCGGGCCTTCATGTGTATTCATGAGTCAAGCATCGGTGTGAAGGCTAACAGGGAAACGATGCTGGTAAACCACAAATCCTCTGAATCAATAGCGTTCCGTTTGCCATACTAATAACGGCGAGCCGTGCCGCACGCGGTGCTAGTGAGAGGCTGCTGGAGCAGGTTAGGGTTTTTGTGCACTTTGCATGCACAACAAGGGAAAGTGGCATCCCGAGCTAACAGTGGAGAGATGCGGTGTCTGGAGCACATCTGCAGGGGCAGGCGTGGATCTTCTTCTCATGCAGCGTTCTCCAGAGGGATCCAGGGATGAATCCCTTGCTGGCTCGTTGACAGGTGAGGCTGCTTCCAAATGCTGTGGAGCTCCATCAGAAGGGCCTTGCAGGCTCTGCTTTAGCCCAGATCCAGGCTGAAGCATTCAAGGAGAAACCAGTGGGGAGATACAGATGATCCAGGGATGGAATACTTTGCTGTGACCTAGGAGAAGGCTTACAGCAAGCAAACTACTTGCATGCTGAAAGCATAATTTGGGCAGAAAACAGTTAAGCAGCTAGAAAATTGGTTGTGAAAGCCATTTAGATACCTAGAGTGATGGGCAAATAGTGGGTGAGATTTGGACAATCAGTTGGCTTTGCGGGTCAAGTACCTTGTTAGCTCCTGGTGGGAGGCAGGGAGATGGGGGACGCCATGTAGCACATCCAGAGCCAGCCACTCTGCAGGGCAGGAGGTACTAAAGTTTCCCTTCCCTTCCCTTCCCTTCCCTTCCCTTCCCTTCCCTTCCCTTCCCTTCCCTTCCCTTCCCTTCCCTTCCCTTCCCTTCCCTTCCCTTCCCTTCCCTTCCCTTCCCTTCCCTTCCCTTCCCTTCCCTTCCCTTCCCTTCCTCTCTCCCTCCCCTCCCCTCCCCTCCCCTCCCCTCCCCTCCCCTCCCCTCCCCTCCCCTCCCCTCCCCTCCCCTCCCCTCCCTTCCCCTCCCCTCCCCTCCCCTCCCCTCCCTTCCCCTCCCCTCCCCTCCCCTCTCCTCCCCTCTCTTTCCTTTCTACTTCATTTTTCCCTTCCTTTCTCTTTTTTCCTTCTTTTTCCTTTTTTCCTTCTTTTTCCTTTTTTCCCTTTTTTTCCTTTCCCTTTTCCCCCTCTTTCCTTTTTTTTTTTCCCTTTCTTTTTCCTTCATTTATTTTCTTTTTTTTCCTCCCCACCCCTCATTTTTCTTACTTTCTTTTCTTTTTTTTTTCTTTTTTTCCCTTCCCCTTTTTCCATTCCTTTATCCCTCAACATTTTCAACACCCCCAGGGAAATGACAAAAAAACTGAAGACCTCCACCTACCTCTTCCTTACGGCCAGACAAAACACCGTACTAATGTCCATCCCACCAGAAGCGTTTACCAGGTGTTGCCATCACCCCGGTTCCGAGGCGCGGGCCTTTCCCAGCCGTCGGATCCCAGTTGAAAACCCACGATTCCCGATTCCAGCTCTCTCCCGGGCCTCGCGCTCCCCCTAGCGGCCCCGTTGCGTTCCTGCCCCGCATCCCGGAGCTCAACTCCGCGAGCATCGCCCGCTCCCTCCTCACCTCCCTCTCTCTGCAAACCAGGGTCTCTTTGAGTCCCGAAGGAAGGTTGTGTTCTTCCTGCAGAGGCTTGCTTAGCATTAGGGACCTTACCCCGACCCAAAGCAGCCCCCCACCCTTAGAAGATGACTCTGATGCATGTCCCGTGGGGATGCTCCAGCTCTACCCATCAGGTGTGGGAGTCATTTGCTCGGTGAGCTCATGTCCTGGAGTCACACCACTCACATGCAGGCTTTCTCTGACCATTTGCTTCTTCTCTGTTTTACCCAGTAGATTTTAGGGTGCCTTCAAGCCACCCACGTGCCTCCAGAATTGCTTCAAAAACCTTATCCAGGGCTTTCCCTGTCTAAAAACACCTTCAAATACAACCTCATTTCTCTTTGGAGAGCCAATATTCCACTTTTAAAAAGCAGTAATTCTAGCATTCAACCTTCACACAGATACAAAATTACCTTAATGCCATGTTCCTTCTGACGGGGCCATAACTAACTTTTCAACACCCACAAAATTGAAGCCTTTGGTTAATGAACAATGGAAAAACCATTGTTTGGCAGTTTTAAAGACTAGTCAGAAAGAATGCCTGCTGTCAACGTGTCTCTCGGTGTCGGGGGAACAAATTCAGAGCACAGTGACCCACGAGCTGCCATCCAAAGCCAGCTTTCCTGTGAAAACAACACGTGTGCTCCAAGAGCTGCACTGCTGGGTTGTCCAGGTTGGTCATTAACAGCATGCTCAGAGCTTGGAATTTGGCTGGCTGCAAGGTCGTGGCGTGGTCAGTATCCCCCAACAATACCACATTTCCTAATTTCAGCAGCTTTCCTAATTTCTCCTCAATATTGCGAGGCTATTCGCTGCCTTCCTCGGACTCAGTGCAGTGGAAAAAGGCTCTTTTCCTTGGGCTGCTCTGCCCATGTGGCTGGATGTCAGCACACAGGAAGGTTTAATGGACGGATACAACCTGTGTCATTACTCCTGGCATCTCCTATCCGCAGGAACAATAGAGCTCCCTCCTCTAAAACAAGCAGCTACAGCATTAGCCAAATCAAAGCCCTTTCAAACTGACCAATTCCCTCTAAGAAAATGCAGTTTTCCTATTAAGCCTGAAAGCAATTATCTCGGATTAGCATCAGATCAAAAGGGATTACTTCCAGTATTGTTTCCCAGCCTCTCGGGGCTGCCAGAATTATGATCTATATGGTGAGCAGTGCAGGATTCCGGGGCTGTGTGTGCCCCATGCCTTTGGGTCCCCTGGCACAGCTCTAGGTTGTGTCTGATTCCAGGTGCTGGAGCATGAAGCCCTACGGGAGGGGTTTCTGTGCCTTTATTTTGGAGGTCGGTGATGGAGAGCACAGGGGTTGCTCAGATATCTGCTGGAAAGCAGAGTGTTTGAGCTGCTCTGGAAAGAGAGCATGGTCTTTTCCTCAGTTTCCCCATTTCCTAAAGGCTTGTAGATGGTTGCAACCCCTTCTGAAAAGCCCTTAGAGATGTCCAGTGAAAAGCTGTGGGTTTTTACCTGATTAAATTGCTGATGTGCAAAAGAAGGCCACAGGGAGCAGAGCGAGCACAGACTGCACAGCACAGCACATGCTTTTCTCTTTAATCCCACCTGCGACTCCTGCTGACTGCTTATGGCAAAATACCACAAAATGCTGCGAGGATGTTAAAGTGGTGTGAATGAGTCACGTCTCCAGGAGGGATTTTTTTCTTCCTTCTCAGAATTGTTTTCTTATTACTTGGCCAATTTTATTTCTGGAGTTTGTCCCTGCTTCCCAGTGTGAAGAAAATCCCAGTGACCACACAAACAAAGCCTCCATAGTGGGAATTGCACTCAGTGATTCTTGTGGGTCCCTTCCAAGTCAAGATATTCTATGACTCTATGATTTTAAAGGCTCTGCTGCTACCACATTTGAAAACAGTTATTTTAGGACCCTTTTCTGAATGCTGTGCAATTAACCTTTTTTTTTTTTTTTTTTGTGGAGATATTCAGTCTTGTCTTTATTAATTTTCTGAAGCCAGCAGAGTGTTATTAAAACCAAAAGCAAAGCTTTTCCTGGAAGGAGAAGCTCGAGGGACAACAGAAAGGAGAAAAGTGTTCTGGTGATAAAGATGTGCAGGACAGAAGGATAGGAGCCACCTGCATCTCACTCATCTGCCATCCAGTTAACTCTTCTGATGGCTTGATGGTTGGAGTGGTGGGTTGGTGGCTGGCCTGATGAGCTGATGATTGGATTGATGGGTTGATGGTTGGACTGGTGGGTTGATGGCTGGATTGGTGAGTTGATGGATGGACTGGTAGGTTGGTGGCTAGGTTCGTGGGTTGATGGTTGGACTCATGGGTTAATGGTTGGACTGATGGGTTGGTGGTTGGACACATGAGTTGGTGTTTGGACCCATGGGTTGATGATATGACTGATGGGTTGACAATTGGGCCAATGGGATGGTGTTTGAACTGATGTGTTGATGGCTGGACTGATGGGTTGGTGGTTGCATTGATAGGTTTGTGGTTGGTCTATTGGGTTGGTATTTGGACCAATGGGATGGTGGTTGGACCGATGGGATGGTGGTTGGACTGATGGGTTGATGATTGGGCCAGTGGGATGGTATTTGGACCAATGTATTGATGGCTGGACTGATGGGTTGGTGTTTGGGTCGACGGGACGGTGGTTGGACAGATGGGTTGATGGTTGGACAAGATGATCTTAGTGGTCTTTTCCAACCTTAATGATTCTACGATTCTATGACCCAGCGAACCATTCTGACAGCTTAACAGAAGAGATGCTGCACTGAGCATTCCCTAACTAACAGTCCTGCAGAAGCACACATGATGTAGTGAGTGAGATCTAATTCTTCCCTCCCTAGGAAGGAAGAATTCTTCATCGAGGTAATGAAAGTCAGTCTAATTTTTATTTTAGAAAAAGCAATTTTCATAAATGGTGTTCCACTAATGGCTCATGATCACATATAAGCCCCACAGCAAATTACTCTTAATCCAGTTTGTCTGTGTTATGTTACCTGAGGGAAATAATATCAATCCTTTCTCTTTGCTAGCAAACTGTTCGCCGGGACTTCTCCAATATATATTAATCCCATCATTTATCTTTGTCAACTGAGAACAAAAATAATTTGCGGGAGAGTAAACAGAGGAGCATACAAGACAGGAGCTCAGCATTATTAAACAGAAGAAAGCAGGTGTTCACAAAACCGAGCTGATTTTTATTGCAAAAAACTTGAGTAATTCTCCTCCTGCATCTGTGCATAGTAAACAAGAGTTTGGGGAGATTCTGATATTTTAGGGGAAATTGAGACCCATCCAGGCCTTCCCCATGCGCCCAACGCTCCTCTGGAACCTGTTTTGGGGAGAACCAGGTTTGTCTCTGGGCTGGAGGCAGCCAATGGGAGCTTTGCCTTATTTCCTTCCATTTCACCAGTAGAGCATCTGTAGGTGATTGGCTTTGGGGACGTTTCACCTGGCTTGGGGTTTTGGGGTTTTTTTTGGCCGAGGCACTCCTGCTGTCAGCAGCACTCATCTAATTGGGGCTGCTGACCTGCTCTGCACCGCCCACTGCAGAAAGAGCTATTTTTCCTCTGGCTTCAATGGAGCTTTAAATCGAGCTTCATAATGAGCCTCATTACAGCAGGTACTCCAACGGGGGGAGCGGGGATTCAATTACCCGTGGCTGCTGCTGACCCGCAGGTCGGCTCTTCCTCAACCAGTGGGCAACAGAGCGGGACCAGGAATGTCACCGGCGTGGGAGTTATGGGGTGCCAACTCACGTGCCCCTCATTCACAGCTGGGGGGAGCCCACCCCAAATAAATAAATTTAAAAAATTCTCCACCAGCAAACCTCCTGGGAGCTCCGAGGTAAGCAAATGAGCAATGAGAGCAGTGGGAGGGGCAGATCTTTTTTTTTTTTTTTCTTTTCTCTTTCTTTCTTTTTTTTTTTTTTTTTTTCCTGGGGAATAAAGAAGGCTTTATGAAATGGCAAAATCCGTCAGAGCCTGTGATTGACTGAGCTGGAGAGGGGATGGAGCCTGTGCACTGGGTATGTCGTCACTGCACTGCTGGCTTGGGCCACTGTGGGCACCTTGTGCAATGGAAAAATGATGGGAAAGTAGAATCCTAGAATTGTTTGAGTCGGATGAGACCCTTAAAGGCCATCCATTCCAACCCCCTGCAGTGCACAGGGGCACCCACAGCTCCAGCAGTGCTCACAGCCCCATCCAGCCTGACCTTGGCTGTGTGCAAGGATGGGATACCATCATCTCTCTGTGCAACCTGTGCCACTGCCTCACTGCACTTATGGTAAAAACTTCTTCCTTATATCCAGCCTAAATCTCCCCTCTTTTAGTTTCAAGCCATTTCCCTTTGTCCTGTCACAACAAACCCTGATAAAATGCCATAATGTGAGGATGCTGCACTGCTTTCTCTTCTCCTCCTTCTTTTCCTGTTGCTTTTTATAAATGATGTAGCTCTGAGAAACTATGAGGACAGAAAACCCCACCACCCTGGAACTGTGTGAATAGTGGTTCTGAAGATGCTGCTTTGGGAGCTCCCACCTCAGATGCTTTTTAGTTTTTTGTTTTATCTTTCCTACATCAAATGCACCCAAAACCTCTTAAAAGAAGTGACTCTGCAGAATTCAAGCCTTCACTTTCATACCTTGCAAGCCATCCAATGCACATAGAGGTTTAGAGCTCGACACTGGATATTTCCAGCCTCTTAAAAAGCCAAGTGAAGAGAGGTTTCTAAATGAAAACTCTTTGCCAGACCTTTATTGCCATTTATTTTTTGCCAAGAGATGCTCTCTCCAGCTGTCCATTCCCACACCTCACGAGCCCAGCTGTTCACACCAGTGCAATAGATGGGAGTGGGGCACTGAGGCTGGGGCTGCCCTGGCTGCTCTTCCATGATGTGAGGTGTCCCTGGGAGTCCCCATCAAGTGGTTCACCTTCAGGGCAGCGCCATTCAAACCAAACATTACTGCTGGGAACTCTTTTGCCAGCCGAGCAAATTTGCGCTCTCATTAGGATGGCGCATTATTGATGCTCTGGAGGGTTTTCCATCGACCCCGTGATTTTTATGCTGTGCCACCAACAGCCACCTATTTAGGGGTGACTTCAGTAATGCCAAAACGCAGCGGCTCGCTCCGTCTTCGCCGGGGTCCTTCATCTTCGGAGTCACTAGGTGGCAACCTAAGGCATCCTTTGTATTTGGAGAGGTTTTGCGGGAGGTGGAAACGCCTCTCCTCCTGCCTCGCATTGCTCCCCCTTCTTTCTTTTTAGCCTGAGTTACTGACAGGCACTAAAAGCATCGCTTTCCCCACGCTCTTCAGCCTCTGGGAGCGGAGGATGCTTCTGGATCTGCTTTGTCCCAGACAACAAGACAAACGTGAGCAGGTGACCACATGATGTGCTAAGAAATAGGATGAAGTTTCCAAGAGGAAAAAGTGGTCGGGGGGGAGAAGAGTCCCTGTTGCTGGCTAATGGGCTGTTGAGATAACACACTGCGGAAATCTCAAATTTGGGTCCTGTTGGGGATGTCTGTATCTAGGTTAATAGGAATTCTTTGTTGAGTGCATGATCCGAGTGTGGTTTTGCTTTTATTCCCTAGCCACATTTTGAGAGTTCTTTTCCTGGACCTTGTAACAGAAAAGCCTAATTTTTTTTTTTTGTATTTTATTTTTTCCAAGGGGGATGCATATGTTCTGCCTAGAAATGCAAAAACCCACCACACAGCTGCAGTCTGTAGAACCTAGCCCGAGTTAGAAGGGGGAATGTTTTTTCCCCCAGGTTTCCTGCGAGGGCTGGTCATCCTGGTCCCCACAAGGTGACACCTTTCAGCCAAGCATGGTTGTGGACACAGCCAGACAAGTCCATTCCACCTCACACGCACACCGGCTCTCTCCATCCACCCTCACCACCAGCAGTGTCCCCAGAAGGGGATGCTTGCAGCTCCATTGCTCAATAGCCCTTTGTTTGTCTCACAACCTGTAACTTCATAATCCATCTGCTCTGGGCTGTGCATCCTCCCTGGGCGCTGTAGGAGCTGAGCTGTTCCCTCCCTGGGAGCCGGGTTGGAAAATTGTCCCCTGGCTCCTCCACTTTTTCACGCAGAGAAAGGAATCCATTTACACCTTCCTCCTATTTAATTTGGCTCCCAGCAGATCTGTTTTATAGGGCTGTCTGCTCTGGGAACAGGGATTTTTGGAGTTTTTATTCCCTCCAGATGTTCTGACTGTCTTTGGTAATCCCTTTGGTGCAAGCATTAGGCAGCGTCTTCTGCCTTTGCAGGCTATGATTAGGTAGGATGATTTGCTCCTGGGTACAAACGCTAATTGTAAATGAAATGGAGATGTGATTCAGAGCAAAAGCTGGGCACAAAGTTTTATGAGACCTCAAACACTTCCTCTGTCCTCTGAACTGGGCTAAAAAATCAAAAACAAAAAGGAAAAGAATTGAAGGGCACCACATTCTCTCACCAGTAGCTGCTTAACGTTGCTCAATCCTTTCCTCCAGGGAAATAAAAAAATAGGAAACTCATCCTCGTGGCTCCCTGCAACGACCCGAAAGGAGGCCGTGTGAGGCGGGGTCGGCCTCTGCTCCCAGGGAACGGCCGTAGGACGAGAGGGGATGGCCTCACGTTGTGCCAGGGGAGGTTCGGGTTGGCTGTTAGGAACAGTTCCTTCTCCAGAAGTGATTCTGCACTGCCACAGCTGCCCAGGGAGTGGTGGGGTCACCTGGAGGTGTCCCAGAGCCGTGGGGATGTGGCACTGAGGGACGTGGGCAGCGGGCTCGGTGGGCTGGGCTGGGGTTGGACGTGATGGTTGTTTCCAACCTTTAAGAGTCTGTGATACCATGGTTCTAGATTCTGTCATTCTATACAATCAGTTTTTCTGAGTACTTCCACAACAAGTAGAAGTAAGCTGGAGCACAAAGGAAGAATGACCATTTATGGTTCTTTTGCTGGGTTTGCAGTGTGGAAATAGCCCAAGAAGTCTATATCTCTCAGCCTCAGAAAATAGATTGGGCATTGGTTTCCTCAGCCCCCAGCTTTCCCAGTTCCCAGATACCTACAGGTGTGGAGACGTGCCTCTGCTCCTGCTCTGCCCTTCCCTGGCTGCTTTGGGCTGTGAGGGCTATGCTGGACTCCGTCCCTCCATCCTGCTTGGACAGTGCACAGGAGGACCGTTCGTTCTGCAAGACGAAAGTTGGCAGAAAACAGGATTCCTTTGTGGAAAGCAAGTTGAATTTGACTGGTTTGGGATCAGTTTGCTCATTAAAAAGTCAGAGCTTGTTTCTGGTGATACCATACGCTCACTCGTTCAGCGTCACCCAATCTTTCTCCCGTTGCTACAGCATGACCATTTTTTGTTTGCCTTCCCTGTGCAGAGCTGGCTCCATCCCTCAAAGAACCATTTATTTCCTAGGGTTTTTCCAGACAGATCACTGAGAAATATTGCACTGCACTCGTGTCAGCTTGGGTTCACCAGCCGCAGGCAGGGCCTTCGACTGTCAGAATGCAAATAGAAAGATGTGCCATGTTCTGGAGGCACTGTTTGCTGTTAGAAGCACACTGCAGGGCGGGCAGCCCGAGCAAAGACTTCTCAGCATCATCTTTCACTTTGGAAAGAGGTTAAAAATAAATAAAGCAATTTGCTTGGTTAATAAAGAGCTGGATCAAAAAATGATTCAGTTTTGCTTTACGTGTTTGTGTTCATCCAACCTCAAAATGCTGGCATGGATACGTATTGGATCGCTAATTGTCGGATGGATGTTTATGGAACTGCTTAATCCTGGGCCCCTTCGGCTTCACAGAATCACAGAACAGCTTGGGTTGAAGAGACCTCAAGGATGATGAATTTCCAACCCCCCTGCCACAGGCAGGGCCACCAACCTCCACATTTAATACTGGACCAGGCCGCCCAGGGCCCCATCCAAACTGGCCTTCCTCAATACATACATGACCAAGTCTGCAGCATAAAGCATTGGGTGCTGAGAACCTCAAACTCACATCATTTTTCTTCCTTTAAAAAACAAAACAAAACAAAACAAAACAAAACAACTTTATTTTTCAACCTGTTCAACCAGAATAAGGACTCCATGAGAAACCAAAGTGCACCTCAGTGCTCGGAGCTTCGTCTGAGCTTTATGAGCTTCACCCTACTTTTATTTCCTTTCGAGTTTAGCAGATGGAATAAAACACGATAAGCAGAATACAAGAAACCTTTGCAGCAGGAGGAAAAAACTCTGGGAAACAGTTGAATTCGGGATAATGAAACAGCTAGAGGGTGTTAGCACCATCCCAAAGCAAAAGCAGCCCCTTCTATGAGCTCCATGTGGCTGCTCTCCAGCTCATCCCACCTGCAGAAGGGTTCCCCATGTTTTTCCAATGTATCTCTTTCCCACTCATTTCCCATTCTCTCCTTGAGCCTGCACAAAGTTTTAGGGACCATGGCTTTGTGTGGAGAGCCTGTTCATCTGGGCTGGGGGTTCAGCACTCATTTGGGGTGGGGGGATTGGGGCAGGCGTGGTTGCACGAGCCCTGCTCCTTTGGCAGCCCCAGCCAGCAAATGATGGGGTGATGAACTCAGGCTTTCTCCATACTTCCAAGCATGTAGGTACGTGCGCTCTAAGCTGGAATAGCATTCCTGGATGCAAAAGGAAAAAAGATGTGTCCTATCTTTGGCCAGGGAGAGAATGAAAATGAAAAAAAAAAAAAAAAAAAGAGAAATAGTGGGTGATGTGCCAGAACTTTTACTTTTTATTAAAAACTTAAGTGCAGATGATGAGAAACCCACCTGTTTTTGATTTTTTTTAATAAAAAGTCAAATAATCCCCACAAACAATTCCTTTGCAATGGTTTCAATATCGGAACTGTAAAGATGAACTTTAAAGGTGCTTGTAAAATAAAGAATATTACAATAATTTCAGTGCAAAACTCCAATATCATATTTTCTTTTATTTGAAAGAAAAAGAGAACACTGAGAGGATTTTTTTTTTTTTCCTTCCTCGGGATGCAGCAGTTTCAGATAATCCCTCCAAGCGAACCCAAAGCACAGCACAGCTCCTGATAAAGCACAGCACTGTCGGTTCTGAATAAGCCAGCAGTGAGCAGAAGGGTCATTCTCTCCTTTCCCCAGCAGTGGGAATGGTGAGGACAAGGAAGCTTGCATCTATTTCCTTTTTCAACATCAACTGCCATCTGGATGGCACACACGTGCTTCCAGGGGACAGGTAGAACATCCTCTGCTCCCCATCGTCCCCACGTGCAGCTCCATTTGCTGCATAAGACTCCTACAGTTGAAAATGCTCTTTTCAGCCTCCTTTATTCTCCAGCATCAGAATTTTAAAACACACGAGAAGCGATAAGGGGAACTTTAATCTCCTTTAGAATCTCCTGTAGAATCTCCTTTAGAAT
Source organism: Meleagris gallopavo (assembly GCF_905368555.1). Taxonomy (NCBI): domain Eukaryota; kingdom Metazoa; phylum Chordata; class Aves; order Galliformes; family Phasianidae; genus Meleagris; species Meleagris gallopavo. The sequence continues at coordinate 3,413,744 of NC_139405.1, forward strand.
CTCCTTTAAACTGGGGAATTAAAGCTGGTGAGGATTAGGCACCCACTGGAAATCCACAGCTTTACCAGGTATTAGCACACAGCAGCAAAGCTCCGCAAAGCCCTGGGGCTGCACAGCCGTGGGTGCCACCTCCCTGCTCCATCCCCACATCCCAAGTGGGACCAGTAGCCCCACGGGCAGAATTAGGGAGCTGAGCTGGCAGTCTCGCACGAACAGCTTCCTTCATCCTGCTCGGAGCTTTCAAAACCGAAAGAATGATGGTTTAGAGGCAATGAGTCCGTGCAAAGTGCTGCGGAGTTGTGAGCCACGTGCACGGTCTCTCTGTTTCTTGCATCCTTACCAAATGTCAGAGCTTGCCCCCTTGCAGGTAGCGTAGTGTGGTTTTGTATTTTTTTTCCCTGCTGTTAAGAAGCTTTAGAAAAGGTCTTACCAGGTATTAGAAGGGGAGGGAAAAAGAAAGAAAATACATAAAGGGCACCGGTGATGTTGCAAGCCGCTTGTCTGGAGCTCAAAGCAATCCCTGCTCTGCACACCCAATAACTCACACAATATGGCAAAGCAGGACTGATGGAAATCAGCCTCCGTGGGAAGGCTCTGGCCCAGGGAAAAATATCTGTGCATCTATTGATGTATTTGCATTTGTTTCATCCAGTTAAGTGCAGAACTGTTCAGTGGCACCAAGATGCTGTTCATTACTTTTTCGCGCTTGGGTTTTTTTCTTTTTTTTCTTTTTCTTTTTCTTTTTCTTTTTCTTTTTCTTTTTCTTTTTCTTTTTCTTTTTCTTTTTCTTTTTCTTTTTCTTTTCTTTTTCTCTTTCTTTTTCTCTTTCTCTTTCTTTTTCTTTTTCTCTTTTCTTTTTCCTTTTCCTTTTCCTTATTCTTTTTCCTTTTGCTTTCTCCTTTTGCTATCTCCTTTTTCCTTTTTCTTCATTTTCTTCTTTTTCTTATTCATTTTCTTTGTCCTGTGCTCTCTTTCTCTTTCTCTTTCTCTTTCTCTTTCTCTTTCTCTTTCTCTTTCTCTTTCTCTTTCTCTTTCTCTTTCTCTTTCTCTTTCCCTTTCCCTTTCCCTTTCTCTTTCTTCTTCTCCTCCTCCTTCTCCTCCTCCTTCTTATCTTTCTCTTTCTTTCTCTCTCCCTCTCTCATATTCAATATGATGCATTTTATCACTGCAAAACAAGCACAGGAGTTTTAGACGCCAGCAGCTATGTTGTGTCCTCAGCTGGGATTGTCATTTCCTTCAAGTGTGACCCCAGCATCAGATGTTTGGCTTTCCAGAAACCAAGGTGAAAAAGAACAAACAGACTTGCAGAGCAGGACAGTGCTAAAAGGCAGGAGCTGGGCTGGATGCAGCTCCCTCTGTCTGCCGGCGAGCTGATGGGGTGTGGAAAACTCATCAGTGGGCAGCCTGCCAGAGCTGAGCCCTGCTATGGGTGGTCACCAACAAAAAAGCAGAAAAAGAGAAACAAGCAATGGTTGGAGCTGCTCGAGAGATGTCCCTTCCCTCAGAGCAGAAATGTTAATATAGTCTCTTTACTCTGGGTAATTGCTGGTTTTTTGCTTTATTCCCCCCTAATTTGTTGAGCTCTAGCTTTCTTGGCTTGGCTCGCAGACTGGGAAGCTATGGGAAGAGACTTTGGCTTTGGTGGAGAGATTTGCACTTGAGAGATTACACCAGCCCCACCTCTTCGGGAAGCCAGGCTGAAAACCCACAATGCTTATTTTCTAAGAAAATAATCCACTCCAATACATTAACTGTCTGTGAATGGACTGGACAATCACCACTTAGTAAAATTACTCTAATTTTCCCCTTTTCTGTCCTCCCAAAATGATTCCTTTAGTCTTGGACTTTGAGCAGTCTGCAAAGTGCTGTAACCAAAACAAGTTCAGCATGTGGATGCTGAGTACATTACTGCTGAGTGCTGCTCTGCCTGAGCTGGAAGGAGTGGGGCAGTTGGGATTTCTATTCCAAACGTGCTTTCTGCTTGCTCTGTAAGCTTTGTAAGTCATGAGAGGCTCACAGGGGGTCTGTAGAGTGCACTGCAGTATGGTTCAGGTGTGGATAGGGTTCTTCTCTGCAGGAGAAAGGAGTGAGCTGGGATGGAAGAAATGGTGGTGGTGGGTTGATAGTGATTCTATGATTCAATGAAATGGATGCTGGGGACCTGATTGAGTCCAGGGATCCCTGTTCCTTGGGGTATTTTTCCTTTAAGTGTTGTTCCTCCTTCCTACCCCTCCTGCATGTCTATGGCCAGGGCAAGATATATTTTGCTGCACTGATTACTTGCTCTGTCAATTAAAATAATATTTCTAACCTCACTATGGGAACCATTAGCTAAAAAATGTTCTGTTGTCCTTTGTAAGAACTAACTCAATAATAAGCATGGCCATGCCTGCACCAGCTTCTGTTTTCCCATGATGAGCTTGTTGGGATAAACATGGAGAAGATCATGCAAGTGTTTGTGATTGGTTTGAATGCAACTTCATTTGAGGCTTGTCTTCCTGATTGTTCTCTAGAGAAAGGTGAGTTTGGTTGCTTTTTTCCAGTTCTGCCAAGTAAGGCTCATTGCCACAGCAGCACAATGACGTGGCACCTTGAGTCTGTTGCTGCTGCTGGTGACTCGCTGGTGATCCAATGGTGACATTTTTCACCTTGGGGTGTGGTGAGAACAGAGTTGATCTCATTTCTAAGAGATTCCAATAGGAGCAAGAAATTTGGAAAGGGTCCTGCTCATCATTCATCACTGGCACAGCTGCCCAGGGAATGGTGGGGTCACCTGGAAGTGTTCCAGAGCCGTGGGGATGTGATACTGAAGGACGTGGGCAGTGGGTATGGTGGGGGTGGGTTGAGATTGGACTGGATGATCTTAGAGATCTTTTCCAGTATTCATGATTCTAGGATCCTATGTGGAACTCCCAAAATACCAGGAAAATTCTCCTCTGTGACTATTCTTTCCTAGAGATTAAGCCCTCAGAATTTAGGTGCGTGAACTTCCGTATGCCCCAAAATATTCTTGGCTCTAGTCCCAGATCAATAAGGTGAAATGGGCTCCCACACACATGCTCCTCTGGCTTTATGTGCTTGTAATATTCTAGGCTGCTTTCTGGTCCCTGATGACTTAATTCATTGTATTTTGTATTTGTTTTATAACTGGCTGGCAGTTAAAGTTATTGGAAAAAAAGTAAATAAAAGATGTTCTAAATGCTCTAAAATGTTCTAAAATTTTTCTAAAAAATAAAAGCCATGATGTTCAAAAACATACAAGCACCCGAGATCCCTAGTTCCCTGAATCTGTCTGGATGCTGAAGCTCTGTTTCTGAGCTGCACTTTGTGCTTATTCCGGTTTGTCTAGTTTATGGACCTCTGGTTGCTGGCTTGTGAAATGAGACCTTCCTTCTGTGGGGGGAGGACACAGGGAGGGCACGCTGCTGGTTTGGGGAAAGATAAAGTTTCGCCCAGGACAATATCTGATGTTTTTTGAGTGGTGTAAGCAGGATGGGATGGGATAGGATGGGATGGAATGGGATGAGATGGGAGAGGACAGGATGGGACGGGACAGGATAGGATAGGATGGGATTGGAGTTGGAGGGAATGGCATGGTATGGGGTGGGATGAATGAAGTAGGGTGTGACGGGATGGGATTGGGGTTGGGATTGGGGTTGGGATTGGGATGGGATTGGGATGGGATTGGGATGGGATTGGGATGGGATGGGATTAGGGTGGGATGGGATTGAGATGAGATGGAATTAGGATGGGATGGGATCGGGAGGGGATGAAGTGGGATGGGATTGGAGTGGGATGATATGGATGGATTAGGCTTGAGGTGGAATTGGGATGGGATGGGATTGGTGTGGGATGAGATGGATGGGATTGGAGTGGGATGGGATTGAGATGGGATGAGGTGGGATGGCATGGCACTGTATGGGGTAGGATGAGATGGAATGAAAGGTGGTGAACATGCTGTTCTGAAGTAATGAGACCCAAGATGTAGAGCTCTAGGTTAGGATAGCTTGAGTGCTGTGAAGATGTTTGCTTGGTGCTGGATGTCTGTGTGGTGGGAGAGATTGCAGTAATTGCCTAACAGTGCTCTTTTCCCCATTGGAAAAAAGTAAAGATGAGCTGATCTGGATTCTTCTGTATCATCAAGACTTCTCAACAGATGGGGTGTTATTCATATCTATCTTTAGAAATTCACACATCTGAGTAGGAAAGACTGCATTTTTTTCATTGTCCAAGACTGGAGAGGGGCTGTGATCTAAACGGCAAGCTGGAGAGATTCAAAAACTCTGTGGGGAAGTCAGAGCAGGAAGATCACCTCACTGCATGGTTGGCTTGGATCACAGCTTTCACAGGAGATGCTGGCCACACATGCACGTTAAGGGTGGGTTTATGACCGTGGAGCCCTGATGCTCCTCTTTGCAGATGAGACCCCCTTTGGTCATTATGTGTACAACAACAACGTGTTTAAGGGAACAATGCCAGGCTGTGCTTGGCACTCAGGATGCGCCCTGGTGCTCAATGCAGACGCAGTCTTTGGGAGGGTCTCGTTTGGGGATCACGGTGAGTAAGCTGGAGATGAAGCGTGGCTGCAGGAAGTCTGTGTCAGGGCTGGGTTATGAAATTGGAGCTGCATCCCAGCTTAATGCTTTAACCACAAACCCACTCTCTAATACACAATTTTTTTCCCTCATGTCCAAAACCTATTCAAGTGTCTGGAGCAGCTGAACGTCTGGTATTAACTGCTCATCCCACTGCTGGGTTTTGGAAAATGAGTCTAAACCACTAGAACTGTCACATCCCAAATGGATGAATTTATCCCTGTAATTGACCATTGCGTTCCAGTCTCTTCTGGGTTTCTGACTCCCTTCCTATCTATTCCTGTCCAGGACTAGCCAAGCAACATCTCGGTGAAGCACTGAGGATCTCTGTGCTGGATGAGAGGTGCGAGAGGATCTCTGCTGTCTGCTGGAGGAGTGGCCATCACAGAGGTAAGGTAAGAATTTTAATCTCTTGTCTGTGCTGCTGTTGCCTCAGGGCATAGCAAACAGCTCTGGGTCAGAGTTAACAATGGGTTTAGCACAGCTATCCTGCTCAGGGGGATACCTCCGGACCTGTCGGGATGTGAGCAACAATGCTGACCTTGGGGTTCATTCAGTCTTGGAAGAAACTTATTGAGAGAGAGCTGTAAAGAGCTGCATGCATGGCAGGAAAAGGGCAGTCTTCTCCACTTCTTTGTTGGTGATGGACTGTGAGCATCTCTGATGCTATTAAGTGACACAGATGCTTCTGTCCTTCCTTCCCTATGAATACACAAGTATATAGATGGACAGACTCCTGCAAGGAGCTTCAGCTTTCTGTGGGTGGGTTTCTGGAAGGGAGCAGCACTATAAAGTGCATCAAGACAGCAAGGAGAGGTGCTGCTGTCTGAGCTGGGGATGTTCTGGTTGGGGAAAACTAGCAAAAAGCCAAGCAGGTGTGACCAACATCAAGGGCTCTGACTGTGCACAGAGATGTACAACAACTTAAATAATGGAAAAGCTGTGACTTTACATCCAGCAGAGTAATTTCTATCCAGTGGAAAAGTTTGGTGCATGTTTGAGTCAGAAGTTTGGTGCTTGGTGGAGTCAGAAGTTCAGGATTATGTATGCTGCAGGAAAGTCACTCTGTTTTCTAAATGAAATACTTTGGAGTTCTCATGCCTGAAACATTTGGACTCCAATGGTGTTTCTAAACGAAATATTTCATTTTGAAATAGCTTCTCTTAAAACAAACATTGTGGAAGTAAGGTTTTTCCCAAAGAGATGGTGACTCTGATGGAACTACCTATCCTGATGAAAAAGCTTTTCAGCACAAAGCATTTAACCTACACAGCTGTAAGGAAGCACCGTTCTGCACTTGTGCGGACACATTCTGCTTTGGGCTCAAATTGTGCTGTGTCCCATATTCAAACACTTATGCTAACAACACCAAGTACACATTATGGTGATGAGCTGGAAGGGTGCATTGCATGGAGCTATGGCTATTTCAGGGCTGGAGCTGTGACTGATGTCAGCATGTCCACGTGGCGGCTGATGTCGGGAGGATGGGTAAGGGTGGCAAGGGCAGCCTAGGGTGCTAGTATAGATGCTGGGAGGGAAGGTGTGAGGTTAACTCGTTGTTCAGATGGGTATGAAAAATACAGATCTGGGCACAGATTGTGGCTTAGAGAGGGAAGAATGATTTGCGAGGCAAGATTCACCGGTGCCTCTCCTGGAAAACAGCTTTTATTTAACTTGAAAAACATGCCAATAACAGAAAGCATAACTCATTTCATGAAAGTTATGGTTGGCTGTAAAATAGAATACAGAAAATTTTCCTACTCAAGCTGAAATGTTTTTCTTTTAATTCTTCGGTATTCTCTCTGCAGCATTATAAACTCTAATTCATGTCTTGGCCTGGGCTCTGAGATCTAGCTGTGCTCAGCTGAATGTGGTCCGCTTTCAAAACTTTCGAGATTCTGTCACACACCTTCCATAGCATTAAAAAATACCACATGTCAGTTGGTTTTTTGCATTTATGAGACCTATGGCTTTAGGGGAAAGGCAGAGAGGAGAACTGGAAGGTAAATAGCAAACTAAATGGGTTTTAACTGCTGCATGTTGTTTTAAATATCCTTTTAAAAACTAATATTGTAAACTGAGATGGGCTCCAAGTTCAGGGGATTGCATATGCCATTTATTTTCTTTTCAGGTAGTTCTCTTAGACCATATAGTTCCGGCTGTGATTTAACATTGAGAGGTTAAATGGAACCGTATGTAATTAGACATCAGGAAACATAACGATGGAGATTTCAAAACTGTCCCTCACTTTCTGCTGGGAAATGGCTTTGTGTGAATGTCTCTTACATTTTTTGAGTTGCAGAAACTCCCCCATACCAATTTCCCCATGGACTCCCATGCTGTGAAGGATGTGTTTCTGGGGAAGTGGAGGGTGCTGGGGCAGGTTGGGTCCCACTCGAGCCTGGTTTGTGCACAGAGCCCCACTCTTGCTTCCAAGCATGCTTCCCAAGCTGAGAGATGTAGGGAAGAAACAAGGAAACATTTGTTTTGCAAGATCAGAACAGCACTGGGGCTTTTGACTTTGGACATGTCATGATCTCAGGCTTTGCTTTCATTCTGAAACAGCGCAAAACAAATGCTTTGGAAATTTCCAAGCAACAAAATTAAAATAAACACCAGTAATGTTTTCTTTTTGGTGTCCTGAAACCCATAACAATGTTTTCTTAGACTTCTGCTTTACTCCAACTATTGTGTCTCAAAGTATTGCTCCCACTAGAGCATCTGCTCCTTTCCATGAGATACTTTAACTCCATGAGAGCTGTCTCTTGCCCTGCAGACAGGCTCTTACCCATGCTTCATGGTGTCTCCGTGGCTTTTATTGTCTGATACCATTAAAGCAGTATTTCGGACATTGTAAAGCAGTATTTTGGACATTTTAAATCACAATCATAGGATCACCAAGATTGGAAAAGAGCTCTAAGATCATCCAGTCCAGCCATTAAACCATCCCCACCGTGCCCACTGTCCACATCCCTCAGTGCCACATCCCCAGTGCTCTGGGACACCTCCAAGGATGTGACCCCACCACTCCCTGTGCAGCTGTGCCACTGCCTCACCGCTCTTTGGGAGAAGAAGACTTTCCTAACATCCAACGTGAATCATAAAACTATCGGATCATTAAGGTCAGAAAAAAACACTAAGATCTAGTCCAACCATCAACCCATCCCCACCATGCCCATGAAATGCTATATACAGGAATGAAGGGGAATTTTCTTAACAGTGAATCGGTAGCACTGAATATCTGCCTGGAGAAACAGCAAAATAAAACTCTTAATTATTTTGAAAACATATGTGTCTTTCGCCCAAAAACCACGAAAGCAGAAAGCTTAGAATAGAAACCCCCTGAGCCCTGCCCTTTCCCTGGGGGTGTTTTTATGCATCCAGCAGCTGCTGGGATCTTCTGGGAGATGGGCTGTACTCTCAGACACTCCCATGGGCGCACTGCTCCTCCGCTGTGGGACGACTGCACCGTTTCTTCAACGGCAGCTAATAGTTAATAATAATGAAACGAGTGCCACAAAGAGCTCTCCTATGAGAAAAAAGAAATGGCGTAGGCAAGTGCTGGGAAAGCTAGACAGCTATTCGTCTGATGTCCATAACTCACAAAATATAGGCCGTTTGCGAAGTAAATGATTTATCATAGAAAAATAAAGCGTGGTTTCCTATAGGCTCCTTGCTAGAAACCTTGCATTTATTTACCTTCCCAGCATGGCTGTTTGGAGAAGGTATTTCTCATGAAATATTAAACCTGCTTTTTATTTGGAGTGAATTGTCAACGTTTTGGGAAAACAGAACTAAAGCTAACTTGAAACCTGCAAACCAGCAACGGAGAAGAAAATCTGTGGGTTCGGTCCGTCTTTTAGAGGGGGCAAATACAGTGAGTGCCGGTAAAACATTGTTGGTTTTTGCAGCAGTGCTCCCTGACCAGCCACAATTTAAAAGATCGAAACGTGTTTGTGCAAGACGGCTTCCTCCAGGCCTAATATTAGTACCTTATGCTGGAATAATATAGCAACAAATTCAGTGTTTTTCTCCTGATCCGGACAGTGGGTCCACAGGGCAGCGAGGAATGTGCCGCGGGAGGATTTATGGCATGTGCTGTCTGCCAGCATTCAGCTGAGAGCAGCTCTTATTTTAAATGATAGCTGGATATATTTTATCCAAAGTATTGCAATAAAAAAAAATACGGCGGAGCGCGGTGTTTTTCATTTCACAATGGCACAAATTGGGAATCTTGGAGAAATAAGTTTTGTTTTGGGGAGTTAGGCACTTGTTTCCAGCCAAACAAAATGCTGTTTTGCAGTGGATTTTTCAGCCAAAATGGAGGTGATGGAGTCACTATCCCTGGAGGCGTTGTAGACAGATTGGTGGTTGGACTAGATGATCTTAGTGGTCTTTTCCAACCTTAATGATTTTCTGATTCTGTTTAACTACTGAGAAAACCAGAGCTGAGAGTAGAACATGATATAATTTGGATAAACAGCTGCACAGCACATTCATTTTTTCCTGCTTGCTTTCACTTACAATCAGAAATATCCTCTTGGATCTGTTTGCAAAAGCCCTATCATCAGAACCTATGACAAGAAATGGGAGCCTGCACTGAAACAGGCCTTGCACTGGGCAACACAATTCCAAGTTGAACTTGTATTTTTTGAGATTGACCAGAAGCGTTGAACCAAGGCAGTGTGGGCACTTGGATAAGCAGTGGGCATCTCCTGGAGGAAGACCTGCATCTACATAGCCTTTGTAAATCCTGGTGTAAACCAATGGTACAGGGACATCTCCAGCAGCAAGGAGTTGGGGCTAGGGCACATTGGTACCAAGTACTGGATGCTGGGAGCCTGAACTGCAGGCACAGAGCCTGGGGACACCTGAAACAAATCTGTATGTTCCCAATGTCCCAAACATCATTTCACACATCAGTACAGGGATCCTTTCCTCTACTTGATGTCACCTTCTCAGCAGAGCATCCTTCAGAACCTTTGGGAACATCCTGAGAACCACTCCATGCAGCCCCTGGATGCAGAGCAGAGCAGTTCCAGAGCTGTCATAGTTTATAGCCAGTGCATTAAAGCAAACTGTCTCTGATTCCAGTTTATTTTAAAACTCCAGGCTGTAAAACAAAGCAGTTAAAGTTTAATCTACTGACACATGTGAATCAACACCCTGCAAGGCTGGGATGTGGAGCAGGAGTGGGCTCCACTCTGCCACCACCCCGAGCTCAGCACTGCTCCCCAGGTTTCTGGCAGGCTGCCGGGGTGAAGAAGATGGTCTGATCAAGGACTCTCTGGCCACCTCATCCAGGGTCATCAGAGCTCATCTGTCCCAGGCAGGAAGGCTGAATCCCAAGGTACTGGAATGAGATTGTGCCAGCTCTGTGTTTTTAATTATGGCACAGGTGGAGGGCTTTGAATTTTTTTTTACTCCAGTTATTTTCTGGTGGTAGGATATCGGTGAGATCTCAACTGATTCTCAGACAGTGGCTGGTCTCTAGCAAGAGGGTGAAGTTATCTGTGGGACATGACTAGTGGGCATGGTGAGCATGGGTTGATGGTTGGACTTAATGATTTTCAAGGTTTTTTTTCCCAACCTTAATGATTCTATGATTCTATGATGCTAAGCTGAAGCAACATACCATAGAACATAGCGTTTCCATAGCCAAGCTTTTTTCTGCTGAATTTAAGCTAGCTATCTTGTGTTCCTATTAAAACCTTCTAATTGTGCACCAGAACAGATTTTCAGATTTAATGCTCTATGCTGTGGAACAGTGTGCTGGGCCTTCATGCAGAGCCAACTTGGTGTATGCTGTGTGGATCTGAACCACTCCGTGACGCTTTCATTCTAAGGGATGATGACTTTAGCAGAAGCCATCAGCTGCTCGAATTGTGGCTGGACAATGTTGCTTCTACCATGGCAAACAGTCCTGCAGGACAAAGCTCTCACTGGGATTGCTGGGAACAATGGAAGTGATGGAAAGCCCCTGGCATACCCAGACTGAGAGGGCTTGATGTACATGTTCAAAATTCTCGCATTTTGGGATGGTTAAGGTGCAAATGAAGGCATTTCCATGCAATGACTCTGGGGGCTGCTGGTTCAACCAGAGCAGCAATGATTTGGTCTGATGCCCTGCTTTAACCAGGGAAATGAGTGGACTTTTAAAGGAGTGGGACCATAGCGGGGTTAGACATGCTGGCTTTTCTGTGCACATGTAAAATATAAAATTGGTGGAGAACATTGTAGAAACGTGGTTTGTGTCTGAGAGTTGTGCAACGTGCCTCCCAGGGGATTTGGGGAGCTGTAAGGCTGTTGGAAGCTAAAGAATCCCGGCTTCTTTCCCCTACCCAAACTTGGTTCATATCAAGCAAAAACCCAGATCCTGAGCCAAGCCATGCAGGCATTCCCATGCCACTCTCATGGTTCACAGCCATGCTAGGGAGATGTGCAGTGCACACGCTGTTCTGCAGTAAAGCCATCTCCTTCATCTTGCCAGGCTGACTCTTGCAAAGCTCTTTGGTATTATTTCTGCTTTTCCAACTGCACGAAGCTTGTGTTAATGCCATCTTGCCAAGAGTACTGAAAGAAAAGCTCTTCACCACAGCAGCATAATAGATTGCAAAGCGTTGTCAACACTTGACAAAATCTCGGCATGCTTCTTTCTCTGAGTCTATTTGAAATTCCAGTTCTGAATGCATGCACCTGGTCCTTCCACATGTGGATGGCTTACTTGCAGTCTGTTGTTTAGAGACACTGACACACATGTCCTCCTACATAAATAAATTGGTTTGTAATGGGAAAAAGCACAGTCATATACTTAACATTGGATTTAAACTGCATGATCTCAGTGATGTTTTTTCAGTATCTTGTGGTCTTTAACTGATTAAAAAAACAAACGTCACGTTCTAGATAGTAACAATGAAAGAGTATCCACCCCTTCCTCCTACCAACAAGTAAACATAAGCATTCATTCTGGAATATTTCAAATTCATACACATTTCCGTCACCCTTATTTCATTTGTAAGGCAAAGGCATGAAAAATATTTTACAGCTGAGCTATGCTTGGAAAAAGACACCACTAACATCCAAAAAATTCACAAAGCACAAGCGATCACACGTTTATCCCAACGAATCTGGATACTTTGCATGGCTGTGGAGATGAGCAACAAACAGTTAAGCCCTTTCCTTGGCTTGCGAGAATGGAACTCCAGCAGTCTGCCCAAAGGGGCAGTTTGGCGAGGGAAAGGTGCCTGTTCTCAGCACTGATGTCCATTACACGGATATGACTCTGGTTTCGTGTTCACACTTGAGGTAATAGCACGAACAAAGGCTTCAGCAATGTGACTTCTCAGCTGCGTGGAGCGAGCTGTGCTTTTTGCAATCTGGGAGCCTGTGCTAATGAAGATCTCTCCGAGAGAGACTTCCAGGCATATGGATCCCATTTGTAACCAGTGGTGAGAATATACAGGTCAGCCTGCGCTTTGGTGTCTGTCTATCCATCTGTTTTCACGTTACTTGCAAATTATAGAATCCTCCAGACCCAAATGATCGTAAATCTCCACTATGAGCATGTACACTTTTCCCATCTGTCATAAAACAATGAATTAAATTCATGCCTGTCAAAATACGCGGCTGCGAGTTCGCCGCGTCCTGCAGCAGGAGGAATACAAAGCACCATCTCATTGCCGTAATTTATGGCCTCCTTGGGAGATTTGGGTGATTAGGGCTTGGCCCACCAACATGCAGAAAAACAGTAGGAACTCCAATAACTCCAAATGGAAATCTTGGGTCAAATTTATCAAACAAATCAGAGAGAAATCTATTTCTGTTTGGAGAAGGAGGAGATATATTACATGTTTAGTATACGAGTACAGCTCTGGAACATTTGGCTATTCGGTATTTGTGAGTTTTGGAATTTCTAGCTTAAATAGTATCACCAGAGGACATGTGATGTATTAGACATGAGCACATTTTTAGCCAAATAAAATATACAACTGCAAGCAAAGAGGTTTTTCAATGTTAACAACAACATATTTGTGCAAATGATGTAACTGAAAATTTTCTAGGTAGGACTTAAAAAAGCAAGAGGGTTTTTTTTAGTACTGGAAAAATACATGGGGAAGAAAATAAAATATGTTAGAAGTGGATGACAACACAACCAGAGCTGGGGGAGAAGGAGATAAGGTGCCGTTACTCCACTTACAGAGATTTATACTGCTGGTTAATCACTGGGATTTGGACAGACTCTTTTTCAGATCAATCCTTTTTTTTTTTTTTTTTTTTTTTTTCCCCCAAGGAGAGCATTAATACAAAACACACAGCTTCCTACCAAAAATACTGTTTGCTGTTAGAGATGTCCTGAAAAATGAACACAGATAAGTGAGAGTGTGCAGTGAAAGGCACTTGTGCTCCCAGCTGTCAGGTGAGTGTTGGCAAGCGCCTCGCAGAATGGGGATTCCTCTGCAGCCACTTTGGGATGAGGAGGGATTTTATTATGGATGCAATACTCAGACTGCAAGGATGCTCACACCATGAGAAATCTACAAGGGTTTGGGGAGTGGTTATTACAAATACAGTATTCAAATATTAAATATTACCACCCTGGATTTTCTATTGGGGATCAATGGGCTCTGATGCTTCCATGCACTTCCAGCCTCCCCATCATGGAGTGTGATGGAATATTGACTTGATGGAAGGTCCAGCATCTGCATGTATCCCCAATTGCACTAAAACAACACATCTAAGGACAAGGGAAAAATCCTGATGCTAATTGCACTCTGCCAGACTCTGTAAGAGAAGTAACCTGCATAATCTAAACGCACTGGTTTATTGGTTCACACTTCATAAAATAAGTTGCTGCTAGTTTTACTGCAGCCTCAGTTTTGCTGTTTAATGGGGGAAAAGTTAGTTCTCTACGTGACAGCCCCATTACCTGACCAAGCTACACCAGGCTCTGTGTTGCAGCCTGTGCAGTGCCCACAAGGCTCAGTTAAACAGGAATACACAGCTGGGAAGTGGAAGGCAGTTTTTTCCGTTTCTGCAAAGATTTTGTTTTGCAAAGACAATTATTACACGCACTTCTGTGCATGAGACACAGGGACTTGAGAAAGAGTGGGGAAAATGGGAGGTAATATTTTTAACTTACCAAATTACCTTACATCTAAAATATGAAAGTCACTGGGAACCTGAGGATGGGTTTGAAAGTGATGAAACTAACTGATGAGATCATCATTTTCATTTTCAGAAATTATTTCAGAAGGAAAAAGTGTTGGTACTAACCTTGAAAAATGTTTTCACCAAGTTGCCTATTCCTTTTAAAATTAAGGTACTCTTCGCTGATTTTCCTCATTCAGAATGGAAGGGCCAATTCAAAAGTCTCTGTAATCAGCACCAGCACTGGTTTAATAGAATCATAGAGTCATCTGAGTTGGATGGGACCCTTAAAAGCCATCTAGTCCAACTGCCCTGCAATGAACAGGGACACCCACAGCTCCATCAGTGCTCAAAGGCCTGTCCAGCCTGACCTTGGCTGCCTGCAGGGATGGGACATCCACCATCTCTCTAGGCAACCCCTGCCAGTGCCTCCTCACCTTTACTGTAAAGAACTTCTTATTTATATTCAGTTTAAATCTCATCTCTTTCACTTTGAAACCATTCCCCCTTGTTCCATCACACAGACCCTGCTAAAACATCTGTCCCCTTCCTTCTCACAGCCCCCCTTTAGATACTGAAAGGCTAAAGGCAAGGTTTGCAATGGAAGGAACCTGTGTGGACTGGCAGTGTGGGTGTGAATCTTTGTGCCCAGATTTCCTTCTTCTGTCAGTCTGAGTTAAGAGGAGGACCTCATGGGTAGGTTCATCAGACTCTCAGTATAGCACAAAAGCTACAGGAGAGGGATCAGAAAGCCACACTCCAGAGATTTGGCTAATACAGGGAAGAAAAAATTAATATGGGGGATGCATCTTTGTACTCCAGTTCAACAAATTTGCCCCAAATAAAATACTGAACCAACCAGTGAAACGCAAAAGAAGACACCGAGCTGATGCTGAGCGGATGCCACCAGGTTCCTTCCAAGTCTTTGTACATCCCAGCAGCTCTGCGGTGTGTGGGGGCACCCGGCTGCTAACCAGCAAACGGCGTTACAAAGTGGATTATTTACGACAGCCATCCCTGAGTATGAAGGAATGGGTCCCACGCCTGGCAGTAATTTCAGTATTTCGGAAATAGGTTAAGTGTATGGTAGCCGCGTGCAATCAAAGCTGCCACAAATCATTTCCAGCCAGCTGCAGCCCGCACCGACACCTCGCCGAGGTGCCACATGTTTGCCCACCCTCCGTGAGCGTTTGGGTGGGATTTGGGGTGAGAACGGGCACATCTGGGCTCTGGAGTCAGGGTGGCACCATGCTGATTTTGGTTAAATTCAGGATGAAATTCGCCATGCTCTGAATCCTCAGTTGTTCATCTAGGGAGTTGTAGAAGGTAAAGTCTTGGGGCTGTGCAAGATGCAGCATACTCCTTATTTCCGTTGTATGCTTGATGTAAATGCCTCTTATTACTCACGACAGGCTGTATGAGGGGAAAAAAAGCCCCCTTTAAAAATATGCAGGTTTCTCTGTGACCTTTGTATTAATCCTTTAATGGCTTTGGGAAGGAAGGGAATAAGGAAAAAGTGGTTCACAGCCCTTGAATACAATGGGAAAGTTTTAGCTCCAGCACACTACCCTGGTTTGTGTATATTTTATGATAGCTTACGGCGTTTTGGCGAACTGTTTTCTCTTGGTCATGGTTATCTGGTAGGTGAGTGATGTCTGCTCTGCTCTACCTTGCCTGCTGGTTGCCAACTACTTCACTTCAGCTTTTAGGCTGTCATTGGAATTCCCAGGAGTCTTGGCTGCCAAAGCTCTAGGAAAGGTTGCAAGATCCAGCAGAGAAATTTCAGTATTTTTGCAGAGTTTTCCTCTGCATCTAGTAGATTATGTAGCAGGGAGGCTCTGATCAACACCTCAGTCAGAACTCAAGGCATTTTCACAATCATATTTGTTTAGATGTTCGTGTGCTTTGGGGCAACGATGTGATTTTTGTTATTTTAGCAATACTAAAAGTTGCCAGTTGTTCCTCCATAGACTAATGAAGCCAAGAGGAGTAATTGCTTTTCAGAGAGCCTTCTTCCCACTGGATTTTCAGAGAGCCTTAATCAGCTGGGAGGAAAAAAAAGGAGCTTTGCGTGGTTTCCATTTATATTTCTTCTATAAATTCAAGCAAATATGCTCAAAGTCTCCCTTGCCAACAGACCTTGCCAGTGCCTTCTGGACCTTCCCTGCTTGTGTACGCAGCATAGATGCCTGGGAATATATAGGAAGCTTCACATCCAGGGAGAGCCCTCTGAAGTGAAGAGAGATAAAAACATGGGAGCAAGGCTGCCAGAGTTCATTCCGCCCATTATTTTTAAAAATAGCTCTTTTATATTTACCTTTCTTAAGTTAAACCACAGCAAAAAACACTTGTAACTCAATGTAAGACACTTAGACTGTTCAGCTTCAGTCATGCAGCTCAGGCATACAAACGAGCTCCAGGTTTTATATGCAGTTCATTCTTCATATTGCCTCTCTTGGCTTGTTTATGTTAGCTTTGCCTCCATCAAAATGATGTCTTAATTAAATCTGAAAAATGGACATTTGACTTTATTTTAAGTGATGATTTCATTCTGCCATGGGTATAAATTTGAGTTATACATAACAGACATGCACTCCACACAGCTCATTCCTGGATTATATATGTTATTTAAACGATAGCATTTTTTTTCTCTCCACATTTTTCAACTATTTGCTTTAAAATAAAATAAAATTAAAAAAAAAAAAAAGGAAACACACAAGAAACAAACCAACGAGCAAGCTTTCAGGTCAAATCAAAATGAAAATGCACAAAAGATTTCTAGCCCTGTGTCTCAGCAACAGGTCTGTACAGCGTAATTCACTGTTTCTTTGGGAGAGAAAACCCTGAGGGGATGCTGCATGTTCCCATCGTGCTTTTGCTTGTGCACTGCAGCTGCAACCCAAAGTTAGCTCATGCACAGAGCATTTGCACCACCATTTGTGATCTTACAGGAAGCAGTGAGAAGCCCAAGCCAATTCACTGGGCTAGGAAGTGCAGGGTTTGAGCCGCCTTGACTGGCTTTTGGTCACTGCCATGGTTATAAAGTCACCCAAAGTTCAGATTTCCCTCTTAGTCTGCAAAGGAGATGTCCACAGACCTCCACGGACCTCAATGGGTGGCCAGGGGAGGACACACGGCACGGTTTGGTCCCAAAGCACCGTTAGCGAAGGCTGCCTTTCAGTGCTGCATTTTGTTAAAGATCATGCCATTTGGAATCAAGTGCCTTGCTAAAGGTTTAGTTTTCCTGTTTACAGAACTTGTGCATTTATGAGAAAATAAATGATCCAAGTGCAAAGTACCCTCTCCTTCCCCTGCATCTATCCAGGTTCTGCTTGTAGGCATTCTGGATTTTAGGACTGCAGTGTGTGCTGTGCCTCTGGAAAGAGCCCTCCTCCAGCAAATAGAGAACAGAGGCCTTTAAAATGTGGAAAATTAAGAAAATGCAGAACACATCATTAAATCATATACTCAGGAAGCTGTGGCAATCTTTCCTTCCACTCACAGAAGGTCCACTATAAATGAAATCTATATTTTAATGATTTCCAGTTTGGATGCCCCCAATGTGCAATAGAGAACCTCAACTGTTTGCCGTAGAATAAAAGGGAAAATTGGGTGGTAAAAAGAAGAATGCTGCAGCTAATGTGGAACAGTTGCACGTTTATATTCCACATTGCCCTGAGCAAAACTCTTCCTTTTATTTTGGAGAAAAAGCAATTGATTTCCTCCTTCAGTACAGCGTCTGTACTCACGTTATGTTTACTCATGAGCTCTGACAGGTTTAGCCATAGCAGCTTTCTGAACCAGCTGCTCTCCCAATAACTGCTGCGGCTATAATTCTTTTAAGTCGCGGGGCAAAAATATAATGGTCCACCAGCCTTTCAAGATGCTAGGCAGGCAGAGAGAACTGCTGACATATTTTATTTTTTGCATAGCATTTCCAATTACAAAGAGCTGGAATAGCTCTGATCTTGTTGTCTGTGCTGAGCAGACAAAAACCACAGCACTGCGAGGGCTCGAATGATTTTGAGGGGGAAAAGCAGGATTTTGGAGGCTTAATCTGTGGGGATGCTCCCCCAGCAGAAGTTGCTCAGCATCCTGTGATCTGCCCCTCTAATTTAGGCTGATGTAGGACAGGTTTCTGGCCTTCTTTTTCTGTGTTTTTGTTGCTTTACTACATTTTGTTGCGTAGGAGAAAGAAAAGGGGGAGCTGGAAACAGGGGTGGAGAGGAAACTGAGGATAAATCACCAGAAATTTTCATTTCTTTTTAATTTTTTTCCAATTATTATACTTTAAAGCAAAATATCATCACGTTTCATACTGCGTATTCATGTTGAGAGGTGGTGTAATGTATTTACTCTTCAAGTACAGAGGCTCTGTATCTTTTTTTGATTGTCTGATAGTCTGTTAGATTTTTCCTGGTAGCATTGGATCTTAGCAAAGATTTGCCTTAGAAAATTAAGATCACAAACCTCTAAATTTTTAGCTGGCATTACCATCTTCAGACAAAATAATTTGTTAGTCACAATGTATAACTACATATTTATGTATACATGCATATACATATGAAGTCACACATGTACATACATTTCTACATCCCCTTTTCCCAAACAAATGAACTCAGAAATACTTCTTATCACCTGTAAAATATCAGGCAGATCAATGATGCATCTGACAAGTGCTGTCACACTGATACATACCACAAGCTGAGTAAGAACTGTCCAGAAGAAAATATAAATAGCAAAATTAAACATTAAGTACGCTTTAATTCAGTTTTAACATTAAGTTATATTTAATACAACAATATAAAGCAGTGTGATTCTATGATTCTGCAAACCATAGGAGCACAGTTTACTACATTCCTTTTTTCACTGCTTCAGTGCAAACTAGTGTCAGTTTGATAAAATGACATTTCTGGTATTTAATGGTTTGTCTCAGAGTGGTTCAAGCCATCAGATTTTACTGTGCTTATATATTCATGTTCCTTATATTTATACGGTTATGTGTATTCTATCACTGGAGCAGAGACTACAGCCTCTTCTGCAACTAGATGCAAGCTTTCTGCTAAGGGTGCTTGTGACAAAAAATACTCTTTGAATGTTAGAGTTCCTCTATCTC
This sequence comes from Meleagris gallopavo, assembly GCF_905368555.1. NCBI lineage: Eukaryota > Metazoa > Chordata > Aves > Galliformes > Phasianidae > Meleagris > Meleagris gallopavo. Next base: position 3,432,602 of record NC_139405.1, read on the forward strand.
AAAAACAATGATCTTGCTGCATTGTCAGAATACTGAGTCTCACACCTCATACTTAATCAGTTTTCAATATCTATTTCTTTTTCTTTGCACTGGTTTGGAGTGTGTTGGTCAGTCTGTTGGCTCTTTGTTGACTTCTGTTTTGGAAGGTCACATAATGAGACTTGCTTTGAACCTTGATGAGAATGGAATGGGACTCCAGTGCACACTTCACTGTGCATGGTGCCATCCTTCAGAAGTGGGCACTTTCACTTCAGTGGACATCCTGATTTTACGTATGCCTCATTCTTTTAAAGCATATTACTAATTTTGATTGCAGAGAACACTAGTTGGGAAAGCTGAGCTTGAAAAATAGAATGGCTGGAAGGCAAATTCAAACAAAATCTAGATTACTAACATATTTGAAAATGAATTGCTGAGGGTATTGATGATTTTTAAGAGTTGGGGCTCAGTATTTTAATGCTCAGGATAGCAAAGCCGATTTAGTAAACTGGATCTCCAAATTTCTTTGATATATGTGCACAAACTTTCACCAGATCCTTTTTAATTGGTTTAAAGTTCTGCTCGTTGAATGCTTCCCACATAGGTTTGGGAGAAGTGCATCTCATCCAGGCACCACCCGTGTCTCCAGGGCAAGCCTTTCCTTCCGTCTGGGAAAGTGATGCTTGATTTGTGATCTCCCTGCTACTTTGCACTCATAGAGCATCAAAGACATAGTCTCAGTTTCCATCCAACACCATAGAAACAAAACACTGAAAAAGCAATCACTTTCTTTTTTTGGTGACTAATGTGTACTAAGTTCATTCTTTGTAACCCTGCAGAACAACAACATGTTTCCACAGTGTTTGTGGGCACACATGCAGCATCAATCACTCTTGGGAATGTGCAATTAGGTACCCTCGCCTCTGTTTCTCTTACTAAAAACCACCACAACTCAGCCTCATCTCCCTGCACTTATTTTTTCCCAAGGCTCTCATTTGGAAGTTGTGTCTGGGTGCACAAGGCCTGAGTTTTTGGGCAGAATATGCAGTGCTCCAGGACTGCTGCCCCTCCTGAAATGTGGGCAGAAGACAGAGCCAGAGAAGGATTTGTGCTTATCCCTGGAGCTGGAAATAGAAGGAACTCACAAGAACTCGTGATTCACTTTTGAACTGGAAAATGTGGTTGCATGAAGCTCAAAGGGAATTTTCTTCTTAAATAAGGGAGATAAGCACCCAAAAAAACACTAGGAATTCTTGTCCTTAGACATTTATTTTCAACAAACATTCTATGTCTGCTGTATCTATTTGAAGATGTTCCTGGACAGCAGGGAGTAGGTGGCTGGTTTTCAGTCTGTTGCAAATTCTTTGCTGGTGCAATAGTTTTGAATTGTTCCTGTTAGCCACTGGCTAGCACCATAATGCATCAGGAACTGTGCCAAGAGCCCCATGGCCATACCACGCACTTGCATACAGATGTGGCATTACCGTGCTCAGTCTCTGCATGGAGAAACATTTCAGTGCTTCTTGTAGCCTTTGCATGTGCTTCTTGAATGTGTGCAGGTGCATTCCTGGCATTTCTTTGCAGTCCCGAGCATGGCTGAGTGTGTAGCAAAGCAGGGAAGATGTTCTTTGGCTTCCCCTGAAGACTATTCCTGCAAGCAAAATCCAGAGTTGTACTGCTGCCATCCACAGGAAGCTGTCAGGAGCAGGGAGTTTATTCACCATATTTATTATTTGCATTGTGGGAATGCTTACAAGACTTCGTCATGGCACACTGGGTTTTGTTGTTCATTCCAGGCAGTTGGGAACTGAACAAAATAAGAAAAAAAAGGCAAATTGGCTGGATTTTTGCTCTCTCTCTGGTAAAATGGGGAGTGGCTGACAGCAGTGGATGGGGCCAGTTCACTGGGGCTGCTTTGAAATTGGCTGTTGTCCTTGGACTGGCAGAGCCAAGGTGTTCGGGGACTCTGAAGTGTTCAGTAACCCCTCAACAAGCAGTGTGTTCAGCTCTATCCACAGGGAAACAAGTGGGGCTTTGGGAAGAGGAATTATGAAATAGGGGTGAGAAGCATGGGCCTGCTCTTGATTCAGGGCTTTGGATTTTTTTTTAATAATATTTCTACTAAAAGCTAGTCAAGAAATCCAAGTTCTGTCTCCCCATTTAAAACTCAGCGGTTTTTTTTCTGTCTTTGGGTCAATTGAATTCTTTCTAGTTGAGTCTCTAACCTTTCGTGAAAGGCCAGATTGAATAAAAACTCTGTCTTCTGTCCTGTGGAAAATTACACAAAAACCATAAAATTGATTTTCCGGGGCTTGTGCGGTTTTGTGTAAAAGCCAGACCGTTCTCATTTCGCCTGGCCTTCAGCAGCTAGAACTTTGTCCCTAACAATGCAACTAAATGGTGATGGCTCAGCAGGGCCCCTTCCTACCGGTGAGGGTCAGCATTTTCCTGCCAAGACCTGCCCTACCAGCTGCAATTTGGCCCTTGGAGATTTTCCCAAGATGACACAGCGGGGATCTCTCCTGCAATAGGTGAGAGTGAAGGCCCCATGATGGTGCTGAGACCCTCCAGGGTGATTCCCTGCTGTGTTGCTGCTGGTGGGCTTCACTGCGTTATGATATGGTTAAGGCAGCAGCAGTAAGAAGGATTTGGAGAAAGAATAAGGCTGTAGGCCTCTAGGGTTCCTAGCCTCTCTCTAGACATCTAGGCTTCTAGGCCTCCCTCTAGAACATTGCACCTCTAGGCCTGTCTTTAGGCCTCTAGGCCTGCCTCTAGACCTCTAGGCCTTTCTCTAGGCCTGTCTTTAGGCATCTAGGCCTCTAGGCCTTCCTCTAGACGTCTAAGTCCTCGTCTAGGCCTGTCTTTAGGCCTCTAGACCTTTAGGTCTTCCTCTAGGCCTGTCTTAGGCATCTAGGCCTCTAGGCCTGCCTCTAGGTCTCTAGGCCTTCCTCTAGGCCTCTAGGCATCTAGGCCTCTAGGCCTTTCTCTATATCTCTAGGCTTTTAGGCTTGCTTCTAGGCCTCTACAGGCTGGCATGTCAACCTGTCTCATTCTTTGGGGCAGCCTAGGTCAGGGAGTTCTCTGCCTTTGGAGGGTTTACGCAAGAGGGAAAGTCCCTTGAACATCTCTGTGCATGGTTCTGCCTGGGCAGGTTGCTGTGGTCTCCATCCCCCTGTTGTTGAGTGCAAAATGAGCTCCTTTGGAAGTCCTGCACACACCTGCTGGGCTTTCATTTTTAGGGATGTTCCAGTTGTATGGTTTTCTTTTTTGCCTATTCTTCCTCAGGAGCTTGTTGTGAAAGAAGAGTTCAAAATGTGGCTTTCAGAGTGAAAGTGGCACAGGATGTACTCTTGTAAGCGTGGGATGTCTGTATTAAAGGAGAGGGGTCATCTCCATCACTTGTATTTTTCAACATAGTATTTCTGAAATTCCACTAAATACCCACAATTTACGGTTTCTGACCTCAGGCAAAACTTTCAGAGATATTTGGGGTAGGGAGCTGAATCTGCTAAATCTCTGAAACGTGTGCTAATTAATTCAGCAAACAATAGGTATGGAAAGAGGTGGTAGGCAAACACTGATTTTCAGATCTCAATAAAAATCAAAGCATCCTAACCCAGAGAGACTCCACTGAATTAAGATGGATTATTTGATGCTGGATTTCTGTGTTTATTTACAAACAAATGTATAAATGACAATGATGTCTTGTATACAAAGATACTGCATTTTTTCTATATGATGTTACAGAGGCACTGTAGAATACAATAGATAAAATTTTGATCAAAGCTGAGTGCCTTACTGTCTCAATGTTTTCTTTTCATCTCTTTCTATTTCCAGTCCGGAGTATCTTGTACCTTGATTAGAAAACACTTTCTGCTCCTTCTTGGTCAGGTAAGCTTTTGGTCTGTGGGTTAGCGCTGTGTGCTTTTTGCCAAGTTGGCACAATTAGCTGAGGACTCCAGCTGTGCAGAGACTGCAACTCTGGAACTAGTGCTGTGCCTTATGTCTCAATTTTGCAAAGAAATGCTGAGAAGACTCAGTCTGAGTGGAGCATTAACACTTTCCATTGTCAAAAAAAAAAAAAAAAAATTATTTTGAAGAAAGACAAAATGAGAAAGTAGCTCATTTTGTTGTCCTGTCTCAGGTGACAGCCTTCCCTCATGAAAGCTTCTGCACAGCTTCCATGGGTTACCAGTGATTGGAAACCTATCAAAGAGCACAGGAAAATAACAACCCAGCCCAGAGTGGCCCTGTGGACAGGAGAGAGCATTTATGCAGAACTCAAACTGAATTTACCCTGAAAGCTCCTTCCAAAGACAAAATAGTTGTGGCTTTGGGGAAAAAACATTGAGATCTTGTCCTGGGGGTGATGATGTTTTTTAAAATGTTTTGTTTTGTTTTTAAATAAATTTAAAATATTTAAATACAAAATTGTATCAGTGATTTAAAAAATTTGCATGTGAATATAAATCCTGCTTAGCTTAGCAGTATTCCCCCTGCCTTTTTGTGACTGGAAGAGGAAATGCTAAAATGGAACATAGGAAAAAGAGAATCAGGAAGAAAAAAAAATGGTGTAACTGCTGATTTGTTTCTTTTTTTTTTTTTCTTCTTTTTTTTTTTTTAGCTGAAGAAGTCATTATACTAAGCCGAGGTCAAGAGAAGTTTGCATTTGTGTTGGTGCACAGTTCTCTTTTTTTGTGCTATTCACAGGCAAATCTCCTTAACTCAAAACACAGCAACTAGCAATAATGGAGAACAGAGCCAGAAATTACCCAATGACAAAATATTTAGTAACAGATAAAAAAACCCAGGGAGCAGCTCAAAGGAATGCCTCATCTTAAACTTATTTTGGCCCAAATGTCATCTGCTTCATGAAGTCTTTCATGTTGCAGTTGTTTTCTTCTGTCGTTCCTAGTGACATATGTAAGAATTTCTCCATTCAAACTTAAGCATGTCATCTAGCGGGCAAACATTGTCTACAGTTGCTGACATGTCTGCTTCTTGCCTTGCTCTACAGTAATACTGTGGAAGTTTCACCAGGGTTTAGTGTTGCAGACTTAGCCTGCTTTTGTGTTTTCTATTAAAAATGTATCTTTTTCTGCACTATCATGTAGTTGAATGGCTGAGAGATGGGGAAAAGCCTTCGATCTTACACTTGTCTGATCTTTTTCACTTTGTTTCTCTAGATTAAAGACAGGTACCCACATTGTTAGGAAAGCTTGTTGTCCTGCACAGGCTTAAAAAAGATGACAGCACAAATGCACATCCTTGGGAGGAGAAAGATGGCTGAAGACTTGCATAAGTAGTGGGGCAAAATATTCATGGGAATTAAGAAAGAAAACCAAATATTTTAATTGCTTGAATTTTGCCATATCACTGGAATCTGTTCCTGACTTGGTTGTAGCTCCCTCCCTGCATTTTGCTCCTCAAAATTCTGCCATCATTTGCAACTCTGCTGCCTCTCCAAGTCGTTAAGGATCTTTTAATGGCATTAAGCCTGGGCTGGAAAGATCTAAGCCAGTCCAACCACAATGCAGTCAGAAGAAACCTGGGTGGAAAGCTGCCACTGAGAGTGCAGCTGGGAAATACAAGTGCCAAACGGTACAGAAGGCTTTCACTGGCGACCAGGAGAGCAGCTCTGTGCATTGATGAATATCTGCTCCAAAACATGTCAGAAAGGCATGTGCCAAGATATTTGCACGTTACTGGGAAGCAGGTGCTGTCAAGATCTTGCTTAGGGGAAAGATGAAGTTTCAGAGCCAAAAGCAACAAGGTGGGGAGCATGGAGTCTGTCCCTCCTTAGCTCAGCATGCCCATGTGCCAGTGGCATCAATGTCTGGGAGACCCAGCACAGCCACTCCATGCGTCCAGATGTGCCAGATCTGAACAAAAAGATGGAAATGATGCCAAAGCACTGTGTAACAAAAGGCACTCACAGGGCAATAACTCATGTCCACATTCCTTCCACCTTATTTTTTCATGCTGCGTTGATCAAGAAGTACACGATGTGCCATAACGTGCTCCAAAGGGTCAGGTTTCTGTCTGGGGCTGCAGGTGTGGAAGGCAAGGCATCAGAGGGATTTAAGAGGCTTGTTGCAGCGCAAGACAAGAGGTGAGAGCTGAGTCTATTTGCCAAGTCCCTGCCTGATACACCATCCCCAAGACCTCAGGGTCACCATGCTGCAGGGACAAGCAGGCATCAGTTCCATCTGCCATGGAATGGGCATTCGCAGAGGCATCATCATACTGGATGTGGTCAGTCCTGCTGCATCACGTAACACAGCACGGTGTTTCTGTGTTCCCAGCACAGCACAGCCTCAGCCAGCCTATGGTGCTGGCAGAAGGAAGCTTTTTGTTGCCATGAGAAAGAGGTGCTGAGCATCTTCTTCCTTCAGGAAGCACCTGCAGGAAAAATTAGATCATCCCTATAAATCTCCAGCCTGGCCTTTCAGAATAGCCAGGCAAGAAAAGATGGAAGCTAAGCAGAGCCACAGGCTTCAGGTAATGTATTAGGAGTGTGGGTTTAACCCAAACAGCACAAGCCATTGCACTGACCCTGTGCAAATGACCTGTGTATACATGTATGCACACAGTGATTCACGAGCCTAAGCACTGTTGGGAATGCTACATTCTGACTTTAGCAAGCTCCTTGACAACTACGAGTATATTTTTTAAAGCCCTGGCTTTAATGTGTGATGTTTTAACAAATGGAAGCCTCTAGGTTTCATAGCTGTAGAGGAAAGCATGAAACGATCCTGAGTCAAAAATGGGAAGGAAAATGAAAAAAAAAACCACTATTTATTATTTTTATTATTATTATTTTCCTGGTTTCTAAGCCTGTCTACTGTTTTCTTTGGAGCTAGCCCATGACTTTTGAACACCGGGGGGCTGACAGCACTAGAACTGGGCTCCAGAGAAACTGACCGCTGCAGTTCTGTTCAGTCAGCTCTTATAAGGAGGACAAAACAAACAAAACTGTATTTGTTTTATTATTATTATTATTATTACTAGAGACTTTGTTTCCTTGTTTGTTTTTTCCTTCCCCTGGCTATAACACTCAACTTCCATCCCTCTGCCTTCACATCAGAAATCCTCCTGACTTCTTATCCTACTGAAGTGAGTAAACTCTTAAAGCTTTGAAGCTGCTCCTTCCTATGAGATGCTGAATGCAATCAGATGATGCTTCTGGAGCTGAGATTTAACTTAGCACCACCAAGAATGAAACATTGAGGTATCTTCTCAGGATGCTGCTGCAGGAGGGAGGGAGCTGAAGCCATCCCTTTAGAGCATCCAAGCGCCCACCAGCCATCTGCATTGGCATTGGATCTCTTGGCAGAGCTCCTAGTGAAGTGAGGACCCGGCTTAATTCTCTGAGCTTGTCCATCTCTATGTAGATCCCTACAGAGATGAACCTCTGTTTTCCTACACTTAAACGTCATGAATCTGGAAGGAAGCCCAAAAGTGCATAATGTTACAAAATCTGCCAGTAATGCAGGGGAGAAGTAAGCAAATCGACTACTTCCCTCTGTTATTTTTGTTATGAATCATAGATTCAGAACAGCTCACTGGAAAGCTTCAGCTTTTTTTCCTTCTTTTTTTGGCTGGTTTACAGATTTGCAAACATCGGTGTCTTCTGTGTGACCTCCTGTCCTCCCAAAGTCTGGTGGCAGTCTCTGGAGCTGCCGAAGGTGAGACTCAATGAGAATTGCAGTGAGGGCTCAGGCTGGAACTGGAAAAACTGTTAAAATCCTTGTGTGTTGCCCAAATGACTTGTTGGAGGAGGTCACCTCCCAGCCTGGTGGGAAGTGGATGCATTGTCTTGCTGGGGATGGAGACACTTCTGCAGTAATAGTCACAGCTGGAGCTGTCACAAGGACACGGAGCGATTTGAAGTGTCCAAGTGAACACCATGTTCTTCTAAATGTTCATCGATTTTCACTAAAATTCTCCAAGAAAAGCCTGGAGCTGCAGAAACTCTCTGGAGCATCATGCCAGAATTCCCCCTGCCTTTTTTACTGCCTCCAGATCCTAGGTACATGCTTGGCCCAGAAAAATATGCAGTTAGTGTACCATAGAATCATAGAATTGTATGAGTTAGGAAGGACTGTTAAGGGCCATTTGATCCAACTCCTCTGCAGTGAACAGGGGCACCTACAGCTCCATCAAGTTGCTCGGAGCCCCATCCAGCCTAATCTTGGCTGTCACCAGGGAAGGGACATTCACTGCCTTTCAAGGCAACCTGTGCCAGTGCTTCACTGCCCGTAGAAGAGTTGTCCCTCTATGAAAAGACAGAGGCAGGAGAGGCAGGAGAAAACTTGTGCAGAAGTGGATATATGGGGAGATGTAGATCTGCAGTTTTTGACGATTAAGCTACATGGGTATGTTAAAGGCTTACTGAAGGAGGCAATTCCATTGTCCACTCATTGTATGGCTTGGAGAGTAAACCCGAGCACGTGTCTTGGTATCTTTTGGAATTGAGAAGGAAATTGCTCTATTCTCAAGAAATTGAAAAGAAAAGTGCATTTAAATGTAAGTTGCTAATAAAAGAAGCAATGAACCTGTAAGCAGAACAGCCATTCAGATACCAATGGGCAAACTGGCAACAACATGAAACAGTGAGTCTTGCAGCCCGCTCCTCCCAGCACCCAACTTTTGGACACGTTGGGCTCATTGAGGCATCATGGCTGACAGTGGCACATATGGAACCAGTTACTGAAGATGTTAAAATCAATTATTGCATGTTTTTGCAGCTCCAAGCAGGGCTCTGCATTTGGATCCTCTCCGTGGGTTTGCTCTGCACTAATCATTTTTATTGTCACAGCAAGAGGAGGGGAGGAAGAAAAATAACTCCTCTAATACTGGTGGTGGGAATTTCTTAAAATATTAAGCTAATGCAAAAATGCCAAGCATCACAGCAGTAAAAATGTAAGGCACTAATAAAATAGAGTTAATGTTTCACTATGCATACGTTTCTCAGTTTCCTGCTGATTTCGAGTGACTTTGCTTTGGCCCATAAATTTATCATTGAAGGAAAAGTCAGGGATTGTGTTGTGATTAAGGTATAAGACTGTAACAACAAGCAAACTTTCCCTTAGTTATATAATTTTGATAAAAACTAATATCAATTATTTTATTTATCAATACCAGGAGCTTCACCAAAAGCCAAAACCTATTGTGGAAGATGCTATTCCTGGAATGGCTTTGGATCACTGCATACTTTTGTTTAGCCACAGGGAAATCTGCAGACACTGGCACAGGATGGGTCCACAGGCAATGAGTGAAAGCAAGCAGATGATGGGACAAGGCAGTGCAGAAAGAAAATAAGAGCTTTGTTTATTTCAGTCACACAGGTACCTTAATCACAGAGGTACCTTAATCTGCCCCTACTTAACGCTAAGCATGAACTTCTCTTTTAGCTGGTGTAACCATCTATTTTTACTTCCATTCCTGAGATCTTTATCCATCATTTCATTCGCAGTAGGCTGAAACCTGGCAGTCCAGATGTGTTTCTTCTAATAAGGCAGAAACTTTCTTTAAAAAACCCAAAGCCTGCTTCCTTAGGCTTCCATCTTCTAGTACGTTTCTTTCGAGGATTTAGAAACAAAACAAGAAACAACAGCAAAACCTCCTGCCACATTTTCCTGCAATGCCTGCCTGATTTAATAAATTTGATCCTCCCTTGGGAGAGCCATAATTCTGCATTAATTTTAAACAGACGCCCTGTGTGCTGCAGCTATTTGTAATAAACATCTTAAGCGTGGATCTGAGGGGTGCTACCCCAGCACATGGAGCTTCGTGGCTCTGCCTGGACCTGAGATATGCAAGCACAGATCTGGGGAGGAGAAGAGGGAAAAGTTGCACTTCCAGATGGTGGGAGAACCAATTTGTTTCTTTCTTTCTATATATATATATATATATATATATTTGTTTTTGTTGTTGTTGTTCTTTTTTTCTGGGACAAGAAGTCAAATTATTCTAACTCTTTGCCAAACTGAAAATCTCCTCCTTCCTAAAAAGAATTAATTTTGGAAAGACTGAAACATTTTGCTTCACCATTTCTGATCACTGTAAAAGTGTCTGACATTTCCCCACAGAAGAGGCTTTCTCTTGGATTTTTCCCTGATGCAGTTGGGTGGAATTTTCCATCTGATTCTGTGGGGAAAAAAGTCAATTTTGGCAAAAAGCAAGGCTGACCCTAGGAGCAGTGCCATGGGGACAGAACTGCCAGGGTCCAAATGGGTCCCAGGGTCCCCGAGGACCACCTGGACACCCCAGGTTAGGAAGCTCTGTGAGATCCCCGCTGCTTCCAATTGATTAATATTCCATCTTATATTATGTTATTATCATGGAATCATAGGATCACCAAGGTAGGAAAAGACCTCCAAGGCCATCTAATGCAACCATCCACCTACTACCACTGTTTCCCCACTAAACTATGTCTCTTAGTATAATATCTAGGCATGGTGATTCCACCACCTCCCTGGGCAGCCTGAGCCACTGCCTCACAGCTCTTTCGGAAGAGTTGTTCCTAACACCCAACTTGAGCCCATTCCCTCTTGCCCTATTGCTGTTACCTGGGAGAAGAAGCCATATATGAATACGTACATCACTATCATATTCCCCTCTGGGAATCCTTCCTGCCTCTGTCACAGCCTTGCTGTCAGAGGTCAGCAGCAGGAAAAACTTGCATTTCTTCATTGGCATCAGGATAATGTCCAACTTGTCCTTTCCTAACAGCATCTTTCATTTCTTTTTTTTCTTGTTGCTTTTGTAGATGGCTGAACATGAAGCTGACTCTTCAGTATATATTTTTTTAATGAAAAAGTAGATGTCCTGCTCCATTACCTTCTGGTTGTCACCAACTCCCCCTCCCTTTGGCATTTCTGTGAGATGTGACGGGACCTTTAGATGGTATGGACTGATGGAAATTTGTTTCACGTTTGCCATTTCTACAAACACATCTCCTCTGGTCATTTTGTAAATAACTACATATGCATCAATAGAATAACTTCATGAAAAAAACCTTTACTAGCCTGACTCATTTGTTTGAAGTAATAGGAACATGTGCTTCATTTACAAATGTAAAACTGCAGAGTCTACTGTTCTCAAAAGGAAAAATACCTTATTTTATTTCCTTTTAAAAAATGCATTCTGTCACAGTCTTCTGATAATAAGATCCTTTTCCACTTAGATTATATTTTCATTTTGTTTCATGATCAAATGGTTTAGAAATCTCAATCAGTCCATTTCAAAGCTCTTTCTGCTTTCTTCAGCTGCCCTGGCATGTTAATGAATTTAGAGAAAATTGCTAAAGCCTGAGCTTTTTGTGTTATTGCTTTAAATTGGTTATGTCTTTGCTTTATTTGCTACCAATGGAAGAAATAGAAATATCAAATCATGACCAGACTGTAGTTTTAAAACATACCATTGAGGTGAGAAGGTGTTTAGCTTTCCACTGTGATGCCAAACTCCCTTCCTTTTCTTTCCATTGCAGTTGCAGAGTGAGTCTGGGGTCCTTTAAAGCAGCAAGAAGTCAAACATGGGAAATTGTCTCTACAAAAATGCCTCTGTGTATTGTGTTGGCCACAGACACCCCTTCAGCTGTATCAAAACAGCTGTATTACACAAAAACTGTGTAATTGTGGCTGAGCTTGATGCTTTCCATGGCCAAAAGAGGAAAGAGGATTGGGTGGTACCCCTAGGGGAAGAAGGACTTGCTGGGGCAAGGGCAGTGGGATGCAGGTGGGATCATCCCCTATCTCTGCTTCAGAGTCAGCTTGTGCCCGTGACAAGTCTAATGGGGAAAAAGGAGGGATGTGACTGACAGGAGACATCCTTGGTTTGTCAGTCATAGAATCATAGAATCACCAAGGCTGGAAACAACCAACAAGATCATCCAGTCCAACCATCCACCTATTGCCAGTAGTTCTCACTAAAGCTGCAGTCAAAAACGGGGAATATTCCTATTAGGATACAGAAGAAATGAAAAGGGGAAGTGTGCTAAGCACATAGCAGCTTTGTCTGGAGTAGTCATGTGGGACCTTGTCTGTGAAATCTCAGCTCATTCTAGAAAGGTTATTGCAGACCTGGGCAGGGCTCATATAAGAGGTCTTGTCCTCTAGATAGCAGAAGGGCAAAAGGACCTGGAAAACAGAAAGGTGGGGAATCCCACAGAATGAAGTAATTCATTTAAAAAAAAAAAAAGATTTAAAATAAAGATTTACTGTCAGGCTGATGCTGAAAGTGTAGCAGGGAAGGCTGTGGGACATCTCTGTGGATATCCAGATCCCTGATATAAGAGCAATGATGATGCAATTTCTGGAAGGGATATTACCCGTCCTGCTCTGCAGTATAGGCATTGCTTGAATGGTGAGAGTCAAGATGAGAACCACAGTGTGCTGGATCTTTTATTTTCCCAACACAAATGTTCTTCCTGGAGAGCATCAGAGCACCTCAGTTGAACCATTCCCTACCGTTGTCTTACTTCCTTCCTTCCTTCCTTCCTTCCTTCCTTCCTTCCTTCCTTCCTTCCTTCCTTCCTTCCTTCCTTCCTTCCTTCCACACTACGTAATTTTGACTACTCTAACTAAAGCAGTGCTTTCTGTTGTATCTCCATGTTGTTTCTCCTCTTGGAGCACTGGTCCATCTGCTGTGACCCATTGGCAAAACAATGCATGTAGGCTTTGGGGAAAGTGCATATGCTTCCAGCATCAGACCCCTCTGTGCTGTTTGCTTTATCAGCAGCATCCTTTTGCCTTTGTCATCACAGTCCTATCCAACCCTGTCCCTTTTCTTGCTTTATGATATGCAAGAAAATATGTTGGATGGTGAACCAGAAGGAATTAAGCCCACGAGTGAGTGTCCCTGCTTTCTCTGAATTTAGCTGAAATGGGCTACTTCCAGATAAAAGCACCATTTTGGAACTTACACAACCAGATAAAAGACCAAATGCTTTGGTGAGAATCAGAAAAGTCCACCTGGACTGGATTTAAACAACCTGAGAATCTCATTTTGTCCTCCTCCATCCCCAAATCATGCTCTTGTCTTTTCTTGTCTCCAATGCTCTAGCTGCAAAAATTATAATTATTTGTGAGTCGTGGAGTAAATCTAATCCACTTACCTCAAGAGCTGAAGCCACAATCCAGTTGTCCATAGCATGCCCTTCTGGATCTAGGAGCACCTGCAAGTCACATCCAGTTGTGCTGAGGCTAAATTTCTGAATTACCCAGAGAGAAATATTTTTGTTTTTTTCCTCTTGAAAGACATCTCTTATGTGTTCTTTGAGACTTTTAGGTAAAATGTTGGCTGGAAGTATTGGGAGGCACAGGCAAGTTTTGGCTGTATTGTTCTGGCACGATCTGTCCTAGGTCGAGGACAGAATTTTGGCTCTACAAGCCAATTGCTCTCCTGTACCTTGGACATGCCCAGCTAGGGCTCACCTCCTGGCCCATGCAACTAGATGAGAAATACAGTCTCGATTTCAGCAGATTTTGGATCAGTCCCCAAAACAGCACATTTCTTGTTTGCATTTCACTTCCTCGTTGAAGATTAATCGATACAGTTCCCTACTCGACGCAGGAATGAGGGTGGAAGGGAGAACTCAACTCCGCTTAACCCCCAGTGTTGAAATCCGGGCGAGGAATGCTTAGTTTTATTTTCCTAGCCTTTCTTATCCTGCTTTGCTCCTCATGGGAGCTGTTTGCATGAGTGTTTTGGTGTCGTTCTATTTTTGCTAGCCTTTTCCTAATCCATGCAGCTCTGTGGGGTATATGAACATTTAACATAGTTTCATGTCATTTCCGTGTTGATTTTGCACACTGGAATTTTATTTTAATGAATTACACATATATTTTACTCAGGAAAGTAGGTGAAATAAGGCTTAAAAGTGAGTGGAAAAAGTCTACAAAAAGCTCTAAATAGGTGGTATGGATACAGGTAGTCCAGATCTCTGGATATTTTTAACTGCACCACCATTGCCATCTATATTTTGCCACTTGTGTTATGATTGCAGTAGGCACAGGTTAAGATCGGCTCTTGAATACAATTAAGATGTAGTAATTCTCACACCAAGGAAAAGAAAAATACAGGGTGTTTATTCACACAATGGTATGTGCTGCAGAGCACGCACGGGAGCCCCATGCCCATGTTCCTCTGCAATGCTGGGCAATCATCAGGAGGTGTCAATAGATAACTCAAGATGAAGGCAACAGCAAAGGGATGAATTTTCTGCCCTGTCAGCACACTTTCAGATAGCAGCCAAAACCTCTTGATCACAGCAGTCCATATGTAGGGTACCCAGGAAGAAGGCCCATGGGATGCTCCCTCCTGCTGCCTGCATGTGTGATCAGGCACTAATCTGCACTGACTATTCCGGTCACCTTTCTGATCATTATTTTAAGAAAACCAGCTGTCTGGACCTGCAAAGAGGTCTCCTCACTCAGGCAATGTTCAAATCAGAGATGGCAGAGACAGTGTAGTGATCTGTGCTAATGCTGAGTTAATGAGAAAAATCTCCTGTCAGCGCTGTGCACATCCTGTTGTGAAAATCAATTCAAGAAGATCACTTAAAGATTTTTTCAAGCTTGGCTGGGGCTTGTCATTTCTACATTCACGCCTCATTTCCCAATAAAAGTCACCACAAAGAAAATTTTCAAGAACTTGCACCTAGTTTGAACACGAAAAACAATTGACATGAGCAGAGTGTGAAATGCAAATCAAATGATGCTGGGTGCAGATGGGGAAGACCATTGTTTTGTCTTGATGGAGGTGGAGGAACTGGAAGACTAATTCCTTTCCCAAGGCAGCAGTGGTACCCAACTGATGCAGTGACACAGGACATCTCATAGCCAGGCTTATCCTCAATTTCGATCCCAAACTCCCTTTTTCTCCTCAGTAAGAACCCAGAATTTTCCTGCTCTATCTTCCTGGCAGTGCTGGAGATGCCCACTTTTATCCTTTGCTGCCCAATTTTGCTTTCTAATAACCCAATATTTGAATAGATGTCTTTGGTGTGACTCCAAAGGCACACAGGTTCTCAGAGGTTTACTGGTGGCTGCTGGTTAAACTGATTAAGAATGCAATCAGATCTGCTGCTGTGCCCTTGCAGCTATGAAGAATTGCCTTTTGATGCAGCAATGCTGTGTTGAGAGCTTGGGGCTGAATGCACTGGAAAATATGACATTCTGGGTTTAATTTAAAATGCACAGATTACCTTCATTGATCTGCCTGGGATGCCTGCATTACATTAATGCCTGGAATAAGAACATCTTTGTTTAGAAATCTGCCCAGACAGATTTAATGCATTGGTGATACTGATGATTGTTGGACTAGATGATCTTAGTGGTCTTTCCAACCTTAATTATTCTATGATTCTATGAATAACAAGACTTTGCAGTTCTTGCCTGTGAAGGCAGACTGAAGCTATACAACTTTTGGCTGCAGATATCTGTGATGTGCAGGGTGTTGGGAAATTACTCCTTTACTCCATGGATGAGAGATTTAGCCATTTTGCCTGGGAGGCTTGGAAAAGCATCAGTGGCACAATTATTTTTCCAGAATTGCAAGAGGCCATGGCTTTTTGGCTTGCAACTCAACTGCAGCTAGGGAGTTTTGGAGGAGACCCTACCTAGCTTCTGATACATGCCTCCATGTCAAGCAGGGAATGTGTCTGAATCATCTAAACGTGTTCCCTAAATGTGGAGAATCTCTTAGCAAGGAGAGCCAGGGCTAAGAATGGAGGCATGGAGCATGAGGTTTGGTAAGGATAGAGTTACAGGAGGACTCACATCCTCAGGGATGTTTGCATGTGTTGAAATTAGGAATATTACTATTACTTTCCAAGTGTTTTCCCACAGTTAACAATGCCACCAGCAATTCATTGGGTCTGTGTTACTCTGGGGTTTAAACTCTGAATAACTTAAAAACAGCTAAGTGAAATGAAAATGCTCTTTTGGTGCTGAAGCAGGCAAGCTGTTGCTTAACTCATCTGCAAGTCGCTGCTGTGCTCACTGGTCCCTGTTCTGCAGGCTGGATGAAGACATTTGGTACCTGTTGGTGTAATTTACTGTCACCGTGTTTGTTTTGGGTTCAGGCTGAGGTGACCCATGAAAGACAGCAGCTCTCTCGGGGCAGCGGAATAATAAAACACAACCCTTCCTAAATGGTTTTTTTCTGCATTTTTTTTCAAGTCTTCAGTTTTTTCTCACCATCCAGCACCATGAGCTGTTAGAGATGGCAACCAGCTCTTCTGTGTTGATATATTGCTTCTGTTCCTTCTTTTTTTTCCCCCCATTTTTCCTCATCTTTTCCCATTTGCCGGATTAGATGCTTGTTCCTTGAGCTTCTCTGACTTTTGCTGCTATTTCCTGTCCTCTCCATGCCCTGCAATGCAAGGAGAGCTCCTCTTGAGGAGGGGTGAGTGCTGCTAAGAGTTGGCTGTGGGAGATGAGCAGGGGATGCCTGGGAAGGGCAAGGACAGTGTATCCCCAAACTGATCTGAAGCCTCCTCCTCGTGTTGCCAATTCTCCACTTTGCTGCTTCCTGTGGCTGTGGCAATGATCCCATGCCTGGAAATCTGCAAGAGCCAACAAAGACAAGCCTAAAGCAAGAGACTGCTATTTTCCTTGAGTGGGACTGTAGAGGGTGCCATACCATAGACTATACCTGGCCTCCTTCAGGTGCCAATAGGCAAGGTGGCAACCAGTAATGGCCTTTGCTCATCAATGGCACTCTTTGTCAGAAAGAAATGTTCAAGGATTTAAAAATTAATTGCAGACTGGGTCTGTGTCTGGATTGTAAAGGCATGCACTTGAGTTCTGCCCATGAAGCAAAGATGGATGATGCTGTTCCTGGTACTAATGTGGGAGGCGTTGTCCACCTGTGCTTTGACGTGAAATATTAGGTCAAATATCATTTTTTACAGTATTTCCACGCATTAAAAGTAGTTGTGGCTCTGCAGCGGGAAGCCCATCTTACTTTGACCTTGGCAATGTCTTTTCTTTGTGGATCATGTTGGGTTCTCTTTTGAAAGATCAGGCAATGTGCTTGCACACAATCATTACAGTTGCAACAGTGGTTGAAAATTACACAACATCCTACTGAGCAGATGTGGAATAAGCTGCTTTTCTGTTAGCAAGAGAAAATAAAGCCCTTTTTGCATCCTACCACTGTATTTGTGCACGCTGTGGTGCACGTCTTGCTTAGTGTTTAAAGGCCACAAAGAGTGGAGCAAGTTTCGAGGTCATCAAGAAAAGCTGGAAGCCCTGCAATGGGAGCTAACTGTAACATCTTTCAAAGGGTTCTCCTGGGGTCCATATGTGTAGACTGGTAAAGCTGTTAACGTTCCCAATTAGGTTTTAATTTATCTTAGTTTCCTCAGTATTGCCATTAAAAGTCACACCATACAACCATTAAACCTTAGCATTACAATCTCAGAGTTTTGTCAGGTGCTAGCCAGCAAATCTCACTATACACAAGCTGCAGAACTGGACTTTAATTCCAGTGTAAAAAAAAAAAAAAAAAAGCACGTTTAAATGGGTCAGGAGAATTTACCCTGGACATCTGTTTGACGTATAATGTGAGGATATTTAAAAGTCTTTTAACAAAAACAAATAAAGGCTTCCACATTCCCAAGGACAGAAACCATTTAATCTACTTGTACAGTCCTTTCAAGAATGTACCATTTTGGCAGGAGATATATGTCATTAAAGAAACAACCAATAAGATTTATTATGGCTAATTTATGTCTGTAGCAGCTAAGACATGTTTTGGGGCAGTGGAGCTCACCACGGGCAGTATTTTCCTTCCTGCACATTCTTATTGTTTTAGTTTATTATAGCAGCACGTCTTGTGAGATCATTTATTGCTTAGCATGATGGTACGAAGAACCCATTTATTACTGGGAGACATCAACACACCGAGTGAGATCACTCCCTTTCCTTTGGGTCAGCGTACTGTAGGTGATGAAATCATGTATTTATCTACAACTTATTAGATGCATTTGATTGACTGGGGATCAATTTTTGTTTAACCAACTGTGCTGATGAGGAAGTTTCTCAGTGTACTGCTGCAGTGTTTCAAAACAGCCGTTAAAATAATTATCATAAGGCAGGACCATAGGGCAGTCCTGTAACACATGTTTGCAGCGAGAAGAGGACAGTGCTAGCAACTCAAAATATAAGCCATATGGAAAACTCATCCGCCTCAGAGGTTGAAAAGGCTCAACCTGTTGTAGGTTTTTTATAAATTGGGAGCGGTACAGTAAATGTTTGGGATAACCCAAGTCACCAGTAGGTCTTTCCTGCCATTGGTGAACTCCTGACCTCATTTCCTTGGAGAGCTGTTAAAATGAAGTCAGAGGGCACGCAGAGTTATTTGCCGGCACCATTTTGACTTGTGTGGTCTAGAAAGTTAACAGATTTTCCCTCTTTCCAAGCGATGGACACAGCAACCGGGGGAAAGATGAGATATCCTCATTATCCTTCTGTGCAGACTGGCCAAGAGGGCAGTGGGTGGGATGGGGAGCACCACGAGGCAGAAGAGAACGTCGCTGTGTCCAGGGTTCTCATCTGTAGGGTGAGACTGAGGCTGAAAATGTCTTTAATCACAGAATCAAAGAATGACTTAGGTTGAAAGGGCTCACAAAGATCATCTAGTTCCAACTCCTCTGCTGCTGGAAGGGTTGCTGATCAACTGATAGCTTGGCATTAAAACTTGCTGCAAGAGTTTACGTGGTAGCTGGACAGCCGGTCAAAATAAAGCAAAACTGGGCAAATAAGGAGCTGGGGGTCACGACGTTGATGTCAGAGCTCATTTGAGGACAAGGTCCTGCGGGCTGGAGCTGGCCTGCAGGCTGCAATGAGTAATGGCCAATACCTTCCTACAAGTTTGTAGCCTTCCCTTACATCTCCCTCCCATTTCAAAGTCTTGTACGATCCTAGAGTTCCCAGGACCATGTCCTGCAACAGGTCTTAAGTGCTTCCTAGTTTCTGTGTTCCAGGAGCCTGCTTGGGCTTTTCTGGCAGTCTGAGGGAAGCTCCTGGAAATCTGGACACAGACAACTCCAGGGTCACCCACACCCTGTTAGCTTCTGGCACAGCAGGCTTCCTTCCCTCTTATTGCTCCCGTTGCCTCAGTAATCCCTATTAGCATCTCTCTGACACGTGCCTGCCACAGTTGTGTGCACCTCTACATCACAGCTCTTTCTAACAGAAGGCTTTTCTTTTTTAGGGGACTTCATACCCTAAAATCTGACAGTAAAGAATCCACATCTGCATATCATTCTGCCAACCGATTCACAAACTGCTCCATTAATCGCTTCCTACCAACATCCACCTTCCCTGCAAGGCCCCCAGCCTTGCTCTCTGCTACTTCCCTGGACTGGGATCGCGGTGTTGGCAGCACCCAGCCCCGACACTCTGAGGATGCTCACCATCCCTCCACCCACACCAATAGCACAATGGTGATGAATTAGTGTGAAAAGCAGTGGCAGCGGTCAATCTGCAACACTCTGAGGCTAAGCAGGCAAGTAAATAGCAGGCAGCATGTTTCATTTTATCACCGCGCTCCGGCAAACACCAGACATATGTTCCCTGGCATGATACAACTCCACAGCCTAAGGTAGATCATAGGAAACGCCAACTACTTTCAGCTGTGCGGGTGCGATGAAATGTTTCAGACATGTGGTCCCAGGGCTAATCTGTACGTAGACGATGCCTGGAAATGTGGAGAAAGCATTTGGGAATGAGCCGTACACCTCGGTGGATTCCCAAAGTCTGAGGTACGGGGAAGGCACTGGGTATGGGAGAAGAGAAGCCATGCTGAGAAACTCAGTAGCTTGGGGTTCAAAGGCAAGTTCGTGTATTTCCCAGCCCCAGGTTCTGTTCCTGTCCTCAGCAGCTATCTCTACAGTTGTCCTAATTCATTTCTCCTGCAGTTGTTTCACACTACATTGCATTTTCCTCATACCCATGGTTTGCTAAGGAGTTGGGGGAAATCCTGCTGGATTGGAGACCCGTTGTAGAGAAGAGAAGGCTTTTTCAGGAGTTTGCAGAATTGTAGTGCAAAGCCTCCTCTTCCCATCCATAGCAGCTCGCGTTCAGGTTGTTCAATGCTCTATTTTCCACATGGAGCCCCTCACACACTCCTGTTGGGCTTGAGATGCTCCGTCCCCCACAACTGCGTGGTTCCTCCCCATATTCTCAGCTCCATGCCATTCTCAGGGAAGCTTTCAGGTGATTGTAGGGGCCAGGAAGGACCAGAAGGATAATAAAGCCTTGGGGACGGGTGTGAAAATGCACAGAGTAAAGAGGCTTTTTCTCTCAAGTGTTTTTCCAGCCTCTAGTTAATATGCTGGTGGATGCGCAGTCTGCCAGCTGCATTAGACAGAAGGCCCTACTGTAATGCTCTAACTATCCTTTATTGCCCTAGAAATCATTAAAATTACCTGGTTAGGACGGGTGGTTACTAATTTGTCTGTCTGCACACAGTCCTCTCCTCGTGGCTTTACAAACCCAAATTTTGTGGTTTGGTGAAAGTCTCGGCACTTTGATGAATCCAATTCCTCATCCAGGCACAGTGATACTTGCTGGTCTGAAGGCAGGTTCATAAATCAGGATAGATGAATATTCCTGGAGCACACTTCAATCAGCTTTAAGTGACTTAATTCAACTCAGGCTGATTCCTTATCGATTTAAATGACTCATTTAATCTAAACTTTAATGTCAATCAATCTTTCTACCTTGCCGCTCTCATCTTCCGAGGCAGGAGAAATGGGATCCAGCTGTTTGTGTTTAGGTTTGTGAATTGCTGCCAAGGCAGAGAAATGGAGTTTTGGGGCTTTTTTTTTTTTTTTTTTTTTTTTTTGGTGTGCAGTTATCCAAACATTCCAGAAAGTTAGCTTCCCAAGCAAGAGGACACATGTCCTGACATCGCTGAGGAGTGTCACTGGAAGGGCTGTTGGAGGCCATTTGTCCATCCTTGCCATATAGCAGGCTCAGCTCCTGAGATGCTGGCTCATCTCAGCCTTCTCTATGCTAAACAATCTCATTTGCCTATTTATGCCTTGGGGACCACATTTTCTAGACTTACGACCATTCTTGGTGCTCTTTGCCAGGTCTCTTCAATGGACCCTTATCTTCCTTAAAGCCCATTTATCTTTGCAAAGAGTGCAGTACATGTAACAGAGTAAGATCAAAACAACCACAAATGCAAATGCTAAATGAAGCATTTTTTTTTTTTAGTGAAGCAGGAAAATCAACATTATGTCCATAAACCATTCCTGTGCAGATTCAGCAGGTATGTGATTCTTTACCTCTAAAGCTTCAATGTCCAATGCTAGACACTCATGTCTTAGAATCATATAATCATAGAATGGCTTAAGTTGGAAGGGACCTAAAAGCTCATCCAGTTCCAACCCCTGCCATGGGCTGATTGCCTGCCACCAGCCTAGGCTGCCCAAGGACATATCCAACCTGGCCTTGGGCACATCCAGGGATGGAGGACCCACAGCTTCTCTGGGCAGCCTATTCCATGTGTGGAATATTCTGAATGGATGGCAGCCAATGGAGTCAGTGGCCTATGGATGTCAATGCTCAGTGTAGCAGACTACACAGCTAGCAATTAACTAACTGGGGGATAACTGGAAGGAGCCTTGTCAAGTATTATCATAGCATCTTGAAAAGTACTACTTACTAGCACAGGTGGGAACAACAGTTCCTCCAACAGGAGGATATCCACAATTGCTCAGGGAAGCATCAGTGAATGCCATCCTAAATGGAAGATCAATTATGCATTTCAAATCCCAAGGATAACAGCACATGAGGAAATTAAATCCTTAACTGGTGTAAAGAGCTAGCAACAAGTGGCCACAGATATCAGAGCTCAAAGAAAAGAAGAAAGGTTGGAGGTGACTTCACCACGGGTCTCATGTTAGCCACACAGAGTGCACGTCAAGGGCCTTGGGATGGCATACAAGTCCTCAGCTCTACACAAGCCCATGGACACTGCTGCAAGAAGCCATCCTGAAATTTGAGAGCTTTCCATTTCTAGCACCCTCTGGCTGGGATGGTGTCACAGACCTCCCAAGGCCACGCTTCAACATGGTTCCAATTGTGGTCACGGGGATAAGTGCACTTGAGTTACTGTGCCGTGCCAGCCCAGCTCAGATACTTCTGAGATGGCACTTCTATTATAAATCTTGAGTTCCAATCCTTTTCTCTAGCATCCAAAAATTCCTTCTGAGTTGAAAATTGGCACATATGGGCTTGGCTGGGGAGAATGTTTTTCCACCAAATTTGAAAGGAAAAAAAAAAAAAAAATAGGTTCAGCTGTTTTTAATTTAGGAAATTGGTGTGGGGGGTGTATGTGGGTTTGAAACATCTGAAATCTCTTGTTGATGTACACCCTGTTTTTTGTTTGTTTGTTTGTTTGTCTTGCTCTGGGCCTTTGGAACACGAAATATTCCTTAGTCCAGTCTGAAAACAGAGCACAGAAAGGTGAGTCTGCACCACCTCAGCGTGCTGTGACTTTGAGGCAGTGTCAGTCCTCCTGCTGTCCATACACATTGCAGTGCATTATTTCATTTTTTTTCAAGTAAGGATGTGCAACTCTTGAATAGTTCAATCGTATGCTTTTGTTCCTTCTGGCTAATCACGTGTTATAGGGACAAAGGACTGAGTTTTAGTTTCTTGTGTCATGTTCTCCTAGTTTTTCTGCACTTGGCAGTGATATCAGCCTCTGACTTTGTCTAATGGAGGTTAAATTATGGCTCAAAATTAGCATGTGGGAGATTTATCAAGTCTATGAACCTGCATGGCTGGGACACTCACCTAGGATTATCTGTTCCTGGATTTAGGAGTCTGGATAAAGTTAGACGTGTTCTGGGGTAGGGGCCTGGTGGCCACCTCAACGAATCAGGGCTCTCAGTAGGGGTCACTGGGGCTTGGTGGGGTTGTAGCCCATTCCTCCCCTCAAATTTGGTTCTTTCTGGTGGTACCCAGCAGTCGGCTGTTTTCCAGGTCCCAACTCCTTCTCAGCAGCCAGTGGAAGCTCACCACCTTCCCCAGCCTACCTCTTCCAGTGCCTCTCCTTCCTTAGCCTGCAGTCTTATCCTATCAGCCAATGGCGAATGGTTGCTTTCCTATTTGCATGCACCACTCGCATGCTTACATGTGGGCTGCTCTGAAACAAGCTCTGCTCATTTTCTTCACCCACCAGATCAAGGTTTCAGGGGCTCAGCCTATTCCTCCCTTCCTCTGGTCCCTCTGCAATCGATCTGCATCTCTCCTGAGTCATGAACTCAAAACTGAACGAAGCTCTGCATTTCTGCCTCGTGTCCTGGGACAACACTCCCAGGGATGTAAGCAAAACCAGCCACCATCATTTGATGGTTTGATTTGCTTTCAGTCAGTAGCGACATTGATTGCAGTCCTTGGGTCTGGCTCTTATGGTTGGACCAGATGATCTTAGTAGTCTTTTAAAACCTCAGTGATTGTATGATTCTTCAGATCTGTTCCTCTGCCAGATGCTTCTCCTTCCAAATCCATGCTAAAAAAAAAAAAAAAAAAAAAAAAAAAAAAGGAAAAATGGCCTTAAAACATAAGTCCCTGGCTGGTTTTGCATACTGACACACCTAGTGCCAGGAGTTCGGCCAGGCTGGGTTAGAGCCAGCCCCAGTGATCCCAGGCCATTTTCCTTCTGGCACAGGCAATGAAATAGCCCCTGTCATTCTAATGTTCTTCAAGCTCTGCAGCATTTTTTTTTGTGTGTGTGAGCTCTTAAAATTTTAGACTCTTTTGTCTTCAGTCCATCTGAAAAGTGGACAGCGCTGTATTCTTAAGTGTAATTATGTGGATTTGAAGGTTTCCTTTTTATTCTTTTTACTGTCAGAGTCTTAAACGCAGCATGGGCTATAATCAGCTGCAAAATGCATCCATGTGCAATGCACATGGCAAAACCATTTCTAGCTGTATCCCTGCACTAACAGCATCACTGCTCTCTGAAACAGCCGGAACTTGGATTTCCGCTCCAGAAAAAATTCTTACATTTCACATGTTGTTTTCATGCCCAGTCAGAAAACAACCCCCAACCAAGCGACGTTGTAAAGCTGATCTTGGATCAGCCAGAGCATGGTTTAGACAAAACGTGAACGTTTTGCTTTCTCCCTTTGCCTTTATTTGTATTTAGCTGTTTCAGAATGGTTTCAACAGAGCCCATCCCGCTCTGATACGTGCTCTTTGTTTCAATGTTTTACAACTGACTTCTCAAAGTCGGGCCATTCTTCTAGAAGGTTTCATTTTTTTAACAGAATGGCAGTCCCTAATGGAAAACATTCCATCAAAATAATCTTGACAAACTTCAGCTATATTCTCTGCAATTGCTGCTCCTGGTTTTAGATTACTGTTTGTATCCTAACTGGTAGTTATTTATATAGAGCTGTGTTTCTGAGCATCCAATGGAACAAAATATTCGTTCAGGAGAAAAGCATATTAAAACGAGAGGAATTACCTGTTGTTTGTTTTGTGTGTGTGTGTGTTTTTTTTTAAGAGTGTAAATTGTGGATATGTCACTTGGGGAATCCTTGTGCTTCGGGCACACACGTATATCTCCCTTGAAAAGAAGGAAGTTCCCAAACTATTTAAAACCTTCCCAACAGACCTCCCACAAATGGTAACTTCTTGAAAGCCCCAACGTCTCCAAAGATGTACGTGGCTTCAAAAGGGAATCCCCTCCAATGATTAGAACCGTACAGAGTCCCATCTGGATTCGAGCTCCAATAATAAGGGTCAGGACCTTGTCCATACATAGTAGAAAAAATACTGTAAGAAAGCACTTTTTTAGTATTTCCAGATGTAGAGAGAACATTTTTCTTTTTGAAATAC
This sequence comes from Meleagris gallopavo, assembly GCF_905368555.1. Taxonomy (NCBI): domain Eukaryota; kingdom Metazoa; phylum Chordata; class Aves; order Galliformes; family Phasianidae; genus Meleagris; species Meleagris gallopavo. Next base: position 3,457,459 of record NC_139405.1, read on the forward strand.
AATGAGAAAGCTTTGTCAAGCTTTTTTGGAAACAAATATATAGGCAAGCGCAGCTAAGAAAAACATTTTGCCGAACAGTAAAGACACGTTAGGGCAGGTGAGTTTAGAGGCTGGCAGCACAATGAGTTAGCAAAGGCCAGAATATTTTTGAACTGTACTGTAAGTGGGATTTATTTAAATCAAATGAGGAATCACATTTTAAATAGATTTGTAAGCTTTTCAGGCCAGGAGGGGTCATTAAATTTTCTAGGCTTTTCTCCAGTGTAACCTCACTTGTTGAATTTCCCCCGCAGTTTCTCTCGTGAAGGAAATAAATAAATGAAGAAGTAGCTTGTGTTTGGGTAGCGTTGGGAAGATCTGCTTTAATTGAACTTGTTATCAAGGCTTCAAGTGCTGCAAAGGGCACTGCTTCTCCCAGCCATCTCTGCTGCTGCAGCACCACGCGTTTTGGCCCAACTTGGGGTTTCCTTGGCTTTGGCCTTCACCCATTATTTCTTTTTGTCCCTTTTCCTTTGTGATGGAAAAAAAGAAAAACCTTTGAGAACGTGGCATTCTTTACTCCACAAAGGTATTTGTGCATTGTAATTAAATCACTTTTTGATCTTCCTTTTGATAAGTGAAACAGCTTAAACCCCCTGAATATCTCTCTGGTTTTAATTCAAGTCTTGGAGTAATTTGTCTGGTTGTCTCCTGAACTACATCACTCAGGTATGATCCGAAACTCGGACATGACTTGCTTCCAAAACGTACCATGAGAAACAGAATTAAATGAGAAGGGCATTTTGATGAAAAAAGAAAACCAAACAGGGATGGCATCTGCAGACAAGATGACACTGTGTGCATTTGCCAGTTTCAAATTGGACGCACATAGGAAAGAGTTTGATTTCCATGAAGAGTAAAATCAGAAAAAAACTTTTCAACACATTTTGAATTTGTGCTTGATTTTTACTTTTTTTTGAAGCAACTGAAATAGAAGCGTTTTCTCCCAGTCTCATTTTTATGGGATTTCTATATTTTATTAGGTACCACATGTGTTTCTTGGGTTTCTTTTTGGTTCTTTTTGGACTTCTCTTCCGCTTCTTTGTCTCCTCTACTCCCATTTGAAAAATAGGGAAAGAAAGGAAAATGAAAATATTTCTGCATTTTTGACAGGAAAAAAAAACGTCTTGATGCTTCTTTTCTTTATGGGGACAATACAGCACAGTGGAAATTGTGGTGGTTGGAGATGTAAGACCGTGTCATAACAGCAAATGGAATGCAGTCCTGAAGGTGTGACAATAAGCAACGCTGTTGTGACTGCTACAGAACAGGTTAGAAATGCACATTTAGCACGAATCTGGCCTCTCTATGTTTGCAAGGCAAGAGTGATGGGAGAAAAAGGGCCCATGAGGTCACGGTGTGTTTATGAAAGCTCAATTTCCTGGAAGCATGGGACCTTATGAGACTTTTGGTTTTCATTTTTAAAAACACCGTGTTTCTAGCTCTTGTGACTGCAGGGAAAAGCTCAAAAACATCATCTCTGCGGGCCGATGAGCCTCAAAAAGCACTGGAGAGTGAAAAAGAACCTTTCATGGATCAGGACTCTGAAGTCGGCTCCCCAGATGCCTGGAGCCTGACTCACTGTGCTGGACGTTTCTGCTTGGCAGAGCACCTCAGGTAAGATCCCTGTATGATCCACTTTTTCCAGAGAGGGTCTGGAAGAGGCTGGTGGTTTGCTTGGGTTGGGTTTTTGGGTTGAATTTCTTTTCCTTTCAATTTTATTTAAATGACCCTTGGTGATTTTGTGCTGCCGTCGGTCAAATTCAGTGTTGGTTACTGATAAGCCCTGGTGGAACATCAGAAGGAAGAGCGAAACTGATGGGCACCTTGTGCACCCTAGAACTGGTAGCAATAAGATGGTGTTGGTGGTCTGAAAGTTTATCACAGAAGGTCCCCTCTTGCCTTGGCCGCTTCATTCTGAATTTATCCTGACAGAAAGCTCGAAGTAATAGTCTGCCTTTAGCAGAAAACGTGCTGTTTCTAGGCACAATTCCCCTTATCTGAGATCTCCTTCCACCCGTCCCGTGCTGAGAGAGATGTAGGAATTAATCCTGTGCTGTTAATTGACGAGCAGCACAGATTCCACGGCCCCTCCGCTGTCCTGCACGTCCCTGGCAGGAAGCAGGGGGAAGCGAGAGGCAGCGAGAGGGAGCTGAGCACCATGTGGAGCCCAGCCCCATCCATCACGTTATCTGTGCAGCCGCTAAGTGAAAGCACATTGCAGGAACCTGATATTCCCCGCCACGCGGAGCGCGCTCAGACACGCTACAGCCACTTGCAAGGGAAAGGGGATTTGGGAAAAAAAAATGGGAGTACTTCCCATCCTTTTTTGTTTGTCACAGTGTTGGTAGCGTAGAGCTGTTAGTTCTCTTGTAGTTATCTATGCGGAACAATCTTGTGTTGATAAAAATAAGGACCACTCGTGTCACCTTTTATGAATGCGAGGATTTGGGATTTTCCTTACGCCCCCCGTTAACTTGAAGGCTGGATTTAGAGCTACTAGTTCTATAAACATTTTTAAATTCATACACGCCATCTCTGCCCTAAGTCTGTACAGTCTTTAAAATCCCTGCCTTCCCCCAGCTCTTAAAATCCATTCTAGTTTAGTTTCCAGAAGGAAACAAGTGAAAGCACATTAACACCGTGTCTGTTTGTAACGTAAAATTTGCACACCAAATCCAGGACAAGGGGGAATGGCTTTAAACTGAAAGGGGAAATTTAGGTTAGATGTTAGGCAGAAATTCTTCACTCAGAGGGCGGTGAGGCCCTGACAGTGCAGCCCAGAGCTGTGGGTGCCCCATCCCTGGAGGTGCCCAAGGCCAGGTTGGATGGGCCCTGGGCAGCCTGAGCTGGTGGGGAGCAGTCAGCCAGGCTGTCCCCAGCATATCACCAGCGACTGCATCCTTCTCCCATCTGCGGTACCCTTGTCCCATCCTAGTCATCCCATTCATGCCTGTAGCTCACTTGTCATTTGCATGCAACACCTTGCTGGGAGCCTGCCATGATGCCTGACAGCACTGCCGTGCTGATCAGGGATAGCGACAGGGATGGGCAGCATTTATTTGTCATTCACAATGCTGTGCATGTAACAAAACTCCATAACAAGCTCTTTTTTCATAACCTGAAACCAGCAGCCAGGCTTCCACACCTCCGTGGATGAGCAGGAGCAATTTCTGAGAGCTTTGCTAGGTTCCACTTGAAACCCCAATTTAGATGTTCGGTATCTCTGCTCTTTCATATCATACAGGATGAAATTCAAGGGTGAAAAATGTCAGCTGCAATACAGATCTCTGGATTCTTTACAGACATCTTAAAAAACAATATAAAACCACCACAAGTTTTTATTTTTTATCAATGCTTTCTGTTGTCCATTTTCTAAAATACAATTTGAGCTGGGGTGATACACCTTTATTACTTTTTATATTGCTTAAGGAGTGGGAAAAAAAAGAAAGAAAACAGAGACATAGCTATACAGATTTTTATCTCACTTGCTGTGGGGCTTCAGAGGTGGATATTTGTTCTGCTGAGTCCAAAAATTTAAATACAAAAAGAAATCATTTGTATCCATGTCTTTGTACTCAATTAGAAGGTAGTTACGTTTGTTGCCCTCTTGGTGCCATGTTGCTTTGGATCAACCAGCAGGATCTGCATTGGCAAGTCAATGCACTGGCATTGACAAAGCCAATGTGAAATGTGAAAACTCAACCTGCCCCACATGTTGCCAGCAAGTGCTCTCCAGAAGAAGCTGGTTTAGCTCTAAATCCTTGTGTAACCAAAGTAGCTGAAAGAGTAGGGGTTTGTTAGCAGAGTCATTAACACTGGCATTGCTGCCCAGAAAGCTGTGGGTGCCCAACACCTGGAGGTGCCCAAGGCCAGGTTGGATGGGACCCGGGCAGCCTGAGCTGGTGGAGGGCAGCCAGACCATGGCAGGGGTTGGGGCTGGGGGGGCTTTGAGGTCCTCCCCAATACAAGCCGTTCTGTGATCCTATGGTTCCACGGTTCTAATAATCATTTTATTTCTCTGTGGCCTCCCGAGCCTATGTGAATCAGCATCTTTGTATTACAGATGCAGATAATTGCAAATTAACTGTATTGTTTTCTGAAAACGTGTTGCTGTTGGGCTGGCATTGAGTTGAGCTTTTAAAGCAAGAGGTGGAGATGCAGTTGTTTCATTAACAATGAGTGGCTTGATCCTGCTAAAGTTAAGAGAGCCATGAAAAAAATACCCAGATTTTCTGCATTCCACTTCTTCAACCTGATTTCAGTCTGTCTGGTTGCCTAGTCATGGATGAATTTCGAACTTTTGATTGAAATATGGGCAGTATGTGATTTAATCAGTACTTGTTTTATCTGCAATGCTCCGTTTGAACTCTTTGTAGCATGCTGTATCTTGGCATGTTAAGACATGCTTCGAATTTGCCATCTGGTTTTGGAACGGAGTACCTGTTTCTTTTACGGCTGCACTCCGTATTCCTCGGGGGGTCTGTTTGTTTGCTTTACAATTTTTTGATTCAGGATTCCGCTAAGGACACAGCTCTCCTCTGTCCCACCCGGGGAAGCAGCACAAGGGCAGCAAAGAGCTGTGCACAGCCCGACGTGCTAACCTCAAAACCTTTTGAAGTTTGGTTCGGATCTGTGTCCAAAAGTTGGGATGCTTTTCTGAAATTCATCCAAACATATCTGAGACTCTTTGGGTTAGGAATTGGGTTGAAACCCATGAGGATAGGCACTTTTTATTTTTTAATCCCCCGCCCAGGATTTCTGTACTTACATTTTTTTTATACAAAGACCGGATTCCAGTGAAAATCATAACTCCGGGGGAACTTGGTACTTCTCCTGCTCTCAGAAGGACTGGAGACGGCCAGATGTGCGCAGTCACTGCGGAGGGGGGCATAGGATGAAGTTATCCCATTTTTTCCCCAGGCTATACCTGGCACCTGAGGCGTGGGATGCAGAGATACTCCCAACATAAGTCACCATCTCATCTCTAGAGCCCCGCACCGAGCCTTGCTGATATACGAGCCCGCAGGACCCAAACGCTGGCCTTGCCAGCATAAATTTAGGCTTGCTTGGCTGCTGATTTACGTTGCCCGGAGCTTGCCCGCTCCTGCCCGGCGCGCCGACCTGCCTGGGGGCTTTAATAAGGTCCTGTGCTATATACCCTATAAATTACTGCCCAAAAGCTTTGATACAGAGCACTGATTGAGGAGGCAGAGCATCTGACTCCCAACCTTCCCAATAGGGCCTCGCTGGTTTTTTACCCCTTCAGCCTCAGTTCATCAAAAAGGCAGGAAAAGCCTCTGCGAGCACCGCCCGCCTGCTCCTTATTCCCCTCCTAATGAATGTGGAAATATCTATGGCAAGGGGAATTTATGGATGAAGGAATTCCAGTTACCATCATTTCATCTCTGCTGTAATAAGGCAGTCTGCGGCTGACAGCTTTGTAAAATTCTTTTGGGACACAAAGCCGTGAAAAACTCCTGGGAAACAGTCCTCTGGGCGAGCCTTCGCTTCCATCCATGGGGAGAAAACAGCCTTTTAACGTCCAGAAGATGTTTATAACATAGAGCAGCTCCTGTTTCTTTGCATGCCTCTTCTCTAAGCCAAATGAAGGCAAACCAAATACTTTATTGAGTGGGCTCTGATGACCGCTTCTCTTTTTTTTTTTTTTTTTTTAAATGAGCGGATCTGTTTAAGGAAAAAAGAAAAAAAAAAAGTATATGAAAAACACAAACGAACTTCAGATGGCGAGTTTAACCTCCAGTGGTCTCATAGATTAAAAAACATTAAATCTTTTTATCTAAATTCTAATAAAAATCATGTCTGCCATGGTTTTAGTGACTGCTTCCAACTACACTTAAAAGCTTATTATTTTCAGGCCAGGTAATGTGCACTGTAAAACTTTATATAAATATATATGTGTATATTTATTTTTTAAACCATTAGATTAATTCACACTTTCTATGAAGATATACACTAAGTATTTGTGCCTGTCACAATTTTGCCTGGAAAATGCTTTGCATTTAAAACAAGTTGGTGTTTTTCAGATAGCTAACGGAGGAGAGAATTTTCTTGGCTGATCAGGTTTGTTGCTCGTTTGTTTTATGGCATTTGCCCCCCTTTGTATGCTGTTATCAGTATTCCATGTTTTAATGTGTTAGCTGAGAAAAATACGTTGTTGTTGGTTTTTTTTAAATCATCTAAAACTAATAAAGTATGGGATGGAGAGAGGCAGCTTGGCTGTCTTCAAGCAGAAGCGTCCCCAGGCACGATGCTGTGCTGTTGATTTCACTGGCTGGAAACGCCAACCAAACCCTCTGCATCCAAAGGAAAACACACACATTCCCCAATAAAGGGAAGTTCTGAAGGTTTTAGGGGAAATCACTGCAGACCCTGGCAAAACCGAGATGGGCACAACTTGCTGGATGAGTTGACTGTTGAAGAAATGAAACTTTCCAGTGACCACAACTATTCATTAATTTGGGTTGGATTCAGCTAGCAAGGAGGAGAAAACTAGGAAGGTAAATTCAAATTGTTAGGGTTCTTTCTGGTTTCTGTTCTGGTTTTGTTTGTTTTTTTTTTTTTCTTGGGGGGAGAGGATTTTTTTTGAAATATGTTGAAATATGTTTTGAAATATGAATGATCTTCATTCATTTTTGGTGCAGTAAGATATTTGATCCAAACTTCAGCACTGCTGCCCACGGCTACCCCCAGCGCTCCCTTCTTTTTTTCTTCCAAAGGAAACCCAAAGCTGAGTATTTCACTTTTCGTTGATCCAAAATAACTTGGGATGTGCCTGAGGTTTCGTTTGTTGTTGTTCTGATTTGTTCACTCAGCTGAAGATTAGTTTATTCCTGTGGCTTTGTGGCGTGTGGTCTTGGGGCACAGAAGGGAGGGGTGATGGAAGAGCAGGCTGCAGACGCTGTGTCCTTCAGGAGCTGCCAGGGGGCAAGCTTGGTAGAACCTTAACACCTTTGTGTGGGGAAAAGAATCATAGAAACATAGAATCATTAGGGTTGGGAAAGACCTCTGAGATTATCTAGTCCAACCATTGGAAGTCCATTATCCCCAAATTTCTTGTCAACCACTGCTGTCATTGCCTTGAAAGGAGATGCTGGGTTGACTTGACAGGATCCAGTTTTGATGAATTTCTAGCATTTGGCTTTAATTGTTGCTTACAACTGAATGGACAGGCCCGATTGCTGGAATTAGACTTGTTCCCACCCTACTTAAAATGATGAGTTTTTAATGGCTTTAGTCCTGCTGGACAGGGAATTTTCTGTGTATCCACCTGCTTCACACATCTGCATAGTCATGCCTCCTATTTCTTTCCATGGAAACTGCAACAGATGCAAAGAGCACAATGACACTATTTGATAGAGCAAATTCTCATTTACAGGATACTATTTTTCGACATACTCACATCCATTAGCTGTGCATTTTTACCAGCAATGAACAAGAATCTGCATGCCAGGCCTGCGAAAATCTGCACCAGCTGAGGCAGCCTACTGTTCCACAGCTGCTATGACGGTGTCACTGCCAGGGAAATATTGTTCACGCAGTCCATCTTTCATCAACCCAAAAAAATGGAAGCCCAAAGGCACCAAATACAAACAATATGGTGGGTGTCATAGGATAGTCCATCCAAGACTGACAGTGTGCTTTGTGGTCTTCAAACTGGTGTGAGGCCTGTCATTACCGTGTTACAGGAGAAAGGTTGTCTTTTTTGTTGGCCTGACTCTGGAGGTTTGAGCCTTCAGCTTAGCCAGTGTTGCAATGTAGCAGTCAGAGCTTATGGTTTGATCCTGTTCTGGGAAATCCCAAAGGATCACCCCTTTCATATCCCAAAGGAGGGTACACCATGTTACCCACTGGGGGCTGCATCTTGAACATTTTCTTCAATGAGGAATTCACATGTCACTGCTCCATGACCCCAGCTTGTGGTGGCGACATCACATCTCATGACTGGTGACAGTGAGATCCAGGAAGCTGCCACATTCAGCCTCTTACTGGTTCAGAAGATCCTGGCCAACTTGCATATGGATGAGCCACTCAAGACACACTTCATTTCATGATGTGACAGCTGTGCATAGCCATCTAGAATGTGGTTTGTATTCAACACCACTGTCAGCACTGCTGAAACACACCGCCCACTCCTCACTGTGCTCACAACCACAGTTTGGTCTGCATAAACATTCAGCAAGCATCAGTGAATGTCATTGGGTGCAATTGTTTCCACATGGAGGAATTCAGTGACACACCTTTGCTTCATCTGCACTGCCGTGTCAGGCACACCATTCTGTCAGTGCCCCTCTGCTGCCAGCTGTCACACAGCAACAAAATGGAATGGGGTATTGGTGGGAAGGTTCAGCCTGTTCTGCCATCCACAAGCATCCACCTCTGATGTCACAGGGCAACATAATAAAATAGGAGGCATTACTTTTGGAGCAACCATCTCGTTTTGTATAGCTGTGAGATTTCCCTTGAACATTGCTTACATGCACTGGACCTCTTTTTGCGTGTGTCTGCTAGCTAAAATCAGTGCAATGAAGGATGGCAAAGGACTGTGCAAGGCACCAAGCTGCGTTTGAATTCCGCTGATCAGATATAAGCGATCCAGACTGTTTTATATTTGAAAATACAACATCAGATCTATACTGCTATTCAGTATCACATACTCTGCTGATCACTCTGAAAGTGTCCTGACATCCCCTGGAACACCCAGTGCTGTTAACACAAAACACTCCTTGTCCTTGAGGGTTGGTAGCTCTCAGGAGCCTAGTGAGCTGCAGGTTATTCCAGCCCCTCCAAAATGCTCTTGGCTGCAGCAAGCCCATCTGCCAGGCTCTGATTCAGGGCATTCTGTGTCTTTTTCGTGGCACAAAAAGTTAATGGGAATCAAGAAAATCTCAATAGAATGGGACGAAACAACTGGCTGATGTCCAGATGCACTCTCCATTTCGGACACCAGTATTTCCCTCTGTAAACGTTATTATTCAAGCAACTCAACAACTTTTGCCCTCAGTATAATCATTTTGCCACCAGAAATAATGGGGTGGAGTTCTGGCTCTCCATCCTAAGAGCAGCTAACCAACACTTTACATCAAAGCCCTTTCATTCCCCGGCAGGAGGAGTTATAAATGGGCCTCGGTGCAAGCGGCACGGCTCCTGCCTGAGGACCGAGTGTTAGAAGTACCTCATGCTTTCATATGCCACAACATTAATATCAACCATCCTGGAAGTTAAAAGAATATTTATACACGTACGCATCACATTAATAATGCATCAATTGACTGCTCTTATATTTAGAAACTAATATATTAAAACAAATTACCAAGTGACAAAACTTTCTTGACAGGGGATGAAATATATTGGTCTGCTTTATTGTATGTTCTATATATTATTAGAAATCGAGTAAATTCTTCCCATACTGCGACTTTTTAAAGTAAAGTCTTCGTGTCTGATTCTCATTTGTGCTCCAGGCTGCGTATGCTTCCCTGCAAAGTGGCAATAGGGCAGATAAGAACGAAGTCTTTCAGAGCTGAAGGCCTTAAATCTCCCTATTTGGGATGTACTTGATTGGAGAAAATAACCTTTTGCCCAGTATGTAGCTGTGCCGGGGGTGGACGTATCAAGCACAGATTTCGGGGACTCGATACTAAAATTCTGGAAGGTCTTTAGAGTAATCCTTTAATCTGTTTACTGTTAGATACAAGAGAAAATGCTTATTTACAAGAGTAAACATCTACTTCCATTTCAAATAGGGGCTTAATCTGTTTAGGGAAAGGCTTGAGAGGAAATAATTCAAACTACTTTAAAGATTAAGGTTATCGTTTTTTTTTTTTTTTCCTTCAAAGGAGTTTGCAGGCAACCTTCAGAGGAAGGCGTGTTCGTTCAGTCTGAAAGCGCTTTAAATGCTCCATCATTTGACCCTGTAGCAGTGAGGCTCAATGTGAGATTGGCCAATTTTGGCCTGTTTTGCAGTTTTTGCAGTGATTTTTAACCCCGCGATATTATATTTCATTTTTACTTCTGTCTTTCGGTAATTAGGGCATTCTGCAGCAAGCATTAGGGATACTTTGGAATGGTTTAGTGATTAAATGCTTGGTTTCCTTTTAAGTCTTAATTCAAATACACTTCTGATTAAAACCATCCATCCGACCAGCCCCTCCTAGCAATGAGCATCGATTGATTTCCATGCAGCACCTTCTCACGAGGACAGAACAAATCGACTCCCATTTGCTGCAGACCCATCACCCTGCTGAAAGCAGTCGTGTCTTTTAATGTTATACCCAAATTTCTGTCTAAATTAGTAACCGTGGAGGTGGAGGGAGTGCTCTCCCATCTCCTGGCTAGCCCCTTGCTTCACAGTGGGACTCAGCCCCACAGCAGGTCTCATAGAATCATTAAGGTTGGAAAAGACCACTAAAATCCAACCATCCACCCATCATAGTGCTTTAGAGAGGAAATCATCTCATTCCAGCCAAAACCTCTCAGAATTTATGAGAAAGCAGAGAATACAGTTGTTGGCACATCCTCGGTATAAAAAGAGACATCCCAAATAGTTCCTCTTGTGAACCCATATGCTGATGTCAGCAGTTTGCAGCTCTGCTGTGCACAGATGGATTCACCAGGTGTGGTGGTTCAAACATTTGGATGGATGAAATTTTCTGGGCAATCATAAACCAAAAAGAACCTGATCAGTTTGATCTCCAATCTTAAAAAAAAAAAAGGGTTGACTTTCCTATTTTTTTCCTTCAGGGGAGGTGAGATTGGCATGGTTGGTGCCAAGAAGTGCATAAACCATTCATTAAAGAACGTTGTGATTTGTTTGATCGATTTCTTTATAGACACGGCCATGTTTTATTAGGAGAGCTGAAGCTCACTGATTGCTGCTGTGAGCATTGAGTTCCTCTTTTTCCCCAGAAAACAAGGCCATCAGTCCGTGGCAATGCTCTAAGGGCCCTGTAGTCATGCAGAGCTCAGGTGAGCATGACTTGCTTCCCAATTCCCACACTTCTGGAAGGCTGCACGGTGCCTGAGAACGACTCCCAGCGTGTTTACTTTCCCATGAAACTTGGATTCGGTAATCCTGTGGTTTTCATTATTTTATTCCTGTTGTTGTTACGGTATGCCTGTAACGAGAGGCAGCAATTGGAATCCCCAAGGAACAGCTTGGCTCGGTGCTGGGTGGGTTTACCTGCTCCTCAAGAACAAGTGATGCAGCCAGCAAGGTGAAAGCTAATTTCTTTGTAACTAAGGTTTAATTGAAAATAATTATTGCGCTGTTAAGGAAGCAATGTCCTCCATTATTTATTTACAACTTGCGCATTAAAATGCTTAACTGGAGCTCAACCCTATTAAAACAATCTGCAGCATCAGCGTATTACTCTCTTTACAATTAGCCTCCTAAGAGAGGCTGAAAGGATCCTCCTTATTCTTTTTTTAAACACAGACTGTCCCCAAAGTCACACAAAGTCAGCGTTGGCTCTCCTTCACACTCATCTGTGGCACTGAGGGACATGGTCAGTGGGCATGGTAGGGCTGGGTTGGTGGTTGGACTTGGTGATCCTTCATGATTCTATGATTCTATGATTCTCTGACTCTACTATTCAATGATATGGCCCTAAAATCAGAGCAGAGCAGCAAGGTACTGTTTAAATGTGCAAAATACGGAATATTCGCATGTGAGCGAGTAGGGTGCCAAGATTCATTTTGGTTTTGGAGGCCAATAAGAGCAATTGCAAGGTGTGTGGTATTGTGGAACCCATCCAGGATTTTTTCCAAGAGGGACTGTAGATGCTTTTTTAAGACATGACCCTGCCCTGTGATTTCTTCCCCAGCCACCCATACAGCAAAGTGCTCCATCTCTGCATGGTGCCAGCAACAGCACAGGTACACAGAACTCTCAAAACACGCAGGGAAAGTGGTTCTGGTTTCTGCTCCCTGCATCAGAAAACAAGAGATGAGTCATTGTAAGAGTGTGAAATGCAGTGCTGCTCTGAGTGAGGATGCTCCAATGCTTCCATCTCAACACATGCCTAGTCCCGGTGGCTTTTGCTCTCTAAGAGCTCACCATAGTGCCATCTGGTCTGCATTTTGGGGACAAACCCCCTGCTTTCCCGTGCAGTCTCCGCTAGATGGCTGCGCTCACTGCGTGGTCAACATGGAGCAGCACGCTGGAGCACAGTGGGCAGCGACTGCTCCCTGCACAAAAGTCAAGCACTCTATAGATGGCCAGATGAAGACTGAGGATTTAATTCCCCATGCCCTCAAGACTGTAGACAACAGCCCGATCCCAGCCCTGCCCGCACACCGAGGGCTAAGCTGGAGCTTCAAACCTCTCTGTCTCCAAAGTGTTTATTCAGCAGCGGCTGCGGCACAGGAAGCCTGCGCTTGGTCCACTTGGGCTTTTCCCAAAAGTTTGACAAAGTATATTTGTGGCCTTGCATTAGTGGAAGAATTAATCACGCCTGACAGGCCAAGTGCAGCCCCGGTGCGAAAGGGCAGCGCTCCAGCGAGGCCAGCGGCTCCTGCCAGCTCTGCCCTCCTGTATCTGAAGCCATTCTTCTCAAACACTAATTTATTTTTTAGGACTCGCTTTGGGTGCGTCCCTTGGGCAGGTTTTCATTTTTTAATGTGACTGGCAGGGTCAAGTGACAGAAATGCAGAAATTATTTTTTTTTTTCTTTTTTTTTTTTTCTGGTGACAGAAAGTGGAGAAAGGAAGCCTTTGTCAGCACGGAGCTGCCACTCTTTTTGGGTGACACCTTTCTCACCAGGCTGCCAGAGAGGGTGAAAATGGCAGTGATTTGTTTGGTAACTCCTTACGGACATGCTTCTAGTTTCATCAGGCAGCTTTAATTATAACCCGAGTTTATAACCCTAGGTTAGCCCTCAGCTTTACATAGCCCAGGTCATTACACTGGAAAAAAAATACATTCTCTTTGCAACAAGAGCTGCTGAATTCTTGAAACTTGTTTTTTTTTCTTTTTGGCTATTTGGTCAAGGCTTAACAGCATATGTGCAAATGCTGCTAAGGCTCACTTTGGTGATGGGGAGGTCACCTCGTGCTTGGCATGTTGAATTTCTCAATGGATGTGTAGGATTGCTGTGGGGAGCAGGCATTGGGGTGGCCTAAAGAACTCATCCTCTTGGCCCAGCTCTGGGCTGCCCCTGAAATAAAACCTACTCCAGAAAGAAGAAAACCCATCTTTCCTTCTGGGACTGGGACTCTGTTCATGTGCTGGGCACCCATAAAAGCAAGAGATCCCAGGGAAAACATACACCGAGCTCTTTCTTTTTAAATGTCCTCCCCTTAAACACGACTTCCCTTCCCAACGTCTGTTAAACCCACCTCCCTGCCTTTTTTCATCGTGCTCCCAGTCCCTTCTTTCTCCAGAAATAAATCTGAATGTCTCTTGAACTCATTTATACTGCTCGGTTGCCTTCCCCGGACTAACTTGTTCCATATGGCCGTTGCGCTTTGCGTGGAGCAGTTCTGCCTGGGTTCCCTTATTTACTTCCAAGATTCTTAATTTTATGAACAATTTCCTAACAATCAGATCAATTAGAAAGTGGAAAAGTCCTCCAAGGGAAGTGGTAGGATCCCTGTCATTGGTATAATGCAAATTTAGGCCAGACAAAGCAATTCCGACCGTCCTCTGCGGAACAATCCACCACTGGCAGCGCGGCTGGGTTGGCTGATCTAATAAGGCAGATATTTTCCATCTTTGCATTCCTCGGGCCTGATTCTGTGCCCGGTGACACCAGTGGCAGCATTCCCTTCTGCTTTGCTCCCCACTCGCTGCCACTTCCAGCACGAGGGCTGCATGACGCAGGATTACGCCGGGTAATCGGGCTCCCTAGAACAGTCATAGCTGCCTCTTCTTCTCTATTCTGTCTTTTTTATTATTCTGAGTAATGCCTGACACATGCTTATTTCATGCCTCATACCAACATATTTCAACGAAAGGCAAACATAAAGAATGAAACCAATACAGCTTTAATGGATCAAATACCATTCTACTAAAAACCGCAATTTTCGAATCAAGGTTTTTATTGAAACAGACTTTCTTTCAGAGCAAAGCATCCTACTGAAACCCCACATTTTTTCAAAGTCATGTCCAGCAGTCGCTTTTATTTTCCCATCTCAAACAGGTAATTTTCCAATCAGATCTATTATACCAAATCAATTTACATTTACCAAAAATACATAATTACAAGAATTAGCTCAAGCCAGTGTACTTTTTTAATCCTTCGCCTGTTAACACAAACCACATATATCTGCAAGTAGGAATTCTTCAGGATATCAGTGGAAATGTATTCCAAACAATGCATTCTTATTCATATTCTTATCCATTTTAATAAAAAAAATCTTGCATTATCCACTACCAGTATCTTGCAATGTCAAGCCAGCCCATTTCATTTTGTTGAAGTCAGACCGCTTTTCTTATCTCACTCATTTATATGGAATTAATATAGTGCGTATTGGATGTGACGCCTAATGGCTTTGGTACAATAGCACCAGCAAGCTATTTTCAGTATCACCAACAGCTGGATTGCTGCTATGCACCAAACCAAGGCATGTTTTATTGAAAGCAGGAGGCAATCGCATCTTCATGACGGAGACTTACACGTGCAGTTGCATCTTGCACAAGACTGTAACTTTGTAAGTATTCTTGGCCACACCAGTATAGGAAGCTCATTCGGGACCATCCCCAGGAATGGCCGGGAGCCTGCTCCCAGAACCCCACCTGCTTGGAGCCCACACGGTGAGGTTGGATCCCTTCCACCCCGAAGATGGTCTTGTTGACAGGTGCTAGATCAGCTCTGGGCTTTCCCTAGCTTGGCCAGAAGGCAGCCTCTCCCTGGAGCTGCTTGCTGCTCTGGCTGCAGCTTCACGAATGAGCTGAGCTCGCTGTTAAAGAAGTCTTACAAAGTGGCAGTGAAGCTGTGCTCTCTGCAGATCTGTGCTGCACAACACATCCCCTCAGCTGCATACCTTTCTGTGCTTAGAGCTGGAGTTCAAACGTCGCTTCCCATGACACTACACATCTCACTTAATGCTATTAGCCACTCAACACTCAACGTTTAGTCTTGCATTTAGTGCTGAACACATCACCAGGGCTGTCCTAGCTGGTATGGGCTGGGGCACCCCAACCCCTGCCCCCATTGCTGTTTCCCATGGTGGCCGGTCCCCAGGCTCAGCAGCGCTCCACTATTTCAGCAAAATAAGATGCAAACTTTCTCCTAAATGCTCTATAATTTTGTTTTATTAAAACATTTACAAGCAGAGGGAGAGAGAGTTTTTTGCACCATCCCAAACGGGTGCCAATAAAATCTTTATACCCTACCACAGGCTCAGGTACCGCGTTTTTCCAAAGGAAAACATATTATGCAGAGAAATTATTTTCTTACAGAGAATACATTAGAGAAAGGATATAAAACTTTATTGTCGCTATATTTCCTACCCCCTACTTCAGAAAGCCAACTTTCTCAAGCGCTACATGCCGAGGAAGGGAGGAAGGAGGGAAATAAGGCATTAGTCAGATGGGGGAATGTCTGAGAGCGCTTCAAATAATGTTGCTTGAAAGCAATAGCGCAGTTTTAAGATCCAGCGCCTTAGGAACGGAGATGGATGGGTGAGTTTTGTTAACTCCTGATTTTCTGCCTGTATTTTTTGTTGTTATTATTTTAATTCCAGAGTGTTCAGAGCCATGTGAAACGAGCTGGTCCTTTACCGTCACTGCTTTCAGATCACTGTGTTTTTGGACACAAGGGCTGACCCACGGCTTGAATGGAGCCGGGTAGCTCTGCCAAAGCCAGGAGGTTGCTGCTGATCGAAACTACTCAATATTCTACTCCGTTTTTCTAGTTTTTATGGGAAAATTTTGTTTATGATTATATATTAGCCAAAGAAAGGTTGCGCGGCGGCTTCCGTTCACTTCTTCACACAAAGCTTTAATATTTGATAATGTTACTTAATAAAATCTGTTACAAGGTTCTTAAATAACTCTTTATGACCCTTTTATGATTTATGTCACAACGCATAACCTCGGGTGTATATGTTTTATGTTATTACAGATGTGTAAACTGATATTAATTGTACACATTTTCCCCTGAAGTATAGGAACTTATTTTTTTTTCTCCTTTTCCCTTGGCTATATAACTAGACATATAATAATTTCTACAGAAGGTAAAGCCGGCACATACAGTAAAAAATGGATGAAAAATGTTTGCGCAGCTCTGCCTTTCATTTTAAATGAATATAAATGTTCGTCTATGTCATAAATTTAAGCTGCAAGTAAATTACTGCCAAGTTCTGAGCCCATCTCATGTTAGAATCCTGGAGTAAAATAGAAAACATTTGTTGAATCAGTCTGCTGAAAGCAGCAAGGAAATGATGTAATGTTTGTGAAATATGCAGTTTTGATAAAATCCAATTAGCACTCATGGCTGCTCGCTTGCAGGCACGCGGTGCTGCAGCATCACCTCCCTGCCCAAGAAACACTCCGCATCCCGCAGCTTCACCAGGTTTCCTGGTACTTTAGCAAACGGGTGAGAAACCCACGGTGCAAATCTGTGCTTCCAAGTGAAAATCCGTTTTCTGAACCTGAAGGATTTTCCAGCCCGAGATCTGGCTCTGCAGATGATATCCCCAGCTGAGGAATGGCAGCATCAAAAAGAAGGGAAATAAAACCTAGATACCTTTCTCTTCAAATGTGATTTACAAAACATTTCAGCATCTGGAACAAGGGACATTAGTTTTGATTATTTCCTTATGATATTTATTCAATTTGTTATACTTAAACTATTATTGTTTTCTATTCTATCTCTCCCTCACTCTGTTCTTCTCTTTCATCCCCATATTTCTGTTCATTTGTCAAGAGCAGCTAAGGAAAAAAGAGTGAGCAGCATGAAAAAAAATCACAGCATGTCATCAACGTGGCCTTTTTTGTTTTATGGCATTAAATGAAATGCCTGCACAGGCAGAAGAAAAGAAAGCAAGTACTTGAAGTCTCTCATTATAACCACCAAAAGCAAGGCATGAAAGCAAGCCAGTAGTCATACGCTTGGGTAGTGCATTTATCTGAACTTCTGCTAATGCAGAAGTTTTCTGCAATGAAAGATACACGTGCATCAAGGACAAGGGAACTTCAAACTATCAGAAGGGAGATTTCAACAGGATGTAAGGAAGAAGTTTTTACCATAAGGCACTGAGGCGGTGCACAGGTTGTACAGACAGGTGGTGCTGCCCCATCCTTGCACACAGCCAAGGTCAGGCTGGATGGGGCTGTGAGCACTGCTGGAGCTGTGGGTGTCCCTGTGCACTGCAGGGGGTTGGAATGGATGGCCTTTAGGGGTCCCTTCCAACTCAAATGATTCTATGATTCTATGATAAGCTGCCATTTTAACTTCAGCTCACAAGAAATGTTCGATTAAAAATAACCATGCAGAGGCACAAACTTAGCCTGGTACATAAGCTGGTCAAAGCTGCTGGGATCAGCACTGAGATGTTAGCTGGTATTTTCAGTGGTTGGGTTCTTGCTCTCCTGCTTCTTCAAGTGCATCTCTGCTGAGATGTCCCAGGTTGCTCGGAGGCTTTGAGCCCAAAATGCTCCATAAGGCCCCAGGTTTTTCCCTCTTGGACTCCAGGGATTATCCATTGGCTGCCGTGCACCTCAGGGTGCTCACCAAAAGGCAGTGGCAGCAGGGACATCTCACTACCACAGATTTCCTCATCACACTGAAACAACAATGGATTTTTGGGCTCTCTATTAAAAAAGAAGAAAATTAACAAATTGAACCCCAACTTTAGGGGGAAAAACATAAAAAAAAAAGTGTGTTACACTGGAGCAACCTGAAACATCTTCTTTGATTCAAATCTGAAGCACTTTGTTTTGCTTTGCTGAGTCATTTAACTCTTTTGTTCCGACTTTCCTCTTTTAATGTAGGTCAGTTTTGAAGTAAACAAATGCTATTTGGAATCAAAAGACCTAAAGCTTTTGCTTGGAAAATGTCAAATGTTTTAGCAAGTCGAAAATGAAATGTTTTGACATTTTCAGGGGAAAAAAGTAAAAGGAAAATCCTTGCTTTATTCTGGATGAAACCAATAGCTGAATTTGACCTGAATGTGTGAAGTTTGTCATTTCTTCTAATATTCAGTTTTTAAAATGTGGAGACCTCGTGGCTCCCTGCAACGACCTGAAAGGAGGCTGTGTGAGGCGGGGTCGGCCTCTGCTCCCAGGGAACGGCCATAGGACGAGAGGGGATGGCCTCACATTGTGCCAGGGGAGGTTCGGGTTGGCTGTTAGGAACGATTCCTTCTCCAGAAGTGATTCTGCACTGCCACAGCTGCCCAGGGAGTGGTGGGGTCACCTGGAGGTGTCCCAGAGCCGTGGGGATGTGGCACTGAGGGACGTGGGCAGCAGGCACAGTAGGCTGGGCTGGGGTTGGACGTGATGGTTGTTTCCAATCTTTATGAATTTATGATACCATGGTTTTAGATTCTGTCATTCTATACAATCAGTCTTTCTGAGTACTTCCACAACAAGTAGAAGTAAGCTGGAGCACAAAGGAAGAATGACCATTTATGGTTCTTTTGCTGGGTGTGCAGTGTGGAAATAGCCCAAGAGGTCTATATCTCTCAGCCTCAGAAAATAGATTGGGCATTGGTTTCCTCAGCCCCCAGCTTTCCCAGTTCCCAGATACCTACAGGTGTGGAGACGGGATGGGCTGGGGTTGGACTGGATGATCGTGGTGATCTTTACCAGTCTTAATGATTCTAATGTGGAACATCTTGACTGCAAGTCACCTCAAATCCCTATGTGTTGCATGTCCTGAGCACGTAGAGTTTCATTTATGTTGCTGCTGCAGCCAAGGCTGGGACATGGAATGCAGGAACTCCGTGGAGGAAATCTCTGCTGCAAAGGAGCTCTGCAATCATTGCCTGCTAAGTCATGCATCACCCAGCACAGGTGCTTTGGCCAGCTGCAGGAGCACTCTGGAGGGCTCCCAGCAAGGCAGAAGTGCCATTCCCCAGCTCCCAGCCCTTCAGAAAGTTTACTGTGGAAACTGATCCTCTCTTAAAAGTGCCTCTTTGTGGTGGTGTCACCTCAGACAGGGCTGGGTAAAAGAATTACCTGCTGCTTGCTGGCCCACGCATTGTCTTCTGAGCATGAATTAATGGGGTAACCTAACCCCAGCCAGATAAAAAGCACACGTCTGTGCTAACATTTGTCATGAGCATTTCCCATGAAGCTGCCGGGTGTTGGCTTTGAGGGCCTTTTAGCACATTATCAGGATATCTGGCCCCTTCCAGGCGCTGAGTGCCTCCTCAGGTCTAGCTCGCTCTGCTCACCAGCTAAGAACAGGCAAGAACTTTAATTACCTCCAGGATCACTTGGCCAGCGCTGCCCCCTCACGTCAATTAACACAGGCATTAATTACACGCTGGTAGGAAATAGAAAGCAGGGAAGTGCTTCAGCATTGCACACTGACAGGTGTTGGGTGCTGTAGCCCGTGCTCATTAATTTTTCCACATTTCTCAACTTGCTGTGATATTTTGGTTTCACCAAGGGAGGTCAGTAAGTATTAATTGTGCCAGCTGAGGCTCACGCTGGTGGCAATTACAGCAATCTGTACCTACAACAATGATAAATACAGAGGTCTAACCCAATGCCGGTTAGTTCAGTTGGCAATCACTACTACCAATGGTAGCAGCACCCAGCTGCAGAGGAATCAGCCCCATGGGACCTGTCTTCTCTGCAGCCTGCAAGGCTTAGATCAACATACTTGTTCTGTCCAGCATCAGGTTCCCCAGAAAATTAAATGCATTCTTCTCTGAGAAGTCATCTACTGCTGCAAATGTCTAGCACAAAACAGCGTATCAGTTTTATTAAGCAGGATGCTAGGCAATTTAATAGCGTGGTTTAATTCAGTAGAATCCATCCAGCTTAAGTATTTTTCCATCTTCTACTCAACCTGTTTTATGATTTATCAATTACCTACTTCACATATATCATGGCTTTAAGTTTTTCACTCTGTAAATCATATTCCTGGATGAAAAAATGTAGTTTTTATGCTATTGAAAAAAAAAATAAGGTTGTCTGTTTGTATAAGAATCATAATACTTTCTGCAAAATATTCAAGTGATCATTTCCAATGGATGCAATTCTGCGAGACAGAAGATTTGCAGGATGTTCAAGAGGTTGCAGTGACCTTTCGAGGATAAACTGCATTAAGCATTAATCTTTCATACAAATAAAGCTGTTTTCTATCAATAGAAAGTTCTTTTCTTCCTGCCATTCACAACCAGAGATGCGCTGCCCCGAACGCGGAGGATGTCGATCCATCTTTTCTGCTACAATTCCAAAATCAATTCCATCGCCCCGTAGCGCTCCTTGAGCCTTCGCTGGCCTCAGCAGAGCTGCAAGCACTGGGGCAGTTTGTGATCAGATGACTTTCCATTGACTCTGGGAGATTTGTGGGTGTCTCTCCCAGCGTCTTATTCTGTAAGCACTTACTGAAATGCTGCCTGAAAAAACAAACACGAAGCTTAAATCACTCTTCCAAATCCCGGGGGGATGTTCCCATTCACTCCAACGGGCACCGGCCCAGGCTCTCACTGTGCAGAGCGTGGTAACTTCATTGCAATAGGCCCTGCGAAGGCTTTGCCAAATTAAAATTAAAATTTTGTAATTCTTTCAGTTTAATTGTCCATTGTATCTGATCCTGAGCGATTCCTTCAGACTTTCGGAAATAATCAGACCACTGGGTGAAATTCTGGCTTCACCGAGGTCAATGGCAGAAGCTTCCACCGACTTAACGAGGCCACAGGCTCTCCCCACGTCTGCCATGGTGTTATTTATGCCGTGGTTCAATGAGCAGTTGTCTAATGCAGATGCGTAAATGACTCCTAATGAGATCAAGATCCCCACAGCGGTTGGGGTGGGACAAAAATATGGTCTTGGCTGTCTGCGCTCAAGGACAACGGGTTTAGGAGGAAGATACAGAGCGAATATGAGTGTCCTGTGCACTACCTGCTGGCAGAAATTTGGCTCCTGTTGCCTTGTCCCACTGAAGCCCTTCCACTTCACTGATGGATCCAGAGATAATCAATGGAGACTGATGGTTAATCAATGGAGATTGATGGCTAAGGGTTCAGACTGGAGCACGACCGCGGGTGAAAATGGGTTTGATTCAAGGCAGAAAACAAACCTTTCTGAAAAACAAAATCACCCATTGAAGTTGATGATAATGTGAAAGATGTTCATCTTGCCCCCGGAAATGTACTTTTTTTCTATGTTAAGGAAGTGAAACACAAAATGTGATAAAGAGCATTAGAGGACTTCTCTGCCAGAAACTGGTTGGGTGCAAATGCCTTCAAATGAAAACAACTCAGAAATTTCAAAAATGTTTGCAAAAAGACATTTTCACTTTTCAACCAACTCTGTTATTGATTTTCCAGGCTGAATGAGGAATGCTTGTTGAATTTTATGGAAACTGATAGTGGGACTATATGAAACTGGCCATAAAAGATAACAGATTTTGTTTTAAAGTCAGATAAAAGTTATAGTCCTGTGTTATTTGGCATATGAATTTCCTATGATACCAATAAAAATGTTAGTTATAAAGCATTTCCTGAGGAATGGTTGTAACCCCAAATGATCATGGTTATTTGCTGAGGAAAATAGGTTTTATTCTGAACAATAAACCTATGCAGATTTATTAACCTGGGAAGCACACAACCATTCCATGTACCAATCCAGTTCGAGCTGATGGAATTAATAACACTGATATAATGAAAAATATCTTTTACACTCCAAAACCATTGCCTGCATAATGTCACACATAAAAGAGTTTACTTAACAGCCCTTTAGCTCTATTTTCCCATTCTTTGCAGAAGTCTTCATTCACAATGGATTGGTTCTATTTAAATGGTGATATTTGCTATGTATCGTGTTACTGCAGCTCTATTCCCCGCAGATGAATGAAAGCCAAGCACGAACTAACAAGAAAAATACTCCAAAGATGAAAATTTGAAACAACCAAAAATGCCTTTCGTGCTTTAAAGGTGATAGCAAGTGAAAGTGATGGCTGTGCTTTCGTTCATAAGTAGCCCACACTCCCTGAAACTGCACCGCAGGAAACAAGTGGGAAGGATGCTAAGTGGAGAGTTGAGTGGTGCTTGTTTTGCCATTTCTGCAACAACCATCTGCTTCCTTGAGGTTTGGATTGGGATGGGGATGAGTATTTTGTGTCCCAATGGTGGACGTCGGGATGTGGAGCATGCGGAGCTGGTGTGCGCCCCGGTTGGGATTGGCATTTTTTTTCTCATTCCTTTGTAAAGTATCCTCTGAGACCACAGCTCCACCAGACAGACCAATGACACCCACATGAATGTGCCTCCCCACTGTCCCAGCCAGGCAGCTCTGCAGCACCAGGCATTCCTTCTGCCAGGGAAAGCAACTGGAGAGCCTTCAGCCTCCCCTCCCTCACCATTACAGACACACCTGGCACAAAGATGCTTGTAAATGGGAGGGAGAGGGTTAAGGGAGGAATTTGGGTTTTGTA
The DNA here is from genome assembly GCF_905368555.1 of Meleagris gallopavo. Lineage (NCBI taxonomy): Eukaryota > Metazoa > Chordata > Aves > Galliformes > Phasianidae > Meleagris > Meleagris gallopavo. The sequence continues at coordinate 3,480,075 of NC_139405.1, forward strand.
CAAATCAGCACATTCTGCTTTTATAAATGCACATATCTATATATAGAGAGAGGGGTGAACGTTCCGGCAAAATGTCGTGTTTTTATCAAGCAGAACCCAAGTCTACAGGCTGGATATTAAGCCAAACAGCATGTTTGCAGGTAATTAGTGTTTATAATCAGTTTGTAAAGCTAAAGTGACTCCAGATCGCAATGTGCTCAAGGAAAAAAAAAAAAAGAAAGAAAATGTAGAAAAGATTTTTTTTTTCTTTGCCTATGCATGCAAATGCCAAATTAACATCTGCATACAATATATGCTTTGGTCAGACCAAAAATATTGTTGTGGTTATGGCCAATTCACTTAAAAGCCTATATGTTCAAAACCTCACATTAGTATGGATGAAATGTTTTCTGTTCCTTTAACTTTTTTAGAGCTTTTTTTTTTTTTTTTTTTTTTTTTTTTTAAGTTAAAGTTTCACATTAATGGTACTTATAAACCACAGCTGTTTCAGTGTACTATGTAACAATAGTGTTTTGTATCTGAGCAAGTTTGGAAATCTTCATGCTTACTCAATTCTTCCAAAACCAAAAGCAACCCCACTTGTTCCTTGAAATGGAAGAGATATCTGTACTGTTTGCAAAACAATTAAATTCCTGACAACTTTTCATAAGGATGATGTTTTGCTATTGCTTTGGAGATGAGTTGAATTTCAGTCTTGGAGCCAGATGAGATTTGACAGCGTTGGCTTTGGGACATGGTTCTGTCATTGCTGCAGTGAGGGGGAGGCTGAGCTGCTGCTTGCCATGCTCTCAAACTTCTGCCGGGACTCAGGTGTGATGGGCAAAACTTGACAGATACAATGGATAAGAGCCCAGAGGTAACAGTGTGGAGGAGCGGAAGCTTCATCTTGGTTTACTTGCCAGGTTAGATGGAACCCTGGGCAGTCTGGCGTGGTGGGGGGCAACCAACCCATGGCAGATGGTGGGAACTGGATGATCTTTAAAGTCCCTTCTGACCCAAGACATTCTACTATTCAATCATTCTACTGTGGGTTCAGAACCCTCTTTTTTTGCAAGCTTCCCCTGCCGCACCAAATCCTCCGGCAGATAGAGTGTACATCCAAATTCACGAGGCAAGGATTGACCCCCACGAGCCTGGTTTTGCTTGACCAAAGGCTGGGAGCAGCGCTTTGCCCTCCAGGGTTGTTTCCATGTTCCCATGTTTCCATGCTTACTCTCCTAGACCTGTCTCTCTGGATCCATGGCCATGTTGGTGGCAGTGACGGCGGCGGTGTTCCTGACGGAGGCTGTTTGATTCTCGCCTCTGAGCAGATCGTGTAGAGCTGTGTTGGTTGTTGTTTTATTTTTCCTCCTCAGCACATTTCATCTCTTTCTTCGAGCCTCCGGTTTTCCGGGAGAGGTTTTGAAGTGGCCTCATTTGTAATCTGACCTCTCTTCATGTCATATTTGCGTCATCGGCTCTGGGGGCCGTGCTAGGATGCTGACAAGTATTTCTAGCTTTAAAATATGACTCTTTGGCAACCCAAAGAAGAAAAAAAAGACAAATACCCCACTGACTTTGGAGTGTTTCTGCAGAAAAAGGAGAGGGCTCGTGGCACAATGCAACAGCGACCAAGAGTGTCCCAAGATCCTGTCCTGCTTTATTCCCAGCCGTTACTGCGAGCCCAATAGCAGGACTGGCTGGCTGGATATCCCTATGGCAAAAGGAATGAGGACACAATACTGGAGTAGAGTAGGGGCAAACAGAAAATGATCTGAAAAAATGCATTTTTGCTGTTTTCCCATTAGATGTGGCTATGTCAGAAACCATCAGCAGCACCTGGTGTTAGAGTTGGTGCTCATGCAACGAGAAAAGAGATGCATCTTCACGGACTCAGTGGAGCTACGTAGATTTCTGCAATCATAACATCTGAAAAAGAGAAAAAAAAAAAAGGGCTTTAGAAGTAATCTCTATTAATCCCCAATTCTTCAAGATGTTCTTCAAGAGTTTTGGGTTTTACATGCATGTCAGGATCTACAAGGTTGAAACCAAAGGATGTTCCAGCCAGCCCCAAAATGAAAAACCTAAATATGAAATATTAAAAACAGATCTGCTCTAGAGAAGAACTTTGACATCGCAACAAATCTGAAGAAGAAAGGGAAAACTCTGGCACTGAAATTCAGGATGACATCATTTTCTGAGAACCTGATGCCAAAACAGTGCTATCTCTGGGAGAGCTTCAGTGAAAGCTTTTGTCATCTTTGCCAGGTTAATATAGCTTTGAGATAAAAAGCACTTTCTTATTTATTCTGCAGGATGGGGGGGGCAAGGCAGGGGGGTACGTTTTCCCCTGGGAAATATTACATTCAGATATGTAGTATCCATTCCAGCAGCAGAAGACTTGCCATCTTTGAGCAAGTCATTGATCTTCCTTCCCCAACGTGTTCCAAAACCCATTGACACACAATGCTTCTGAAAGAAGCCTGGAAACCACAGTGCTCCTTGGTGGCTGTGTAACGCTATACTTGGGGCTCAGAAATGTATTACTTTTTTTTTTTTTTTTTTTTTGCCTCAATTTATCATCACCAGCTCTCTGCAAATTGTCAAGAGGAGCCCCTGTCAAAACACCGCTCTCCTTTCGTTTTTCTCCTGCGTCCATCAGTTCAGTGGGGGGTTCCAAAGAGATACAATGAAATGCAAAAGGGAGGAAATCAGCTTTGCTCTGTGCTGCCCGCAGTGTGCAGAGCTCACTTGCTTGCTTTTGTTTCCCCTTCCCAGCAGCAGGGACAGCAGGTAGCTCCTTCCCTCTAAAGCTCCAGGTCATAAACGTCTCCCAGCACTTTCAGGAAATAAAAGCTTTGCACCCTTGCACTGGTGAGGCAGATGCCTTGGATACCAAACAAGTGACACAAATATTGCAGCGGTATGAGGTGTTGATGCTAGTAGGGGGCTGCAGGAAGAGAATTACAGCTGCGTGGATTATCACAGGGACCTCGGGACTGCATAGGTAGAACATGTGGGGTTGCATAGATAACACCTCTGGGACTGCATAGATAGCATATTGGGACTGCCCAGAGAGCAGCTCTCCAGGTAACACCTCTGAAAACACCTAGGTAACATATCTAGGACTCCTCAAATGCTTCCTTTGGGTGTGATCCCCAGATAACACCTCTGGGACTTCCAAAATAGCACTCCTCGGCATGCAGCAGTGGGTGCTGCTGCACGCCCCAACATCCAGCTGCAGAGGAACACCAGGTTTGCCTGGGTAAGCAATGCAAACGGCAAGGCTAGGGACACACAGACGTGATGTTTAAGGAAATAGCTGAGGGGGTGTAAAGCTTTGGATGGAAAAGCCGTCCAAGATTTGTGTCTAACAGAAATCCATCATCAAAAATTGCACTTTGGGAACACAGCACTAGGGATGCCAAAGGTGAATTGTCCAAAGCAAGGTAGAAATCCTGCTTGCTGTGGAAGGGAGCAGCATGCACAGGCGGGGTTTGAAACCAGAGCTGGGAAGGAAAGGGGCTGCGTGAGGAAGGGCTGAGCAGTGGAGTCAGATCCCACAGCCAGTAGGGAAGGAGCAGACCACAGCCCATCCTGGCTATCAGCACCTTTAGCAACACTTGTCTGAGGCACGTCCAGGTTTCATCACCTTCCATGGCTGCGTTCTCTCCCTACCAGATATATTTGTTGTTAATTAAGACAATTGGAAAGAGACCGGATGACTGCCAGAGCAGATGCACTGGGATAGCTCCCAGCGTGGAAGACAACTCCTACAACATGTCATTCCCTTTGTTCAGGTCTCTTCTTGAGCACCCATTTAAGTTTGGATCGCTACCGGGCATCCTGCTCCCCCAGGTCCCTCCAGCCCCATCGGGATGAGTGCCCAAAGGGCTGTTTGGGAGGAAATGCTATGAAGTGCCTGAGCAATCTGGGAATCAGTGTCCCATTTGCAAAAACAGCTTATGCAATTGTGGGAAAGCTTATAAATTTGCAGCTGATGGTTTGATTTGTAACTTTTGCTGAAAGCCAGGCGGAGCGGGGCGTGTATTCTGAGTGTCCTTCTGCATACGCTCCTGTAGGAGGACGGGGATCCGGTTACAGAGACCTCAAAACATTTGAACCAGTTGGAGTTGGATGATTGTATATAGGCTGTTCTCAAACATAACCAACATTTACTGAAAGCTGACCCTGCGTGAGAGCCGGCGCTTTGGCCAGCAGGGTCTCCAGTGGCGGTGCTCAAGCAGGTGTTGGTGACCCTGCAGAATGAGTTACGGATGGGGACGTGCCTGCAGCGCCCTGCAGTCAGGACTGCTGGGGGAAGGTGAGCAGCAAAGCCACAGTGAGGTCAGAACTGGAAAACACCCATCCTGGAAATTCGTACCCTGAACGTGTGCCCCATCCTTGCGAGCACCGCGGTGACACAGTGCATGGCACTGCGCAAGTGGGAGCAGCCACGATCTGTGCTCGTGCCAAACACCTGCAACCCCTTTCCAACAGCACCACTCACTTCGGTTTTACATCTTTATGTTTCTTAGTGTGTCGCAAAGAAAATAAACACATGCTCCACCAATGAGTCTCCTAGAGTGAGATCCATAACGTTCCTCATTCTGCCCCACGCTCCCCAAAGAAACAGAGCCAAAGATAGATGGCTCAGGTAGAGCTGATGGAAACAGTTTGGAGCTAATCTTTTCCATCAGAAAATGTCACCTCATCAAAATTGATATGTTTGGAGAGATGGTATCGATTTTGACAAAATCTTCAGTGGAAAAGTGTCAGAACAGATTGTTTCCACCCTCTTGCTTTGTCGCCATAAATTCAGAAAGTTCCTCTCTGAACAAGTTCAATTTTCTCTGGGCTGTGTCAGCCTGCCCGCTGTAGAGAGGAATTTGCTGTGAACCTGGATGGCAGCGATCAGTGCAGCACAGCCTATTTTGCTTTGGGATATGCCTGGGGCTTTTGCTCCCAGCGTTTCTCTGCCATGGGGGGGAACCAGCCAGGTGCGTGGGGCACACAGTGATACTCCTGGGAACTCTCTGTTGGCCCCAAAATGCAGAGCGGCACATTCCTGCCAGCGGCCCTCCTCCCAGGAATGTCAGCACCCTCCATTCCCATCACCCCTACAGTTCACCTCTCACCACCTGTGGACACATCAGCCTCATTTCCCTCCAGATGAAGCTGGGAGCCAGGCAACAGCAGTGTTTCCACCATCCACTCATATGCTCAGAGCAGGGTTTGAGCCCCAAACCCCCTGGACATGCCCAGCTCCAATAAATCTTCAGAGCGACAATAATTATTATCAGTGCCATTTTCAACATGAGGAAAACAATCTATTTATCCTTATTCTCTCAGAACAGAGCAATCCTCTCCAGCTGGAGCTGATTTTCCTCTCTCTTCACACTGCTTTTTTTTTTTTGCTGCTTGCTTCTGTCAGCCTTCGGAAAGCGCTTGTGGCAAATTTCACCCCCAGTAATGTATTGTCCCTTAGGTTTCTAAGAATTTCCAATGGGTGATGTCCACAGCACCTGCTTGACCTGTGCCATTGCAGTGGTGGCCACAGACAGTGCTGGGCACAGGGTCAGAACCCCCTCTCATCCAGCAAGAAAACGCAAGACAACCACTGGTTTTCACTCTAAATCCATGCCAAAAAGCAGACTGCATGGGTTTGGTAGGATGGCGAGCATTGCCTGTGCATCTGTCTATTCCCTGCCTAGGAAAGTGAATGCTTCCTCACAGCTCAAAAATACTCCTTTTATGTATTAGCAGAACAATAGGGTCTCCCTCTGGTGGCAAATCCAGCCCGAGTTGTGCTTACATGGCACTGGGTGTGTGGGACAGCCAGCTGGCACCGGGCAGTGCCAAAGGGACTCTGGATTTTCATCAGTGCTGGGTAGTGCTAGGCTGGGATCCCTGCACCCATCCCACAAAGATACTCAGCCCCCGAGCTACATCTCTGGTTCTGTCAGAGGGTGGAGACGAGGGGCACCAGGGTTTGGTGTGGGAATGGGGGTGGGATGAGTGCTGAGGATGTAAAGGGCTCCTTCGGCCTTCCAGAGCTATGGAGACAGGACTCAGTTTCCCCTCTTCCCTGTGTGATGAGTTTGATCTTTAAGGGTTCTGCCTATTGATTTTTCCAGTCTGCCACATGCTCAAATGCAGATTTAAACAGATGTTTCCAGACTAGAGAGAGTTAGCACCTGTCCCAGGTAACTATTAGGGCATGGCAGCACTCTCGCCCACCTAAAGTCACCTCATTCCCCTCCCCTGCTTCGTACCCTGGCTGGAAGCTTCACAGCAACAGAGGCAAAACCAAATTTTGCCACCCCGAGGCTGAAGGCAAAGCAGCTTCCCGGGGTGGGATGCCGAGCTTGGCATGGTTCTGTCTTCCTCCCACAAAGACACCCTCTCTGCAGAAAGCCGGGTGTGTGTTCTCCTGCCAGGATATTTCCTCCCTGCCCCAGCGGAGGACCTTCCCCTTCTGCAGACAATGAAGGGCCCCACGCCAATGGCAGCGGCTGGAGGAGCCGGGGAACACAAAAGCCCAGCAGAGCCAGATGAACGGGAGCTTGGGGGGGCACGCACCCCGGTGTGTGGGCTGCCCCATTGCATCCATTGTCACCCCCACTTGTCACCTGCCACTCATGCTGCAACCGGGGGAAAAATGCCATGGTGGTCACTTTTTTTTTTTTTTTTAATTATTATTATTTATTTATTAAGGTTTGTTATTATAAAAATATATCACAAAAAGTTGTGGCTTATTTGTCCATTTACACTCTGGCCGCTGGTTCCTTTCCGGGGCTGGGACAGAGCCTGGGATGCGGCTGGCGGTCCTCGGGGGACAGTGGGGAGAGAGGAAAACAGAAAGCGAGGGGGAGAAAAAAAAAAAGAAAAAAAAAAGCAGAAAGACACAATAAAGAAGGAAGGCTGAGTCTTTTCTGCCACCCCTTCGCGATCCGATGGAGGCAACGTGTCCCCATGAGTGTCCCCAACCGCGTCCCCTGGTCTCCTCGTCCCACGGAGGCGTTGGCACTCGGGTGACAGTTGGGTGGCACTTCGGGATCCAGTCACGGTTTGCAGGTGTGTGTTCCAAGCGAGTGTGCCCGGTGCGCGGCTCTAGGAGGAGGAGGCTGGGATCGAGAGTCCGTGGATGGGGCTGAGAGGATCCGGGGACTTCCCCACGGGGCTGCCGGGTTTTCTGTCCGTGACTGCAGGAGGAGGAAAGGGAGAAAAAAAGAAAGACAACAGCAGGACGGTGGGTTGGCAACCTCCAAACCTTCCGGGGGCACAGGGAAGGAAGATCCCGTCGAGTCCCCCAAGCAATAGGGACCGCGATGGTGACAAATCCCCTTTTGCCAAAGGAAGGGAAAGAAGAGAAGGGAAAAGGGCAAGGAACGGGGGGGGGGAAGGCGGGGGTCTGCAGCCCGTGGCGGCTGTAGTACAGCTGTGGCACAGCACCGGGTGCAGGTCGGACCCCGCGTATCCCCGCGTATCCTCCGCACGGGACAGGGGGTGCGAAACGTCCCGTCATTGCTATGCTGAGTGAAGAACCTGGGAGAATTTCCAGCGTAACAACGGCCCCGAAGTAGGAAAAGGTCTCAACCCGACAAACAAAATACCCAGCTGATTTTTTTCTCTCTTTTCTCCTTCTTTTTTTCCCTACCCTCTCCCCCCATCCCCACCACCCCCCCGTCCGCCCGCAGCACCAAGCAGATCCCCGCACCCGCAGCGGGAGCCGCCGAGCCCGGAGCAGCGCGGCCCGGAGCACCGCCGGTACCGGATTGGGCCAGAGAGCCGAGCTCTGAGAGGGGAAAAGGGGAAGAATATAGAAGACAACCATAATAAAACGAAAGAAAGTTCGTGGGCCTTTCGGCAGATACAGCTTAAGAACTGCCAGGTCAGAAAATTCAACCTCCAAATCTCTTAAAACGTGGGGAGAATAATCCGAAAAATATATTAAAGGCGCGCTTCGTTCGTTTCCTTTCCCTTCCCTTTCTACTTTTTCCCCTTTCTTCATTCCTTCTTTTCTCTTTTTCTTTTTCCTTCCCTTTTCCCTTTCTCTCTTTCTCTTTTTTTCCTTTCCTTTCTTTCTCCGCTTTCTCTTTCGCTATTCTTATTCTTTTTTAAACAAAAAAATACGTTTACAACGACCCGTTTTCACCCATTGATATTCGCAATAACTCGTCCCCGAGACGGCCGATGTTCTAACTCGCAGCAGGTTGCCGGAGTTGGATAGAAACGGTAAAAGGTCGGATACATATATGTATATATATTAAAAAAAAAATAGAATAAAGAGAAGGACTAATAAGCGGGAAATGGATTGCAAATGTGAAAAATATTAGAAAGTCTAATGCCACGAAAAAGGAGAAAGATATCGACGGGGGATTTTATATCCAGAACAGATGAGTTAGGATTTCTTAAACGAAACCACCTATCGGGCAAATAAATCTTTCAGAACTGAAGCGAAATCATTCACGGCAGATAAAAGAATCGTCCCAATTAGCGGTAAACGCGTTCAAATCAAAGCCGCGTTCTGCAGACGGGGTTTATCTTTAAATCCCTCCCGAGGCAGAGAGCGGGGCCCCGGCAATCGGGATTGGGAATAAGATTTAATGATCCCCGATCTTGCACTCTGCCTTTCTCCGAGCTGCCTTCGATCGGAAGGGCTCCGGGAAAATGCCTTCCAGCCCCAGGTGCCGCGTTACCCGGCGCTGCCCGGCGGGTGCCATCGGGGTACAGCGGGGTAGGAGGATCCCACCGCCCCCGTCGGGTCCAGTCGCTTCCCTCCGCCCCCCTTTGCCCCCAGACCTCCGGTCTCCGCTCACCTTCCCTGCCGGGCTGCTTGAAGGCCATGGCGCTGGCCAGATCGCCTCCGTGTACCGTCACACCGGGGCCGTGGTGGCCCTGCGGCTGCCAGGGGTGTCCCGGGGGGATGTAGCCGCCGGGCGCGCCGTAGACGCCGTGCTGGTTACCGGGGGGATAAGCGCAGGCCGGGAGAAAGCTGCCCACGGAGGAGAGTCCCGGGGCGGGCTGGGCACAAACACGCGTGTCGGAGACGCGTGGCAGCCCTGGCGGCTGCCCCCGGTTCCGGCCCCTCCGCCCCTTACCTGCGGGTATTTGATGTCCCCTTCCACCGCGGCTTTGTCGGCCTGGGCGGAAGGGAAGGCAGTCCTGTTCACGCCGGGCCAGTCTTCCATTTTGGGGGGGTAGGCAGAGCCCTCCGTACCACCCAAAGCGCCTGGGCAGGACAGAGCCGCGGAGCCGTCAGGATCAACTTTCTGCCGTCGGGGCTTTTCCCGACGGAAAAAAAAACCCCGAGGGCAGAAGCGCTGTCCCAGTGACTTTCTGTACCCACCCGTCTGCTCCACGAACGTGCGGATGCCCAGGATGTTGGTGACAGAATGAGCCGAGGGCCAGGAGCGAGGCAGCCCGACGTGGGCCGCGGGGACGGGCCCGGGATGAGCGCTCATCTTGGCTGCCGGCGGGGCCATGGGACCGGGGTACGGGTACTGGTAAAGGGGGTTGTAGGGCAGGGCCGGCTGCGGGGGGGGCTGCTTGCCGCCGTCGTAAGGGCCGCCGGGCTGCGAGAGGCTGCCGATTTTGTTCCTCAGGATCCTGCTGATGGAGCTGACCGACGGCACGTTGTACTTGTCGCAGACGCCGTCGGCCAGCAGCCGGTCGCGGATCTCCCAGGCGAAGATGCCGGGATCGCCCTGCTTGTAGTCGCGGATGTGTTTGACCACGTTGGGGGTGGTGACACGCGGCTTGCTGCCCCCGATGGCTCCGGGCAGGATGGAGCCGGTCTCGTTGTAGCGGGCCAGGATCTTGCTGACGCAGCCGTGCGAGACCCGCAGCTGGCGGCTGATGTCGCACGGGCGGATGCCGAGCTGGGCCAGCTCCACGATCCGCAGGCGGATGGCGTTGGGCAGCGGGCGCCCGTTCACGAAGACACCACCCAGCTGGTTCACCTCCCCGTACGTGTGCTCTGCCGGGCCGCCACGGGCCGGGCGGGGAGAGCGTCAGTGCCCGGGGAAGGAGGAGATGGATGGGGAGGGAAAACGGGGAAAGGAAAGGAAAGGAAAGGAAAGGAAAGGAAAGGAGAGGAAAGGAAAGGAAAGGAAAGGAAAGGAAAGGAAAGGAAAGGAAAGGAAAGGAAAGGAAAGGAAAGGAAAGGAAAGGAAAGGAAAGGAAAGGAAAGGAAAAGGAAAGGAAAAGGAAAGGAAAGGAAAGGAAAGGAAAGGAAAAGGAAAGGAAAGGAAAGGAAAGGAAGGAAAGGAAAGGAAAGGAAAGGAAAGGAAAGGAAAGGAAAGGAAAGGAAAGGAAAGGAAAGGAAAGAAAGGAAAGAAAGAAAAAGAAGAAAGGAAAGAAAAGAAAGAAAGTGAAAGGAAAGGAAGAAAAAGGAAAGGAAGGAAAGAGAGAAGGAAAGGAAAGGAAGAAAAGAAAGAAGAAAAGGAAAAAAAAAGGAAAGAAAAGAGAGAAAGAGAAAAAGGAAGAAGGAAAAAGAGAGAAGAAAGAGAGAAGAAAAAGAAAGAAAGAGAGAAAGAGAAAGAGAAAGAGAGAAGGAGAGAAAGAGAGAAAGAGAGAAAAGAAAGAAAAGAAAGAGAGAAAGAAAGAAAGAAGAGAAGAAAGAAAGAGAGAAAGAAAGGAAAGAGAGAAAGGAAGAGAAGAAAGAAGAAAGAAAAAAAGAAAGAAAGAAAGAAAGAAAGAAAGAAAGAAAGAAAGAAAGAAAGAAAGAAAGAAAGAAAGAAAGAAAGAAAGAAAGAAAGAAAGAAAGAAAGAAAGAAAGAAAGAAAGAAAGAAAGAAAGAAAGAAAGAAAGAAAGAAAGAAAGAAAGAAAGAAAGAAAGAAAGAAAGAAGAAAAAACACAGAGAAGGGATTAGGACGAGGATCGAGGAGGACGGGACTCCAAGGCAGGCAGAGCGGAGCGCGCTGCCGGTCGGGCCCTCCGCCTGTCCCCGCCCGCCGCCACGACGTCCCGCTGCTGCCCGCAGCCCATCCCGCTCCTCAGGGCAGCCAAGCCGGTGCCTGCGGCGGGCGGGGGTCGTTCCCGGCGCCCCGTGCCCGGAGCCCCCCCCGCTCCCCTTATCCGCAAAGCGAAAGCGCCGCCGTCCCGACCGGGCCCGCCGCCCTCCCCGCGGCCGCCCGTTCTTACCCATCGCCCGACAGCGGGGCAGCACCGCAGCCGCCGCCGGCGCGGCATAGAGGGAGCCGGAGCGGGAGCCGGCGGCGGGGCTGCGGGGGGCGGCGGCCGCGGGGCTGTCGTGGCGGCGCCGCGCCGGTTCCCCGCTCGCGGGGAGCCCCCGCCGCTACTTGGGATCAATTTGACGTGGGAAACACGTCAATCTCGGCCGTCACGCTGGAAGCGCCCGGCGGCCTCCCATTGGCTCCCGCTCCGCTCCTAAATGGCCGCGGCGGCCGCTCCCCGCGACGGCTGGGGGGACCTGGGGGGGACTCGGCACCCTCCGCCCGCCCCCTCGAGGCGCGCGTCCAGCCCGGCGTGGGGCTGCGGGAAGGCGAGGTGGGGGTCACTTACCCCTCTCCCTACGCGGGCGGGTCCCTCCGGACCCCTCTCAAAGCGGGACGCGAACCCCGACGGGACGAGGACACCTGCGCTGCAGCCTCGACGGCGGGGATGGGGGAGCGGTGACATTGCTCGGACTCGGGGGGTTCTCCGAGGGCTGCCTGAAGGACCCGCGCTTCTTCCACAAGAGCGGTGTCATCCGAGAATGCAGCCTCGTAGGGAGAGCTTAGTCGGTTTGGGGGAGTTTTGTGCTTCCCGAGATCGAAAGGTCGTGAGTGTTTCTATGTAAACCTCTGAAGGGGGTGGGGGGTGGGAGGGAGGTAAGGGGAAAATCGCCTTTCCAGCCGCATGGAGAAATTGTTCATCTCGGAATTTGGAATTTGGGATATCCGCGGAGAAGGCTGAATGTGGGGCCGGGATGCTGCGGGCAGGGAGCAGCTGTCCCTGCTCCGAAAGGGGCCTTTCGCAGGTCCGGAGGGGCTGGGGGGGGAGAGGGTGGTGTTGTAAATTACCAGAGGGTATTAATTAATGGGAATGTCAATTGCTTGGTCTACACGTACAGCGCAAACGGCGTCTGCTGCGAGCAGTGCTGTAGTCACACGGGGACAGTGACAGCGACAAGCCCCTTCTGATGGCCCTTCGATGGCAACCGCTCGCCCTCGTCGCTCCCCTCCCTCTCCCCCTCCCCCCCCCCCAGGAGCGGAGTTAATAAAGCCTTGACAGCCGGCACCGCTCGGCCGTTGGGCATCGGTCTTCGGGAAAATAGAGCGGATCGATTAAATCGCAGCTACGCGTTGCAGAGGGGTGGGTGCCCCTCATTTCTGTCCCCTTCCTTGTGCCTTCCCTTGCTGCAGGATTCCGAGCACCGTGGCAATGAGTTCGCCGTCCTCTGCCGACTGAGAGTCTCGAGGGAAGCAGACAATCGAAAG